>NC_080684.1:110033792-110363769 GCF_030445035.2 Dasypus novemcinctus | reverse complement strand
TCTGGGCCCGTCCTCGGCTTTGATTTGTGATGGCAAGCCCAAGTGCAGGGGCCCGAGACAAGATGCTTGGTGACAATTTTATGAAGATCAATGCCATTAAGGACTGAATTCTTGTCCGAAATAATTTGTATAAAATATAGTCACATTAGATGAGAATCTGTGCTGAATTATCAGCTAATGGGCTGTTGAATTGCGTGAAACCTCCGGCTTTTCTCCAGGATAATTGAACACGACGCAGGCTCTACTGGACTGTGCAGACCCCGAGCGAGGGAAGGGCTGGCACTGCTGAAAAACTGAGTTCCACCCTGCCCCCACCTCCAGCAAGGGCCCAGGGACCCTCCCCATGGGGGTCCGTGCCCACCCCCTCCTCTGCCTCACAAGACCTTCTGCAGTGCTCCCACGGCAGCAAAGGAAGCTACTGAAGCCCCTGCCTCTCAGACCCCAGGGGCCCCCCACCTGCCCCGAGGCTGCAGGCGCTGGTGGTGGCCCCTGTCCCGGTTCCCTGAGCTGCATCTTCCGACCGCTGGGGATTGGAGCACCCCCTTTTTACCCAGAGGGGCTTCTCCAAACCCCATCTTAGAATAGAGAGCTTGGCGGGCCTTTGTTCCAGCTCCCGGGAGATGGCCTCTAAATCTTCGGAATTTTTGTCATTCACGGTGGGCCACAGAACACACGGGTGAGTTAATGCCAACTCCCGCCTCCAGGGAGCGGCTGGAGATGGAGTCTCGCCTCCAGGAGCACCACGATGCCGCCACCAAGGCCTCCCACGAGGCCCCGTAAAGCCCTGAAAACCCGAGCCCTGTGGCGGGGCGGGGCGGCACCCGGGTGACAACGGGCGCTGCTGCGCCTGCCACCGCGTCCCGACCTGCGGAAGACGGCGCGCTTTTGGGGGCCTTCCCCCGGGCTGATGCCTCTGCTGCCTCTTTCGGCGTCTTCTGATTTGTATGCTTTTGTGCTGGACTAAAACTGCCCTCCGACCTCTAGCACTTCCCTGGACCCTGAGTTGCTCTAATGGATTTTCGAACTCTGGGGGTGGCGGGGACTCTGCATTTGTAGCCAGTTGGTCAGAAGGGCAGAGGGCAGCCTGGCGACCCTTTGCGACCCTTCATGGCCCTTCCCTGCGGAGTCCGGCTAGCTCCGCATTGCCGTGGAGGTGTGCTGCAGCTCATGGGAGCGGCGACAGGCTCTGGAACAGTCCCCGCCTGCCCGGACAGTGGCCCTAAGCCAGGGTCAAGAAATGACAAACGATTATGATTGATGGGCCCTTATAAAGATGCTTTTAAAATTAGCCAAAAGGGTTGATGTCGAAATTACTGAACCTGGCTAGACCAACTTCACTCTTTTTAGGTGTCCACTTCCGACTAAGAAGCAGCCTCTGTAACGACTCTCCCGGCATGTGGGCACCTGTTCCTGCTCTTACAGTGACTGCTGTTATACCGATGACGCCAGTGGGAGCCCACCTTCGTACAGGGACGCGTCTACTGAGCGGTGGCCACCGCACCTTCCCGTTTGATGTCCATATGAAAACCTTGTCCCGGATGGATGTTCTGATCCCTGATAATGGCTTGAACTTTGTGACTCACCCCAAACCTGTTTCAGCCCCTTGTTTATTCATGAAGGAAGCTGTGTCCAGCTCCACCCCGATTATTCATTAGACCCTGAAGCTATAAACTATTAGAATTTTCACCAGAGAGGAGGTCTGGGGCCAGAAGGCCACTGTGCTCCACCGCTTGCCCAACAAATAAAACTCTTTCTCTCTGAAACCACGGTGCCTCAGCAACTGGCTTTTAAGATACATTGGGAGAAAAGAACCCACTTTTGCTCTTGGAAAAGGTCAGCGTCCAGCAGCTGAGAGAGCGTCACTGGTTTTGGGTCCTGGGTCCCTGGCACCATGCTTGCCCTCTCACCTGGAGCGTTCCTCACCTGAACACAGTTCCCAAGGAGACGGGTGCTTCTCCAGGCACCGGGGGCATGTGGCAGGGTCCGAGCAGGGCGGGGGCTCGGCAAGCAGGCTCAGCACCTTCCTCCTTCCCAGCTCCCACACTCAGCACCTTCCTCCTTCCCAGCTCCCACATCCGAAGGCTCGCCCTGTCTCGGGGACCGCCTGACATCCAGTCCCTGATTTATAAATGAGGTGGTCCCGGACTGGGCGAGCCAGGTGAGCTTCCGATGAGCAGCCCCCTCCAGATTCCGGCTGTGCCAGCAGCGCTGCTGCAGGCTCACAAATCATCCTGTCAATGCCAACGCGGTTCGCGCCAGCGCCCGTCCCGCTCTCCATGCCTGCAGGGGGGGCCTGAGCAAGTCGGCACCCCACAGGGTGGGACGCCACCCACCTGCTGGCTCTCCGCCATGGGATACCCCCAAAATCAAGGTGGGACTGGCACCTCCTATCACCCCAAACAGGGAAGTGACACCGAGGGGGCAGCAAGCGCTGTGGTTTCCTGCCAGCAGGAGAAACCAGAGAGGCTTTTGTGGTTGGTGAAACAAATAGAGATGCAAGGACATGATTTAGATTAGGCAGAAGGGAAACCGCCTCAAAATCGCAGCAACCCTGTGTTGGAGCACGTGTGTGGTGGTTTGAAGCTGTTTGGGCCCCAGAAAAAGAGGTTCTTAGCCCTAATCCACTCCTGTGGGTGTGGACCCACGTAAGGAGGGGGCTACTTCAGCGGAGGTGGGGCCTTCATCCTGGTGCTGGGTCCTTTATCCGTGAGTGGGATCCAGACTGAAAATAAAACACCTTGGACTCAGGAAGCTGAAAGCAGTGACACCCAGAAGGGGAGAGGGCGCAGCTGACGCCGCTGAGCGCCTCGCCGTGGTCAGAGGCGCCGAGGACTGCTGCAGGCAGCCTTCGGAAGGAAAGCATGGCTGGAGCATGCCGTGGTTTGGAGCTGCTGGGCACTGGCCCATCGGGCAGGGGACACAGCTCAGGGGGGTCTAGGTGGACAAGCTCACCTCCTTCCAGGCCCCAGAAGGGCGTGGGCTCTGCTGGGACCCTGTTGGGGATGGACTCCAAGGGCTCGCGGGGTCCAGGAACTCATCAGCTCTAGGTGTCGGGGAGACCACCTGCCAGGGGGCCGCCAGGAGGGGCTCAGGGGACGAAACCCCAGAGACTGCTCCAGGCGGGCCCGCCGGGCCTCCTCCCTGCCCCTGCCTGACCTCCCCCCCGCCTGCCTCCCTCCTCCCTCCTTCCAGTCTTCCCTCCTCCTGTCTCCCTCCCTCCTCCTCCCTCCTCCTCCCTCCTCCTTCCCATCCTCCCTCCTCTGGGGTCCTCCTCTGGGCTCATGGGGGCAGGGCTGCTCCCTTCCCTTGGGGCCCTCCCACTCGGTCCTCCTCCCTGGCCACACACCCGTGGTCCTCCCAGGCCTCTTGGGCACATACACCCCCCCTAGCTGACCTGCCGCCCCCTCCGCAGGGTCCCAGGAGGACATGGTGGTAAGGGTGGAGCGCAGCATGGAGAATACATTCTGAGAAACTCTTGGAGGCAGGACAGCACCGGGAGGCACTGGGCCAGAACAGGGGGCACAGCCCAGCGCTGAAGCAGGGACCCAGGCGCATGGGGTCTGTGTGTCCCTGGCCGCTGACAGCCCCCAGATGCCCCCGCTGGCCTCCTGGCTCCACCCCCCACCCCCCCTGTGAGTGCAGCCATCGTCTCCCCACTGGCAGTGGCTGCCGGGCTGCGGCCACTCTTCCTGCCCCGTGGTGGAACATGGACACTGTCTGATTTCCAGATCAGACCTCACGGACAGTATGCTCCACCTTCCAGGGCCCCGGGCGGGGTGGGGGCAGTGGCCAGGCCCTGCTGGCCGAGGCAGCCACGAAGCAGTGGCCCATCCTTGCGGACAGTGTACCTGGCGCTCAGGGGCCACAGAGACCACGGGGGTCCTGGGGCCACGGCATCCAGGGCCCCTGCATGCAGGGTCCTGCTCCCTCTCCAGCCCCAGGCAGCTCCATCCTCAGAGGTCGGAGAAGCCCAGCAGGGTCAGGAACCAAGGAAGTGACACCCCCCAGACCCAGGCCTGGAGACCCCTCCCCACCTCCTGCCCCACCTCCAGACCTTGACTCTCCCTGAGAGAGGAGGAAGAGGGGAGAGGTATAGGGGAGGGGCCGGGTCTCCTGGACAGAGGCTGAGGAGGTGACCTTGGGCCAGGCCGCAGGGGGCAAACTTGGTCCTTCAAGACCACAGATGAGGAGAATCTTGTCACAGTGGAGCCGCGATGCCACGTGGCCACTGCTTCCTACCAGGTCCCTTCATCCCTGAGACCTGGACCTGAGGCTGCATCTCCCCGGGGAAGCAGGCTGCGGGGCCAGCGCCTCCCCCAGTGCCTGCCCAGGACCCTCCCCACCTGTGCCCCGCCCAGAATCCTCTCTACCTGTGCCCCACCCAGAATCCTCCCCACCTGGGCTCTGCCCAGGATCCTCCCCACCTGGGCTCCGCCCAGGATCCTCCCCACCTGCAGCCCACCCCAATGCAGACTCCGCCCTCAGCTGCAGGCCCCGCCCACACACAGGTGGGATTGGACCCAACTCCACTCTCAGCTGCAGAATTTCGCCTCCGAGCCTGGCTCGCCAGCTCCGCTTGCCAAACTGCTCAGTAAACACTTGAACACGGTGCCTTCCACAGCCATCGCCCTCAGAACGCCGGGGGCCCCTCGTTCCTTGGAAGATTGCATCGCAGCCCCCACTTTCCAGGCTTTTTCTCGCCTCCCAACCGCCGGGCCTCTCCCTGGCAGGTGGCATCCCCACAGGACCCAGGGAGGTTGTCAGAGGCGGGGGCCGGGAAGCAGATGTGGGACTGCGGGGGCGCCCCTTTAGACACCGCGGAGGGGCCATGCAGAACCACGGCCACGCACACACCTGTGTCTGCTTGCTCACGCCCACCTGCAGCCTCAGGTCACCCCCTCAACCACCAGGATTCGGAAGTGTGGTGCAGGGGCCAGAGCTGGGCCTGAGGGTGCGGAGCGTGTGGGCTGTGAGTCCTTCTGTCACGGGTGACGACCAGCACGGCACGGCTTCCCCGCGGGTCACTCCCCGGGCTCCCTACAGCCATGCCGGCACCCGGTGTGCCCGTGGACACGCTGCCCGTGTCCCTCCCGCCTTCGTTCCTGCATCCTCCTCTGTGTCCCTTGAATGTCCATGGCTATCGGGCAGGGTCCTAGCCACCGGGAGGGACGAGGGTGGGGCTGGGCCAGGAGCGGCTCGAGCTCGTCCACACAGCAGGGATGGCGCGGCCAGCCCGGCCCCTGCCACTGCCCGGACCCCAGCCCCGCCAGCGCGCCTAGGGGCCTGTGTGGCCGAACCGCGGAGGGTGTCCTGTCGCCCTCTCGCTCCCACTTTCTAACCAGGCAGTGGTGGGCCCGCACCGGCTCTCCCGGGCTCACTGAGGTTCCACGCAGGCTTCTCCTTGAACCGTCCCGTGCCACGCACTGGGAGGGGGGACGTTATCCACTCGCGCCCCTGCCCGCTCAGCCCCAGAGGCGCCGGGCGGGCGCGGAGGGCCCTGCGCGGCGGAAGGCCAGGTGTGGCTCAACATGCCAGGCACGTCCCTTTCTCCTCCAGCACCCAAAT
Organism: Dasypus novemcinctus; assembly: GCF_030445035.2. Taxonomy (NCBI): domain Eukaryota; kingdom Metazoa; phylum Chordata; class Mammalia; order Cingulata; family Dasypodidae; genus Dasypus; species Dasypus novemcinctus. Next base: position 110,358,204 of record NC_080684.1, on the reverse strand, counting down.
TGCTGTTGGTGTAAATAAAAAATGTAGGGATTTATTAAATCCATCATTTCTCAATCTGCTGCTCGCGATGCTGGCAATTAGCGCGCGGCATCTGCGGCGCCGCTTCCACGGCCCGCCCGCGCGCGGCCGCTGACAGCAGCACGGAAGGACGCTCCTGGCACGCAGGCGGGGCTGCACCTTGGGACCCCTGGGAGGTCGCGGGGAGGTCTCCCTCCTGCTCCCAAAGCGAAAGGGCCAGCCGGAGAGCGTCAAACCGGGAGCCGGGGGGGGGGGGGCGGCCGGGCGAGGGGCGACTCTTCCATGGCGGCTCTTCGGGCGCCTGGGCAGCCCGCGGCTGGGGACCCTGCTGGGTGTTTTTAAACTGCTCCTGACACTGTCAGGTTCATCCCGGGAGCCCGCTTCCCGCACCTGGTCCCAAAGCTGAGGAAAGAGGCCTCGGCCGTGCTGCTGCCAGCTGCCCACGCCCGTCCTCGGGGGTCACTCAGAAACCCTGGGGGGGGGACACCAGACCAGGGGCAGGGGGCTTTGGACTTCAGCGAAAGGGTCACAGGCAACGAGGGAGTTGGAAATGCCCCCTCCTCCGGGCCACCCCTCTCGTCCACCCCCACACCTGGGGTGGGCAGCCCTGGCCTCCCCAGGGGCCGCCCAGCTGCCCACGAGGCCTCCTCCCAGTCCAGCCGTGCGTGCCCATCGTGGTGAGGCGGCAGCAGCGTTTCCTTCCCGAGGGCCCGTGTTTGGCGGCAGCAGCCCCCTGCCCTGCTGCCTGTCCCTGAGAGGACGGTGGGGCACGGCTGGCACCCAGCACCCCGGCTCCGGGGCCCCCCTGGGGCTGTTCGTGGTTCTGTGGCACCGCCGCCCCATTCCCGGCCTGGCGCTGGGCCCGTGGGCTGGGGAGGTGGGCTCCTGGACTGGGGCCTCCTGTGGGCTCTGGGCAGGGGCTCCCACGCCGTCAGCACGGTGTGGGGCTGGGCGGGGGTCTGCTCCACCTCGGCTGGAGCCCCCACAGAGGCCGAGCCAGGCTGCGCCGCCGAGGCCAGGGTTCACAGAGCCGGACACCAGGTCCTGGCCCCGCTCCCCAGAAACACGCGCTGGGGTGGCCTTTTGTACCCGTGTCACGGGGCGCCGTGGTTGAGAGATCCCTGCACTGGGGGCGTTTGCTCTCACCCTTCCTTTTTGGCCGACTCCATCTTCCCTTTCAGGATTCGTTGGGACCCACTTTCCCCAGAGCCTTCCAGAACCTGCCAGGCCGAGGCCCTGGTCCTTCCTCTCCCTGCCTCACTGCCCTGCCCTCTAGGCCTCCCCGAATGGCCTCTGCTCCCCGGGTTGGGGTCCCTGCTCCTGAGCCCCCCCGACGGGCACCTGGCCTTATCCGCATCAGGAGGAACCCCCCACCCCCGCCCCGCCAGCGAGACACGGGGCTCCCCTTGGCCCGCGGTGGCCGGGACCCCTGGGAGAGGGATGGGGGAGGCAGACCCGGCGCCTTGCGTGTCCCCAGCGTGCTCCGCCAAGGGCGCCAGGGCAGGGCCTGCTCTGGGACCCAGAGTGCGGGGTCAAGGGCGGCACGCGGGGCGGGGACCAGGGCGGTGAGCAGCGGACTGCGCGAGCTCGAGGGCCCTGCGGGCACCAGGCGCCCGGCAGGCGCGTCCCAGAGCCAGGGGTGCTGGCGGAGCAGAGGGCCCCCCGGGCTTGCGCCTTCCCAGGTTGGGGAATTTGAGTGAAAACAGCTCGACACAGCTGGGAACTGAAAAGACAGGCCGGGGAGGTGCTGCTGGGCGCAGCTTGGCTCAGCCTCGCCCCACGCTCCGGGTTCCTGTGGTTGCAAGAGTCCGCAAGTTCCCCTCTTGAGACTCGATTTCGATTTCTAAATAAAGTGCCGAGCTCCCACGAGCCCCCACGGGCTCCTCCTGCGTGGATCTGCCTCAGCTTCCGGGGTTGGGGGGAGCTGCTGGGACGTGGGAGGGCGGACCCAGGCAGACCCCTCCCCAGCCCTGTTCACACTCCCTCCCCTTGCAGGGTCAGCTGCAGGGGAGGCCCCCAGGCCCCTCTGGAGACTGGGTGCTCCAGGGACCCCTCTCCATCTCCCTGGGCCTTGAGTCTCTCAGGGCTCCTGTGTCCCCCCACCCCAGGGCGTCTGCCTTTCCTCTAGCCACCCCTGGAGTGTCCCCCCAGGCCGCCCCGCATGGGCATCCGCTGCTCCGCCCCTGCCCCCTCCACCTGAGGCCGCCACCCGGGCCCCCCTCCTGCCATGCAGCCCCTCTTCTTCCAGGCCGCCATCCCCAGAGGGCTTGCCCAGCCCTGCGCCCTCAAGGGCCCCTCGCGCCCGCCGCCTCTGTGACCCTCACCTGCACCCCATCACGGCAGAAGGGAGCGGAGACCCGAGGTCCAGCAGCCCAGCACGTCCTTCCTCCCAGGCCATAAGGGAAGAGGGAGAACGGCCTCCTCCTGCTGGACAGGCCAGCGGCAGCCCCTCCCCATCTCCCTGGGCGCGCACACCTGCTGGGAGTTGTGGCCCTGCCACGTGGCACACAGTCCAGGCCAGGGGGGCCGGGGTCGGCCCACTGCCTGCTCCGAGCCACGAGGCTGAGGGCGTCGCAGCCCGAGGACCACCCCTGGGCGAACATGCCACGGCCTGGAATCGTCCTCCCTGGGGAGGGGGCGGGCTGGTGGCGCCACGGGGCAAGGTGGGCCCTGCATAGCCTCGGCCCTGGGCCCCGGGATGGGGCGCGTCGGCCTGCCGATGGGTCAGGGGCCCTGAATTCTAAGCCCCCACCTGCAGGACACGCGAGCTCTCTCAACTTGGGCGACGCCGGCGCCTTGCTCTTGCTTTGGCGTGTTTTAGGAAGCTTCTGCCCTCAGGAGATGCGGGCACGGGACGTGCACCCGAGCTGACTGCCTGCGTCTGAAACGGCCCAGTCCTGATGTGCCCGCCCCGGGGACCCCTTCCCTGGAGGGTGTGCAGGGGGGCTGTGTGGGCTGGCTGGGATTTCACCCTGGTGTTCAGGTGGCCCCCTCCCCAAATCACTAGGAAGTGAATTCTGCCACCCCCAGGGGAGCCGGGCCACGGACCTGACCTCCAGGTGAGATGCCGGGCCCGTCGAGACCCTGCCTCATGAGCCTGCCCACCCAGCGGCGAGGCGCGGCTCCGACCCGCAGGCCCCACAGGGCCTGAATCCTGCTGCTTTTAGTCACTTTGTTACGCAGTGCTTTGTTACGCGGCATTAGAAAGGAACGCAGTGTCCACTCAATGAGGTAGACCTGCTCTGAAAGTGTTTAAAAGGTATCAGATACCTACCTGCGTGATCTTCATTGATTCTGATTGTTTTAAAGGTAAATATTAAAATAGTGCTCTGTTGCAAAGCATCAGTTAGCAAGTAGATATGCACACATACGTGCCCATTGGCTTAATTTTAAATGCACAGGTGACTTTTCCTTTTAAAATTAACACATGATCACTAAAGTCAAGTTAGAAGATACAGAAAGGCAGAAAGAAGAAAACGTTTCCCCTGATTTAATTAATGTTAACTTTTAAGCAAATTATGGCATTTGTTCATTTCCAGCCTATTACTTCTTTTTTAAATTGAAGTGGAATTGGCCCAGAGTAAATACGTAAAACACAAGGATGCACCTCGATGGACGTTCCTGTGGGTCCCGTAACCCACTCAGGCCCTTCCCCAGAGCTGCCTGCAGTCCCCGACTGCCTTGAGCGTCGCGGGAGTGAGATCAGCAGTGCGGACACTTTCGGTGTCTGGATTCTTCCGCTCAACATAGCGTATCTGAGGTTCATACGTGTTTCTGCGTGTCAGTGCGGGGGCTTGGAGCCCTGTACCCCTGAAAAATGTGTTCCTGATCCTGTTCCATTTCTGTGGGTGTGACCCCGTCTAAGGAGGCCCCTCTGGTGAGCGGCCTCAGGCAGGGTGAGCCCCGCTGGGTCGGGAGGGGTCTCAGTCCCACGAGTGGGGACCTCTTGGGAAGGCCACCGAGGGAGGGAAAGCCGGAGGGAGCGGCCGGGAGCTGGACGTCGAGGGGACCGGGAGGGGCAGGCGAGGCCGCCGTGGGCATCGCCAGGTGACAGAGCAGCCCGGGATGTGGGTCACTGGCCGCCGGCCCCAGGACCCCCGTCTTCTGGAAGACGGCGTCGCCTTGACAACGCCTCGATATGGACTTCTCGCCTCAAAGCCGTGAGCCAGTCAGCACCCATTGTTTAAGCCAATCCATTGCATGGTACTTTTTGGCAACTGGGAAAACTGAAATAGTAGTAGCTTCTCTTTATGTCCTAAGGTGTCCCTGAGTATAACAAGTTTCCCTGCGTGCATGTTGATGGCCTTTGGGGCTGTTTTCAGTCTGGGAATTCTATAAAACAGAAGCTACTACGGATACCTGCATGAACGTCTCTTTGTGGGATACACACCTTCCTCCGGCCCCTTCCCGGAGCAGAGGCCAGTCCCCCATGGGCGCATGGCTTGCTTCAGGAGAAACTGTCAAGCGGCTTCTGGAAGGGCTGTGCCTGCCACGAGCCCATCGTGAAAGTCCAGGGTGCCAGCTTCTCCCCCCCGAGTCAGCGCTGGCCACCGTCTCTCAAACGGGCACCTCAAGACTGAGTCTTTGTTTTCTGATGAGTATTAATTCTGAGAATCTTGTTATATGGTCACTGATCACTTAAATATCTTCTTTTATGAGTGCTGGACAGCCCATTGCCTGTAGTTTCAAACTGGGTTGTCTTTCTCTTATCGACTGTCAGCACTCTTCGTGTGTTCTGAGTAGGCTTCTTGTTAGATGTATATTACAAATCTTTCCTATGAGTCTTTGGAAGACATTTTACTTTATTAGTGGGAACAGCAGAAGAATTTTGTTTTGTTCTTTGGATGAAGTCTGATTTATAACTTTTTAAAAAACTTGGTATAGTTAGAATTTTAATGTCCTGTGTAAGAAATTGTTGCCTTCCCCCAGGGTCATGGAAATATTCTATTATATTTTCTTATGTAAACTTTACAGCCCCACTTTTACATTTAGGAAAATTACCCATCTCAAATCAATGGTACAAGTTAAACATTGTGGTTCGTGTTTTTCAAATCGGATCAAATTGCTATGACAAATTTTAATGGAATGTCCTTCATTTTCCTCATGAATTCCTTGGCATGTTTGTTATAAATCAAACTACTGAATCTGTGAGGATCTATTTCAGGCCTCTTTGTTCTGTTGCCTTGATACCTTTCTATACCTTCATTCCATTACCGTGATGTCTACATTACTTACATTAGCTTTGCAGAAAATCTTGAGATTTGGTGGTGTGTACTTCATTCGCTATTGTTCTCAAAGTTCATCTTGGCTCTTCTCTATCCTTCAAACTTCCTATAAATTTTTAAATCAGCTTCTAAATTTATGCAGAAAAACCTAATGGGATTTTAAATGAAAGTACAATGGTGCTATAGATCAATTTGAGGAGAACTTACATCTTAATAATATTGAGTCTTCTAATCCATGAACATGGGATATTTCCACATTTATTGAGAGGTTTTAATTTCTTTTAGTGTGGTTTGCCATTTTTAATATAGATATCTTGCACACCTGTTATTAGGCATTTGATTTTTTATGATATTAAAATTGTATTTTAAGCATTCATTGTTAATTGTTTATTACTCATGCATAGAAATAAAATTCACTTTTATACTGACCTTGCTAAATTCATGAATTATTTTTAATGATTTATTTGTGTATTCCTTTGGGTTTTCCTCATACATAATCATATCACCTGCAAATAAAGATACTTTCACTTTCACTCTTTGCACTTTGTACGGATTTTTCCCTCTTCCTTTTCCTTTTCCTTCCCCTTTTTCTCACTGCGGGGCCCCTCTAACACACATTGCCTGTAAGTGCAGGTGCTGGAGCCCCTGCGCCTTGCTCCGGAGCTTTGCGGGAAAGCTTCAATAGTTCACCATTGAGTAGAATGTTTGCAATCAGTTTTCTGTCAACGGCCTTTAGAGTATTAAGGGAATTTTTTCTATTCCCAGTTTGCTGTGAGATTCTATCGTAAATAGAATTTCAGACTCATCACATACTTTTCTGAAATATTGCAAGGATCATTGGTTTTCTTCTTTATTCTGTTAAGGTGGTGAATTACACTGATGGATTTCTTTAATGTCAAGTCAATCTGCCATCCCTGGGATAAACTCCATTTGGCCATGATCTATTATCCTTTTCTGATTTCTCTGGATTTGATTTGATAATATATTCTTTAGGATTTTTACTCTCATATTTTTTGTTAAGTTTCTACCTTTGGTTCATGGTTCTAATTTACTGTGTAAGTATTTAGCATTAATTTTTACTTAGCATTGTGTTGTAAGAATTTTCCCGTAAACTTTGGGAGGCAATGTTTAATGGTCAGTCAGCGTTCTTGTTAGCAAGTTACAGAGAGCAAGTCTGGCCATTTAAGCAGAAAGGGGATTTTTAAAGGTTGTTGCTCGCAGCACTTTGGGGAGGCCTGGACAAACAGGCGTGGTTGCGATGAATCAGGGGCAATATTCAGATTCCGAGCGTGTGTCAGAACCTGCGGAAGTCCACGGTGCCCGGGACCCACAGGGCCACCTCCACGTGGCTGACACTGTCAGCGCTGAGTGCTGCTGCAACGCTCAGCAAGCCCCTCCTCGCAGCCCCTGCCTCGGGCTCTCGCCTTAGCGTCAAAGCCCCCCTCTGCTGGGAGCACCCGCCTGGCAGGGCCCAGCCGCCACCTGCACAGACCCGCAAGGAGGCTGGGAAACGGGGCCTCTGGCTTCTGGGGGCAAAGGAGCCTTGTCCTCCCACAAGACAGCAGGATACAGGACAGAGTCTCTAAGGCACAGGGGGGCTGTAGACACTGGGGTGGGCCCCAAATTAATACACACACACATCAAGCACACACACCCACCCACACAAATGCCCAGGACCTCAGGGGTAAACGATCAAACGGCTACACCACAGTCTCTGAGGCTTCCCATCACTGGACAATGCCGATTATTTCAGTTTTTGAACTGTAAACAAATTACCAGGATAAATGTATGAATAGTCTGAAAATTCCTGCGCCCCCTTCCTCACTAGCATTATATAAAAGTGGCCATCTCTATCGTCTGCTCACTATTGAGTGCATATAGTTAAGCAAGCTTTTCTGCACCCACAGGCAAAGAAACAAGGCTGCCAGCAAGCAAAACCACCTTTTGTTTTGACACTAATTGGTCAAAGTCAAGGGGACCTGTCCAGGTGCAGGTTTGCGTGCTGTGCTTGTTCTCTTGCCCTCTGCTCTCATCCTTTGGCCCTTCATAGCTCTTGTGTGCATGTGCTTTCCTAACCGTGTGAGTGTCAGCCCTTTGGCATATTTGCCATGGGTGTAATGGTTATCTTCACGTTACATAAAAATTGAGGTTTACATTTTTTGTGTATTCAGGCCATTTCTTTGCTTATTATTTCCTTGATCATGATCTAATCTTAACAGAGAAGCCAAAAATGGGTGATTTTAAAGTAACGTGGAGGGAAGCGAATTTGGCTCAACTGATAGAGTGTCCACCTACCATATGGGAGGTCTAGGGTTCAAACCCAGGGCCTCCTGGCCCGTGTGGAGCTGGCCCATGAGCAGTGCTGATGCGCGCGAGGAGTGCCGTGCTACACAGGGGTGTCCCCCGCGTAAGGGAGCCCCATGCGCAAGGAATGCGCCCCACAAGGAGAGCTGCACCACATGAAAAAAAAGTGCAGCCTGCCCAGGAGTGATGCTGCACACACGGAGAGCTGATGCAGCAAAGATGATGCAACAACAACAACAAAAAGAGACACAGATTCCCTGTGCTGCTGAAAAGAATGCAAGTGGACACAGAAGAGCATTCAGTGAATGGACACAGAGCAGACAACGGGGGAGGGGGTAAGGGGAGAGAAATTTAAAAAAAATATTAAATCTTAAAAAATAAAAAAATAAAGTAACATGGAAAAGCTCCGTGATGGCAGAGGAGGGGGCCCCCGTCAGGGCTGGTTCCTGCGGGAGCAGGTGCTGAGGCTGAGCTGGAAGCTGAGCTGGAGGGAGACGGGCGAGAAAGAGCAGAAAGAGCTGGGCCCAGGCCGGGCGCCGCAGGCCGTGCGCACTGCCTGTGGTTGTGGCCATCTCCTCGGCAGCCAGAGAGCAGCCCGGCCCGGGGGTACACATCAGAGTGAGGAGTCACTGGGGTGGGCGGAGGGGGGGGAGGGGGGTCCTGCGGGAAGTGGGGAGGGGAGACACATTCGGCCTCCAGAGATGGAGCAGCAGAGACAGGAGAAGTCTAGAAATAGTGCTCCTGAGAGTGATGGAGCGGGACTCAGATGTGACCTTTCTACACATGCCTCTTCTGTCACTTTTACTGGACCTGTGGTTGGCGCTGGGGTTTGGTGTATACTCAGGAGACTTGAATCTCTGGATCGTCTATGTGACAGCCAGGCCCTGGGCCTCAGCAGACTTGCAACTCCTACCCTCTGGATTATTGGACTTACCCTGGCCAGATAACAGGGAGGCAAAGAGGGTCAACCACCACACGAAGGAGCCAAGAGTGCCTACAACTGCAGGCAGGAGAATTGCATCCATCATCCATGTGGAATCTAAGCCCCCTCTTGATATAGATGTGGAGTGGACATCATCATCCCAGGGTCCACAGGATGGAGGAATAGAGTATGAATTAGAATGGACTTACTGGTGTTCTGCCAGGAAACTGTTGTGATTAGTAAGGGAAGAAATTGCAGTAGTGATGTGGAGAGGGTAGCCACGGTGGCTGCTGATGGTGGGGAGAGGGAAGAAGAGATACAGTGTGGGGGCATTTTCAGGATTTGGAGCTGTCCTGGGTGGTGCTGCAGGGACGGATGCTGGATGTTGTGTGTCATGTCATGGCCCACTGCGTGGACTGGGGGAGAGTGTGGACTACAATGTGGACCACTGTCCATGTGGTGCAGCGGTGCTTCAGAATGTATTCGCCGGATGCAGTGGATGTGCCACAACGATGGAAGAGGTGGCTGATGTGGGAGGGGTGGAGTGGGTGGACTGGGGGGTATACGGGACCCCATATTTTTTTATTTTTTTATTTCATATTTTTTTAATGTAACATTTAAAAGAAAATAAAGAAGAAGAAGAAAAGAAGAAATACCTAGGGGTCAAGGCATCTGGGCACAGGCAAGGGTACTGGGCTTGGGCGCAGGTTTGTGGAGAGCACGGTGGGTGGCGCCGCCCCGCGCTGCCCAAGCAGTGGGAGAAGGCAGGGGGAGAGGAGGCGGGCTTCGTTTTGGACACGTTGAATCTCGAGGAGCCCTGCAGTGGCCATGGGAAGCGTTGCAGTAAAGACCGGGGCGGGCAGGTGGGCCAGGAGCGAGGGCCGGCGGGGGCTGCAGGAGCCAGGTGAGCGCCGGCTGGAGGAGGAGGACAGTGCGCCTCTGTGGCCAGGCAGGTAAGAGGCCCTGCGTCCCTGCGGCAGCAGAGGGGGGACGGGAGGGTGCGTGGCGCAGGCCACTGGGGTCCAGAGCGAGGAGCACCCAGCGGGCAGCCAGGCTGCCGTCGCCAGCACCCTCGAGCACCTCGCAGGCCGTGAGTCACCCCGAGAGCTGAACCTGAGCTTCCCGGGACAAAGGGCTGCTCACCTGCCACCCCCCTGGACGCGAGGGCCACCTGGGAGGAGCTGGGCAGCACGGAAGGCCGTGTCCCACTGACCCCTCCCCACGTTTTCTGTCGTGAGTCCAAGGGGCCCTCTGGGCCCCAGGACAGTCCCCGGACCCCCCGAGGGGCTTCCGCTGACCCAGGAGCTCAGGCGGGGAACAGGGCCGGGTCCTGCCCTCCTGCAGGTGTTTCTTCTGGCGCTTTCTCAGGCAGGCGAAGCACCTAGTCCCGTGTGGGGGTGGGGGGGATGGGGGATTGGGAGGGGCACCCCGGGGGGCACCCCAAGCTGCGCGCCCCTCACGGAGACCGTTTCCTGCCTCCCTGGGCCGGCCTCAGGCCACACAAGCGCCCGGTGAGGCCTGCCGGGCCCGTCTCCAGCCGGGCTCCGCGGGGCCGCGTTGCCTGTCTCGGGGTTCTGGGGTCACGGGGGCGACGGAACAGTTCAGCGGGATTTCAGCCACGACAGGGATCGGGAGAAAGCCCCATTCTTCTGTCAAGAGTTGTGTCTGTGTAACACTGTTGAACGAGGCCGAGGAGCTGAAGAAAAACCTGAGAGAAAATCCCGAAATGTAATAAACTTGGACTCAAATCAAACTATCTTCGAGGCTGGGAGAGTTGATTACCTCTCCTGAGCGTGTGCAGTCTGCAGAGCCTGAGAAGCTGGAGTCTGTTGTTCCTTCCGCGAGGGGGTCTGGGGCAGGGAACTCCACCGGGACTTCTAGTACAGGATAATAGTTCTTTTTTTATTGACCAAATTCGGCAAGTTAAACAAAAAATAGATTGAGTCCCTGCTCTGGGCCAACATTGCTCTTGGCGCTGGCACGGAGGCGAATCCACGGCCTCCCACCGCCGAGGGGCCCGAGAGCGAAGGGCCACGGGCCGTCGCCGGCCTCAGGCGCAGGGGGCCGGGGAGCTCCGAGGAGAGAAACCGCCAGCATGGGCAAGCGAGGCCAGGAGGGCTTCCTGGGGAGGCGGTCCTGAAGCCAGCTTGCAGGTGGAAAGGCCAGAAATCAGACGCCCAGGAGGGACCCGCGTGGTGCCGGGCCAGCGGGAAACCCCACCCACAGTCAGGTGTGGACGCTCTCCCCGTCCACGGTTTTCCACCTTCCAGAGAACAGCGGTTGCGTGGGTGCCGGAACAGAGAATGCTGGTGACAGAGGGATGCGGCATCCAACTTGTGAGTGCTGAACCCCCGCCGGCCTGAGCCCTGGGTTGGGGGTCTGGGGTCTTCGGTTAAGGCCCGGCTCTGCCACTTAAACCTGGTGCTGGGAACTAGCCACCTCCTGTTCCAACCTGAGGTAGCCAGCCTGTGAGGCCACACCTCTGGGAACTGGCCAGTGGGTCAGTGCCCCCTAGGCCAGTGGGTCTCAGATTCAGACTGCCCAGCGTCACCTGGGGAAGGACACGGGCACGTCCACCCACGGCCCTGCCCTCGGGAAGCCTGGCCTGCTTGGCCTCAGGCTCAGGACTCTGGTTTTCCCACCATACTGGCTCAAGACTTCGTCCTCTTGTACACTGGCACTGGTGAGAACCCTGCTTGCTCCAGGGAAGCTGCAGGAGCAGATCCGTCCCAGGAGCGTCCTGCCAGCACGTGCCTCCTGAAAAGCTGCCCTGTGCCTGAACACGCTCACCCACACGTGCATGCACGTGCCACAGACATGCACACACGCCTGTGATACCACAGCTGAATGGCAAGTATGACAATCCCCCGTCCAGCAATCTGTGTACCTATCACCCACCACCACATGCCCCACTCAAACCTTTCAGCATGGCGTGCTTGCTGCTGCACTGCAGAGCCGCGGAAGGGGAGGAGCTCCCTGTGCTCCAACATGCCACCTACGAGGTGGCACTCAGAGAGAATCCTCTTAGGGAGGAGTGGACGGATGGAGGGATAATGGGTGGTTGGATGGACGGTGGACGGATGGAGGGATAGTGGGTGGTTGGATGGGTGAATGGACAGATGCAGGGATGGATAGATGGTGGATGGATGGATGAAACATAGAGAAGGTGTTGCCCTCCTTTCCTCAAAGAGCTTGAGGAGGATCAAAGTCTGAGCATCCCGTCTGCAAACAGAATTCTTTTATCCTGGACCTGCCCAGAAGTTTCTCTCTAGTTCTCACCGAGGACCAACCCTGCCCCTCCTTGTCCTGGAGAACCAGAGCAGCTGGAGTCAGATATCGAGAAAGAGGTGTCAGCATTTTCACTTTAAGCATTTGGATGGGAAGAAGAAAACACCTAATTGAGCTGCAGCTGCTTTTAAAATAAAATGTACACCAGGAGACTGCTGTGAGGACGTTTCTATAGCCACGCTTGTTTTCCACGTGTAAGACTCAGAACCAAAGGCGGTCAGAGCTGGAGGCGGCTTGCGGAACGAATGCTTCCGGCATTCCATTTTACAGAGGGGAGCCGGGCCGTAGAGCAGGAGGCAGCGAGGGGGCCTGCTCCCCTCGCGGACGCGCCCCCATGCCTGGGGACCTCACTCGCCCTGGTGACAGGTGCCCCGCCTCCCTTCCCACAGCGCACCTGGGGGCCTGGCCAGGGCCTGCGCGGGCTCCTCCTCTTCCCCACCCCTGCAGGTTGGGAGACACCGGCGGCGCGTACGTGGCCCTCCCCTCTGCTCTGTCCCCCCTCTCCCTCGGTGGGTCCACGCAGGGCCAAGCGTGCAGTCCCACTGCCTGCTGGGTTTCCCACGGCCACGCCCCGCCCGCGTCTCTCCCGTGGACTCCAGGGTTTTCACGCAGCCATCTACTCAACTCGCTTCTTGACTTCCTGCAGGTATTGCAAATGTAACTTAATAACCAGAAACCCAACGATCAAAGAGAAGTCCGAAAAAATGCAATGCGTCGTAAAACGCAATTCTATGAATTAACTTTAAAATGTGGTAAACAATTTATTGGCAAAGACAGATTCAGGCTATATTGCTGACTGGACAGAAATGGTGTATAAGAGCTTTAAAATTTAAATTAAGTTTATACATCCTTATACAGTAGAACCTTGTTTACGTGACCTCAACACACATGTATTAAGGTATACATGATTGGCAATGGAAAAAAATAAAGGCAGAGAGAGGGAATTAAAATTTTAAAAAATATTTCTTTGTTTTTTTCACTTACCGTTACTAGAGTTTATTTGCCTTATTGTAAAAATATGTGATGGATATGTTTGTATAAGAAATACTTTTATTTTTTAATAACTTTTTCTTTGTTTTTAAAGGAGCTCTAGATTACATAAATGTTACATCAAAAATGTAGGAGATTCCCATATGCCCCACCCCGACCCTCCCACACTCTCCCACATTAACAACCTGTTTCATTAGTGTGACACATTTGTTACAATTGATGAATGCATACTGAAGCATTGCTACTGACCACGGACTAGAGTTTACATTATAGTCTATACTTTGCATTGCACGATTTTATAGGGTTTGACAAAATGTATAATGGCAAATGTCCATCGTTGCAATATCATGCAAAATGATTCCCGTGTCTCAGAAATGCCCCGTATTCCACCCATCCTTCCTCTCCCCACCTCCAAACCTCGGCTGGCCGTGCCGATGGCAATGACACGAGTTCTTCCATCTGTGATAGCAAGTCTAGCTCCGCCGCCCTCCCTCGGGTGGCTCGTTCCCGTCTGGAGGATTCTGGGGTGGCGATGCCCGCTCTGCTGCTGATGGGAGGGGCTCAGAGCCTGGGGCGGATGCGAGGCGCAGCCTCGCCTGCCGTGGAAGACCCTCTCGACTTAAAAGAGGGTCTTGGCCCGCGTCGGTCCCGTGAAATGAGCTCCTACCGTGCGTTTAGGAGGACTTGGGCGGATGTGCCTACCAAGGTGGTGCCTGGAACACGCCCCGCCGTGGCAAGCCCCGTGGACGGCCTTCGGCGCTCGGCCCTGGGTGCCCAGCTTTCCCGGCCCCCACATCTGAGCGTCACCTCGGAAGCACTGCCCCGGCTCCAGAGCTTTCTGAGGGGCTCTGCTCTCAGAGCCGGGGTCTTCTCCTCCTTGGCCCCCACAGTCCCTTCCCATTCGTCTAGGAGCGAATGCTGGGGTGTCCTAAAAACACCCCACATGCCTGGCTCAGCCACAGATCCCAGGCCCAGGGGACCCCTAGGAGGGCCGGACTGGGGCGGGGTGCTGCCTCCTTTCCTCCTGAGAGGACAGGTATTTCTTTCTGGTGACGTTTTCTAAGTTTCTATGAAGAAGCTCTATTGTTTGACACAGAGTTAAGTCAATTTTTTAAAAAATTTAATCCCCCCCTTGCAGCTTTCTGCTTACTGTCTGCTCTCTGTGTCCGTTTGCTGTGCGTTCTTCTGTGTCTGTGTTTATTTTTATTTATTTACACCCCCCACTTGCAGCTTGCCTGTTGTTTGCTCTCTTGTTCATTCGCCATGCGTTCTTCTGTGTTTACACTTGTCTCCCTTCTTGCTGCGTCACCTTGCTGAGTGGACTCTCTGCGGCACTTCTGGGCTGGGTGGCGCTCCACGTTAAGTTGATTTTTAACAATAAATTCGGTGGGGAAGGCGTGTGTCCTCCCTGTTTGTCGATGGGGAAGAACACGGAGAAAAACAGCACAACAGAAGCCCCCGTGGAGCTCGGCTCCACTGCTAGGGCCCGGGCGGTGTCTGGACCTGCTGCTGCCCCTGCACTGCTGCCCGCCAGGCCCCACCCCTCCCTCCTGGGCTCTGGACTTTTCCGGAAAGGCCGTGGCAGCTCCCTTCCTCGCCCCTTTCTGCTGTGGCTCCAGGATGTCTTAGCAGCCCCCGCAGGCTGGGACCTGGCAGCAGACAGAGGCTTTGGAACCTTCTCTCTAGGAAGGGACAGCACCCCTGGCGGCTGCCCTGGAGAGTTTCTTGGCCATGTCAGGTGCCAGGGCTGCCTGGTGGGCGTCCTGCCCGCCACATCACCAGCTCACCACCGACGGCCTTGGACGCCACGTGGGCCTTTGCCTGGACCAGACTCCACACTCCCCGACAAGTGGCTCGTCCCCCTTGGTCCACCGCTCTGCTTGCCCACACTCTGCTGACTCGTGCGCAGGGGCCCGGGCCGAAGTGGGTGGGGTGGGCACACCCGCTCACCCGCGTTTATTCAGCTCAAGGTTTCAGCACGTGCCAGGCTCGCTGCAGGGGCTGGGGGCTGACCACCAGCACACACAGGGACAGGAGGCCTTTGCTACCATGGCACTTGTCCCTGGCGTGTCCCAGCCTCTTGGAACCGCCCCACACCGGGGCGAGGGACTAACTTCTCCAGTTTTCTGATGAAAAGCCTCGAGCTGGGCTGGCTTGAGCCGGCCCGGGGCCCGCGTGGAGGGGGGCTTCGGGGCTCTAGCTGCGGCCGACCCCCCTGAGAGGCTCCTCCAGCCCCTCAGCCCCTGGGCACTCTGAGCACAGGCCGCCGCCCCTGGGGAGGGGTCCAGGGCCCCGGGGGGGTCTCTTTGGAGAGCGGCCCCCCAGCTCCCGCCGTGCACGGAGAAGCTGGACTTGTAGGTCCAGGCCGGCCTGGGGGACAGCGCCCGTGGGCGCGCCGGGGGCAGGGGCTTTGTCGGCTGAGGGGCTGCAGGCCAGGCAGGGCGAGGCCCGGGTCTGGGAGCACGCGGGACCGGGCGTTTATTAGGGGGGCTGTGGCGACCCTGGCGGGTGCGGGAGTGTCACGGGCGGGGAGCAGCCAGCTCTGGGGGCATCCGGGAGCGAAGGCGCCGCCTGCCCCCACCTCCAGCCGAGCCGGGGGATCCCTCCAGGACCCCCGCGGCCCAGCGTCCTGCCCAGGATGGTCCGGCCACCACCCTGGAATTTCCGAGGCTGAACCTGACCCCAGCCCCTGAGCAGACAGAGCCGAGCCAGGGAAGCGAACCCCGGGCCGGAGCGGGTGGACGGAGTGGGGTTGGGGTCCAGCAGGAGCACCTGGAGGGGTGACCGGAGGGGCCACCTCGGGGAAGGGCTGGGGGCTGCGCTCTCACACCGGAGAAGAGGCTTCCTGGAATCACAGAAGGATGTCCTGACAGAGCCAAGCCGTGGAGAGCTGGTCGCCGTGGAGACTCATTAACGTCCTAGAAGATTAAGTGGAAGGAACTTATCAAACAACGGGGGGAAGCCGAAAGAGACCAGTCTGAATTTAAAAATTAAGCTTAGAGAAGACAATTAGGAGAACCAAACTGAAGATAATAGAAATTTTGAGGGGGAAATGGAGGATAGTTGAAAATTAAACAAGAAAAAATTCCCAAGTCGATGAAGACTTGAGCGTGCTGATTAAACATTCCCACTGAATTCCACGTGGCACCATAAGAAAATGACGAACACTGCACCTCTTCCAGAAAAGTTCCTGAAATCCCAAGGAAAATGGGTCGCCTCTAAGCTTCCTTCAGAGACGGCCAGCTGCTGCAAGGAAAGCAGCCCAGCGCCAGCCGTCCCCCTCGTCAGCGGCCAGAGAAGGAGCGGGAAAGGCGCAGGGCAGCCCTGGAAGCTCCTGCAGGGCGGCTCGCAGGTGCAGGGGCATCTCAGCCACCGCCGCGTCTGCACAAACGTCAAGAAAGCTCCGGAAAGGGTGAGAACGTTCCGAAAACGGAAGAACAGGGAATTGAGAGTGCCAGGGGAGGGTGGGCTAACATTTTGTATTTAATAGCAGAGCGAGGGGCCACTTATTAGAAAGGTAAGTGCAGAATTCCTAAGTTCAAAAGTGGAAACACAGTGCTGATCAGAACAAACCAAATGATGACAACATTCATAACAGCGATAATCTCCTGAGAGGATGTGGAGGGGCTCAGGGTGTCCAAATGCTGACATCGCCCAGGACAGGAGCACCGCTGGGAGGGCTGTGGACTTGTGTCCATGGTTGATAGAATTTGGTATGATTGTAACAGTGATATTATCGTTGTTAATTTTGTTATAAGGGAAAACACAGAGGAAAAATCAGGGTTATTAGTAAATCAGATGAGAGGAGAGAAGATGATCCTTTGTCACACTAAATATTAAGACACAGATTCCCTCTTAAAGATAAACCTGGCAGATGGGATTAAAAAAGAAAACAAAAACAAAACAAAACAGATATGTGCAGTTTGCATGAGGCACACTTAACAAAATTAATGTTGAAATGGCCAGGAAAATGCAAATGGAAGAAAAGGGCAGGCATACACATTAACGTCCATAGGAAATTTTAGAACTGAAGATGAAGTAGAAAACAGGAGCACATATATTAAAAGGGGTAAAATTTCTGAAGAAATAACAGCCACAAAATTGTATGCAATGAAAAATACATCAGGTAAATAAATAAAGCACAAATTATTTACAAATACAGGACATATAAAAGTAGCCTAACAGTGAGAAATTACGTCTGTTTCAGAATCAAATGTCCTAGACAAAAACTAAAACAGACAAAAGAGGAATAGAATTAGGCAACAAAACTTTAACAGAGACTATATTTTCAAGTCTGTGGGTCATCTTTATAATTGATCGTGCATTTGGCAACAAGTATCAATAAATTTAAAAATTGGTAGTGCTTTTTTAGGCCTTTTTATCCAATTTTGAAGTAGTGATATTAAACATGAATAACTAAAATGTGACCAAAAACCCCAAGACCTTGCAAATGAAGAGTAATTCGTGACCTCGCTTGGCCCAGAGCACACAGTTTCAAAGACCAGCCCGTCTTGAGAAGAAAAGCAGCCCATGCCCAGACTGAGGGGACGTGGCTAAAGCAGGAGGAGGAAAATTTCACCCAGACTAGAGGAAAGTACAGAATCTCCCTGATTGAAGTAGGAAATTACAGTTCTATGCTTAATACTAAGGAAAGACAGCAAAATACAAGGGAGAATGTTAATAAATCAAGGTAAAATTAACTATGAAGCACTAACATAGCAGAAAACAAACAAGTACAGAAAAGATCTTTGAAAAGATCTGTAAATAGATTAACACTGTTGAGTAAAGATAACTAAAGATTTGATTAAAGACAGTAAAAGAAAAAGAATCAGGCCTATACATAAGAAATTAAGCGCGGTTTCTCGTCGTCATCTGGAGGAGTCTCTAGGTTTCTATCCCATCCATTCCCCAATGACGCTGTAATACCACAGAGATACCGAGTATGGCCCTGGGAGGGCCGCGGACCACTGTGATATCGGAAATCTTTTATTTCCCCCCGGAACCAGCTTTTGCTCTGAGAATTGATATTATAAACGAAGGCCTGCGTACTACATGATTAGATATGTGAAAACAATAAACGAGCCTAACACACTTTCAAGATGAATCCCTGTCTTGTCACCCGGACAAATGCCCCCTCCCAGCCTGGAAGGCGGGGCCAGATTCAGATCCCCCCGATTCTCAACACCGCTTCCCTCCAGCCCGAAGCCCTCCCTCCTGCACCCAGGTGTTGGGTTCCCAAAGCCTTGAACGACTCCACCAAACCCCCAGATCTAACTGACATTTACAGAACTCTCCACCCACCGAAAGCAGAATCCACATTCTTCATCAAGTGCAAATGGCACATTTAGCAAAGCAGGCCATATATTGATTTATTTAAAAAAAGAAACTAACAAATTTGAAGGAATTATGTGTTCACACATTATGAACATATGGAATTAAACTTTCAATAACAGAAAGATAATAGGAACATATCCAAAATATTTGTAAATTAAATAATTCACTTTTAAATAACGTATGCATAAAAGAGGAAGTCTCAGTGAAAATGAAAAAAAGTATTTTGAACTGAACAAAAATGAAAATATATCTTATCAAAATGTGTAGATTGCAATTAAAACAGTGCTGAGATTGAAATTTATAGAATACAATTGCTTGTATTAAGAAGAAAAAAGATCTAAAATAATAACATAGCTTCCATTTTAAGAAACTACAAAAAAAAGTGAACCAGAGGAAATGAAAGAAATTAGAAGGAAACAATAAGAGTAAAAATAAACCACATTTCTGTATATTAGCAATGAATAGTTGAAATCTGAAATTAATAAGCACTATCATTTATAATAACTCCAAAAATGGAATAAATATAACAAAACATATACAGAATCTTTACAAAATGCTGATGGCAATAATCAAAGAAGACCTGACAAATGGAGAGGCGTACTGTGTCAATGAATTGTAAGAATCATTTTCTCCAAATTTATCTACACATTTAAAGTAAGTGCAGTTAAAACACCAGCAGACTTATTTGAAGACAGACAAGTTGATTCTATGTCTTATATAGTTCTTTCCTTACAAAGAAAACTAAATATCATAAACAATTTTGGACAAACGATCAATTGAGGGGAATCACATTGCCTAATTAAAGGCTTCTTCAAGCTGCCCAATCAAGATATTGGCAAAGGGATAGACACACAGATCAATGGAACAGCCCAGAAAGCCCAGGTAGAGACCGCACAGATGTGGCCAATTGATCTTTTGACAGTGGCACAAAGGCAATTCGATGGGAAGTAAAAGAAGCTGTTGGAACTATTGGACTGCATTTCTGAAAAAATGAACCTTATCCTAACTTACACCTCATACAAAAATTAACTCCAGGTTAACCATAAGTATGAATATGAAATGCAAAAGTATAATTTTTAGAAGAAAGCAATGGAGAAGATCTTTATGGCTTGGGCTGGGCAAAGAGTTCTTAGAAATGGCACCAAAGAGCACAACTCATAAAAGAAAAAAAGGAACAGCTGGAAATATAAAAATTAATAACTTTTGTTCCTTAAAATGCACTAAGTGAATGAAAATCAAGCTACAAGCTGGGAGAGAATATTTGCAAACCAGCTATCTGACAAATACCTGTATCCATAATGCAGTACACAGTAAAACACTTGAACAGAAACCTTTGCAGTGCAGGTGTACAGGTGGCAAACAAGCGTGCGAGGAGACCTTCAGCAGCATCAGCTACCGGGGGTACACAAGTTAAGACCATCTCGAAGGGCCTCAGCCCCCGTGTTAAAAGGCTGAAATGAAAAGTACCAGCTTGAGCAAGTCCCCGCAGGATTGTAGACCAAGTGGGATGATTGTGCAGCACTGGAGTGAGTGCAGAAAGGGCAAGTGCCTACAGAGTTAAACATGCACCCGCCCAGAAATCCAACTTTTAGTCATTTAACCATATAAAATCACGTAGTCATGAGCAGCTCTAGTTACAGTCCAAAACTGGAAACATTCCAAATGGCCTTCAACAAACTGTGACACCCATAGAAGGGAATCCACTGAGTGGCATCGACTGGACTAGACTAGAGCAGAACAGACTAGACTAGATGAACAGAGTAGAATAGAGTAAAATAGAACAGAGTAGAATAGAATAGAGTAGAATAGAACAGAATAGAATAGAATAGAATAGAATAGAATAGAATAGAATAGAATAGAATAGAATAGAATAGAATAGAATAGAATAGAATAGAACAGAACAGAACAGAACAGAATAACAATGGAGTAGTACTCAGGCAGGAAAAGGACCAAACAAGATTCTCAAGTCACACAATTACATGGGTGAATCTTAAAGCAATTCTGCTGAGTTAGAGAAGCAGGTCTCAAAAGCCATACACTCTGGGAGTCTCTTCTTATGGCATTTTTGGAAAGACAGCTATAGTGGTAGAGAACAGGTCAGTGGTTTCCAGAGGTTACAGAGGAGAGAGTGTGAATCCAAAGCGGCAGGATAAGACATTTATTCAGGTGTGCCAATGGAATTTTGTGTCTTGATGAGATGGGGTTACATGAATCTAAACATGTTAAAACTCAAACTACTTTAGGTTCACATGCATTAGAAAAGTCCATTTTACCATATGTTAATTTAAAAATAAGATCAAATTAAATTGAAATAATTAAAATATTAGCTTGCACAAATACTGAAAATCTTGAGAAACAGCCAGCTAATGTTTTTCTATCAACATGTTTAATAGTTTAATATTATCAACATGTCAATAACATAAAATTAATGTATTAATTATGAAATTAGAAAGTAGAACAATAGCAAAAAATAAAGTAATATGAAAAGGATGAGAAACTGAAATTGTGAACCTGAAGATGAAAATCAAGCCAGACAGTGGTTCTCTGAGAAGACTGATGGGGACTGCAAATTTCAACCAGGATTGAACAAATGCAAAAGGTCAAACCACAGCACATGTTTTTAGGAATAAAAGGTCATAACCTAGGAAGGAGCCAAAATTAGAAAATAAGGTGACAGTACAAATAATTTAACACCAATAAATTTTTAAAAATCTGTGAAATAGGGGAATTATAAGAAAGACAGCGAATCTAATTGAGGTAGAGTCTAAAACCATGAGTGCTCATATCACCATTGATGAAGTTGGATCAGAGATGAAAACTATCCTCACGAAGAAAGCCCAATGCTCAGATTTTTGAAAGGAAAATTTTATAGAACAAAATAAATATTTCCTATTTAACATACAGTGAACATTCCTTATTCATTTTATGAGGCTGAATTAATCTTGGTAATAAAATATAATTGATATCAGACAACAATTAACAGCATGAGAAGGGAATGAACAGGTGAATGGGCCAATTTCTTCCTTAAATACAGATTCATAGACCCTGATAATAACAAATGAAATGCAAAAACATATGAAAAAGAAAATACATCATCACTGGCTCAGTTTATCTCAAGAACAAAAGGGTGGTTTAACAGCAGAAATCAATTAATGTATGCTTCCACATCGATAAATTAAAGGGGTAAAATCATGAGCTTTTCTGGCTTAATGAAGCCAAATCATCTGAAAAAAATAATCATTTGAATAATGAAAAATATGATATTTGTAGTAATATTAAAATTTTTAAAATACCATGAATAAATCTAAGACAACACATGAAGGGCATTTTTGGAGAGAATTACAAAATCTTTGAATGAAAAGTCAAAAATTTAGAGAAAGAGGGCATATACACGGATTGTAAGATAATATTTTAAAGACGCTGATTTTCCTCAGTCAAACCAAATTATAAAATTAACTCGATTCCAACACAAAGCCCAACATGCGCCCCCATTCCTTTTTTGGGGGAGAAGGAGGGCGTGGGGCAAGGTGACTTGCCAAACTGCTTTTAGTATGGAGCAGAATAGAGAAAGTAGAAACAGAACCTGTTTATAGTAGCTTAATAAAAGCAGAAATGGAGGTGTTATTGTAGCTGTTTCCACAAAAAGTGCTGGTTATTCTCAATGAAAAATAAAATTTAACTGTAACTCACACCATGTATAAAAAATAATTCAGTTTGGATTAAAGACCTAAATGCAAGAGAAGTAAGAAGACTGAGAGGTGAATATAGGAGAATACCTTGCTGTCCTTAGGGTAGGAAAAGATTTCTCAAACGTGACCCACATAGCACAAACTAGGAAACCGGGACAGAAACCAAGTAACTTAAAATTAAGAAACACTGCTCAGCAAAGGCTAATACGAGGAAAGTGAAAATGCAAGACACAAATCGGGAGAACATAATCACTAAATATACAACTGGCAATAGATTAATACCTAGGAAATAAAGGAACTTCCAGATATCAGTAAGGAACTATAGAAAACACACAAACGTGCACATGCAAAATGGGTAAAAACTTGGAGGAGAAAAATTTCAATGACCAATAGACGTACAAAATGACACCCAGCCTTTCAATCAACAGGGAAATGCCAGGTAAGAGGAGTGGCCGCAACAGACCCCCTGACGGCCTGCGCCTCCCCGTGAGGGCCTGTGGGGGACGGACATGCTCTTACACTTGCCAGGGGTGTCCACATTGCCCCGGATCTTAGCTTGGTGTGACCTGGTGTAACCAGCTGTGCCCGTCTCCCGCAGACCAGTGGTTCTACTTCCTGGTCTGTGTTCTAAAGAATCTCGTGCATGTTTGCAACTAGAGACATGAAGACTCCACCTGGGAGCCCAAGCAGCTCGGTCGTTGAGCGGACACTTCACATGCACAAGGTCCCGGGTTCAAGCCCTGGTATCTCCTAAGGAAAAAAAAAAAAGAATCCACCTAGCAGCAATGTCCAGGAACCAAAAATCTGGAAACAGTCTAAACGTTCTCCAGCGGTAGCATGGACGATTGTACGTGTGGAGTCCTAAAATGTAACATGATGTTGCTGTGGAGATGAGCATAGTCCAGCAACGCATGATGGACAGTGGTGATCTCAACAACAGGACGTTCAGAGCAAAAAACAAAACGAAAAGGCAAGTCTCAGAACACCTGCCGTTTTATTCCATTTATACAAAACTCAAAACAAAGCCAATCTACATCACGCATTCTTTAGGGATAGGGGTCATCTGTGTAAAATTGTTTTATTAAAAAATAACGAGGGACAGATTGACATAAATAATTGACTTTTGGCACAGGAAGCGCCTTCGGGTCGTGGAGGAGCCCCTGGGAGGTCACAGGGGCCAGGCGTCCTGTTTCTTAAAACTGGCTGGCTTACACCTCTAGGATCGCTTCAGCCCACTCTTACTAGGTGCTTGCACATGTAGGCACACCCACGTGGTTTATTTCAGAGGAGGAAGCTGTTTGCTTGGTGGCACACTGCACGGGGGTGGGAGGGCAGCAGAGCCGGGAGTGGGGGCTGGGCGGGAGAAAAGGGTGGCCCCGGTGTCCTGGTCTGGGTGGTCAC
Organism: Dasypus novemcinctus; assembly: GCF_030445035.2. Lineage (NCBI taxonomy): Eukaryota > Metazoa > Chordata > Mammalia > Cingulata > Dasypodidae > Dasypus > Dasypus novemcinctus. Next base: position 110,335,033 of record NC_080684.1, on the reverse strand, counting down.
AGTGAACCGCGTGAGCCAATGCTCCTTTGGGTGGGTCCTTGACCCCAGACCTGGCAGGACCGAGTCCTCTGGTGTTAAGACAGACGATAGCTCATGGGATGGCTACGCAGAGCTATTGAATCAAGGTCAGCCCTGCCGGCCTGTCTGAGTCTCCCCTGACCACTCACTGGTCCCAACCCATCCGTCTTCCTGAACGGGGCGAGATGGAGAAGAATCACAAATCAATGCAGCCAGAGTGCTTAGCACAGCGTCGAGCGCGCCCCGAGCTCAATAGCCATCAGCTGTCCTTGCTGTCCTCAGAGAGAAGGTCTGGCCTCTGCTCATTTGGAGACATCCTCCCACTGGTTCCCCAGAAAGACATCCTGCCAATCGGATTTCAGGGAGCACATGGCCTGGAGAAGAGTCCCTGGAAGGGCCGGCCTCCCCACTTGGCTCCTGGACCCTGCAGGGAGCTTGCAGTTTGCGCGGGAGGCGTTCAGGAGAGGGGAAAGCCCAAGAGCTGGTACCAGGAGAAGCCGGACTTGGAAAGACCCTGCTGGAGGAGGACAAAGGGACTGGTCAAGTCTCCTCTCAGGAGGGCAGGGACCGGGAAAGCGCCAGCAGGCGAGGCTCCGGCCTTCTGGGCCAAGGGCTGGGGTCTCCTTGTTACCAATGGCCGGCCCCCGCCCTGTCGCTCCTGGAGAGGAGCCTCTGTTCTTGGTGCTGACCCAGGTTGGAGGGACCACACAGCAGGGCGTGTGCAAGGCGAGACGCGGACATCCGAGATCGCAGCCCTGTGTGTGTGAGTGTGTGCAAGCGTGCTTCTGTGTACCTGTGTGTGAACCCTCGCATGCGTGTACCGACGAGTGTCACGTATGTGTGTGCTGTGGCTGAAATGGGCCACTCTGATGCCCACCCCAGTCAGCAGTGAGCCAGGGTCATGGGGAGCTGGAATTGAGACCCTCACGGGTGCTGGGTGGGAGCAGGTCTGGGGCAGGTGGGCAGGTCAAGGCCCGTCGACTGGCAGCTCCTTGGAGCAGAGCTTGGGGGTGACTCCCTCACCCGAGGCCCATTCCAGAGCTGGCATCACTGAGTTGTTTTATGGACTCTTGAGAACCCACCTGGAGATGTAGCACCTCGTCTTGCTCTGCAACGCGAATGTGCAAATCTGGCAGCTCGTTTCACTGTGTGCCTGGATTCTCTTGGTGTGTGGAACTGAGCACACCAGGAAAAGCAATTTCGAAATGGCTCAGGTGCAGAAGCACAGCCTGGCGCTTGGCCTGAGAGGGTCCCAGAGAAGGAGGCTGAGGCGGGGAGTGTGTCCCCTCTGCCAGGAGGGGCTGAACCAGGGCTTCTGTTTGTCTCAGTCAGGGTTTTGGGGAAAATGGACAAATTTCAAGCTGAGAACTAGTACCAAGAAAGATAAAGGATACTCCATGCGCATCACCATCACTCAACATATCAGGATTTAGTCATAATTGTTTCCAATTCTTGTTCAGAAATGTGTTTTTGAAGAGGAAAGAACTACTGTGAAGCTGTGGTGGTGTACCTTTCCACACCAGGCCTCACACTTTACCATGTAAATATAATTGGTATATATATATAATGTCTTTGAACTTTCCTCTCTCATTCTATGGCATATTTGTTGATTTAATAAATTTGTTTAAATAACAGTGTACTATAGCTCATGGTATCAATACACCATCTTTTAAAGTCCATTCTTTTAGGAGGTGAGGATGGACAAGGACCACACCAAGGAACTGAGAGAGTCTGCAACTGCAAACAAGAGAGTCCCATCTGACATGACTCCTGGGCGTGAGCCTCCCTGGCACCAAGGGATTACTACCAAGTACCAGCTTGTGATGTAACTAGAAAATGACCTTGAATAAAAGGGCCAAATCGGGCCAGCAGAATATCTCAATCTACATATAACACCAGGAGTTAAAAATGCTTTTTGACCTGAATCAAGGGGGAAATGGAAAGGACAAATGAGTTTATATGGCTATGAGTCTCCAAAAAGAGCCGGGAGGTTATCAGAGGGGTTGCCCTTATGCACACCTCAGCAGAGTCCCAGAGACAGATAAAGTAGACACAACCCTGGGTATTAGTTCTTTTGAGGGCTACAGAGACCCACAGGTTCTATGGTCATGGCAGATGGAGTTCAGTGCCATGTCAGTTGGCCCTTCTATGGAGTTTGTGTTTCTGTGTGATGGAGCTGGAGTCAGATGTGATCTTTGTTCACAAGCCTCTCCTGTTACTTTACTGGAACTGTAGTTGGTGCTGGGGTTTAATATATACCCAGGGGACCTGAATCTCTGGACTGACTATGTGATAGCCAGGCCCTGAGCCTCAAAAGACTTCAGCTCCTACACTCTGGTTTATTGGACTTACCCCACTCAGCTAACATGGAGGTGAAGAAGGTCAACCACCACACCATGGAGCCAAGAGTGCCTACAACTGAAAGCAGGAGAATTGCATCCAACATCCATGTGGAATCTAAGCCCCTCTTGATATAGATATGGAGTGGACACAACCATTCCAAGGTCCACAGGATGGAGAAATAGAGTATGGATTAGACTGGACTTACTGATATTCTATTCATGAACTATTGTGATTAGTAATTGAAGAAAATGTGGCATTGGTGTGGAGAAAGTGGCCATGATGGCTTCTGGGGGTAGGGAATGGGAAGAAGAGATGAGATGTGGTAGCGTTTTTGGGACTTGGAATTGTCCTGGGTGATGCTGCAGGGACAGTTACCAAACATTGTATGTCCCCCCATGGCCCACTGGGTGGAACGTGGGAGAGTGTGGGCTATGATGTGGACCATTGACCATGAAGTGCAGCGGTGCTCAGAGATGTATTCACCAAATGCAATGACTGTCTCATGATGCTGGAGGAGATTGTTGTTATGGGGAGAGGAGTGGGGTGAGGGGGGTGGGGGGTATATGGGGACCTCATATTTTTTTAATTTAATATTAAAAAAATAAATAAAGACAAAAAGAAAAAAGAAAAAAAGGAAAAAAAAAAAAAAGAGAGTCCCATCCATCAGCCATATGGGATCAAGGCCCCATCTCAATTAGAAGTGGAGGGGGCATCACCTTCCCAGAATCCTCAGGATTGGGGGATAAAATATGGAGTGGAATGGACTTACTGGTATTCTACTATAGACTTGTTGTGATTCTAGCAATGGAAGAAATTATTTCATTAATATGGAGACAGTGGCCACTGGAGGTGCCGAAGGCAGAGAGAGGGAAAAAGAGGTATAATTTGGGAGTATTTTCAGGAGTTGGAATTGTCCAGAGTGACATTGTAAGGACAGATACAGGCCATTATATATCCTGCTGTAACCTGCAGAATTGAGTGGGAGAGAGTGTAAACTACAATGTTAACTATAATCCATGCTTAGTGGCAATGCTCCAAATGTGTTCATCAATTGCAATGAATGTACCACATTAATGAAAGAAGTTGTTAAAGTGGGGAAGGGTGGAAGGTGTGGGGAGTGGGGCATATGGGAATCCCTTATAATTTTTTGTGTAACATTTTGTGTAATCTAAGTATCTCTTTTTTTTAATAGATTTAAAAAAATTTTTTAAAGATACATACATCGTACAAAATGTTATATTAAAAAATGTAAGAGGGTCCCATATACCCCCACTCTCCATGCCCCCCACTCCTCCCACATCACGAAATTCTTTCATCAGTTTGCCACATTCATTGCATTTAATGAATCCATTTTGGAAGACTGTTACACAGCATGGGTTATAGTTCACATTATAGTTTACACTCTCTCCCAGTCCATTCAGTGGATTATGGCAGGATATATAATGTCCTGCATCTGTCCCTGCAATATCATTCAGGACAACTCTAAGTCCTGAAAATGCCCCCATATAACACCTCTTCTTCCCTCTCCCTGCCCTCAGCAACTCCGGTGGCACTGTCTCCACATCAATGATACAGTTTCTTCCATTGTTAGAGTCACAATAATTCTATAGTAGACTACCAGTAAGTCCACTCTAATTCATATTTTGTTCCTCCATCCTGAGGACCCTGGGATGGTGATGCCCACTCTGCCTCTAACTCAAGAGGGCACTTAGATCCAACATGGCTGATGAATGGAATTCTCTTGCTTGAAGTTGTGGACTTTCTCAGTTCCTTGGTATGGAGAGTAGGTGCTGCAACTGAGGCCTGGGGCCCAATTGGCACACAGTCAGCCCAGAGAGTCAAGACTCCTGAGGATACACCAACCCCAGTGCCAACTGCAGGTCCAGAAAAAGTGACAGTGGAGGCATGTATAGAGAGGTCCCGTCTAAGTCCAATTCCATCACACCCAGGAGCACGTATTCCAAAGTAGGGCCCACTGGCAAGGCACTGAACTCCAGAGCCATCTGTCATGACCATAGGATCTGAGTTTCTCCACAGGCCCTCAAGAGCACCACTACGTGGGGTTGTATCTATTTTGACTCTCTCTGATATCCCACTGAGATGTGCATGTGCATAAGCACAACCCTTCTGATGACCTCCCAACTCACTTTGAAGTCTCTTAGTCATATAAACTCTTTTGTCTTTACCATTTCCCCCTTTTATTCAAGGTCGTTTTCTAGTTGCCTCACCTGCTTGGTAGAAATCCCTTGGTGCCAGGGAGGCTCATCCCCAGGAGTCATTTCCCACACTGGGGGGAAGGTAATGCATTTACATGCTAAGTTTGGCTTAGAGAGTAGCCACATTTGAGCAACATGGAGGCTCTCAGGAGGTAACACTTAAGCACCCTGCAGCTCCAAGCTTAATTGAAATTTCAAGCACACAGGTTCCTAAGCACAGTCATCAGTATCAAGGGTGCATCACTGGACCATCCTTCTTTGTTGGTCTTTGTCCTTGCACTTGGGGGATTGTTGCTGCTCCACTGGAAAGTGTGACAGCGTTCCCTGGAATGGGAACTCAGCACTCCCTCAGTTGTCGTGTGAAACTCTACCCACTGTGTCAATACTCAATGAACATCCGAACATATCTATATACCCTATATGCATGCCCTGGAGAAAATAAAAAATGTATTTTTAAAAAATCCATTCTTTTAGTTTATTATGGCATTTTCTTGTCATCAATATTCTTGCAATAAACTTTCTTTTGTGTATTTCCTTGTGAGATTTTGTGTAGGTCAGTGGTCTTAAATTTTTCATTCTTCTCCCTTCAAAAGAAATTTGAAAAATTATGAAACAACTCACACAAGTTTTCAAATGACAATCCAAATTTTTGTCATAGGTTTAACAGTTGCTGTGATAGTTTGATACTGTATGTGCCCCAGAAAATCACGGCCTTAGAACTAATCCATTCCTGTGGGTGGGAACCTACTGTGGGTGGGAATTTTGATTAGGTTACTTCAGTAGAGCGTCACCCAGAATGGGTCTTAATCCTCTTACTGGAGTCCTTTATAAATGTGATGAATATGGAGAGAGGGACAGAGAGAAACCCTCTGAGGCTGAGAGAAAAAGTCCTGGAAGCGAGAAGCTGAAATCAGCAGAACAACAGAGCAGAGAAAAGCCAGAGGAAGCCAGGATATGCAGACAACAGGACCCGAAGGAGAAGGGAGAATCCAGCAAATGCCACCATTATGCCCTGCCATGTGACAGGAGTCCAGGATCACCCAGGAGCCAGTCTTCAGAGAAGGAGCTTTGCCTGATGGACATTTTTCTCAGCGTCAGAACCCTAAGCTTATAAGTTTATAAATCCCCAATGTAAAAGCAACACATTTCTGGTGTATTGCCTTGGCAGCCTAGCAGGCTAAAATAGTTGCCTAGAATGTAAGTTATGACAGATTGTATTTTGTATATTTGCTTTCAATATATTTGCTCAGAGTTTCAAATTTCACTCATTGGATTTATGAAGAATACCATAATTAGCAATGCTGTCATCATTCTCCAATCTGTTAGGCAAATCAGATTGCACTACTATCAGAGAAGACTGACTTTTTAAATAAACTTCTGTGTTTTAACCAAGATAAGTAGATTGATGAGAGAGGTAGAGAGCATGGGGAAAGAAAGGGTTTGGGACATGGGATCTTGTTATGACTTTGTGGCTTGGGTGAGTGTGACACCTTAAACTGTTCTTATCAAAGCACTGCAGTAAATTCGCCTAGCCTGAGGGCCAGACTGCAGGTTTGTCCTTGCCGAGGTGGTGACACTGTAGCAGAGCACTGCAGGTCTGTCCTTTGGGAGGTGGTGACATTGTAGAAGAGCACTGCAGCCAGAGCCATGGCAGGGCAGGCACTCAAAAAACTCATGACCCTCTTTGGCCGAGTCTTGGTTGAAAGGAGTGTTGCTGAAACTGTAACCAAGGAGGCATCATGCTTCCAGAAAAATCCCAAGGAAAAGTATTGCAGGCAACAGTAGTAGCTGCTGGATCAGGATCTAAAGGAAAGGGTGGAGATATTCAACCAGTTAGTGTGAAAGTTGGAGATAAAATTCTTCTCCCAGAATGTGGAGGCAGCAAAGTAGTTCCAGTGAAAAGGATTATTTCTTATTTAGAGATGTGACATCCTTGGGAAGTATGTGGACTGAAATAGATCGCTATTGAAATGGTATCTTGTGAAGCTGCCCGTTTCACTGATGTTCTGAAATCTTTCATCATGTAGAGTTTTTCCATGTCTCTCTTTTGTAATAAACTAATGATAATCCAGTGTCTTTAATATTTAGTTTCACTGGATTAATATAAATATTTTCAAATAAAAATGTGTCAATGAAAAAAAAAGCACCACAGTAAGACTGAGATTTGCAATGGATTAGAACTCTGTTTTGTTTTCTTCTGGTTTGTGTAAGGAGAAGAGTCTCTGGAACGAGGTTATGGGGAAGCAGCAGCAGCAGGTACTGTCACCTGTGCAAGACATGGCCATTGACCTGGACGAACACATATGGGAAGAGAGAAGGTCTCCCACTCAACAAGACACTGCAGAGCCAAGCAAATAAAACAAAAAGAAAAAATACTTAAGTACAGGGACGGGAAAGGAAGAGGAGACAATACCATTTTTAAATATGATTGCATATCTAAAGAAGCAAAAATTTTTGTATGAAATGGAGATTAGTTTAGTTTTCACATAAAGGAAGAAAATATTAATTAATGTAACCTGGCAGCCTACCACCTCAGTCTCCCACTCCCAGGTTAAGCAGAACAAAGGAAACCAGCTTAAGCCAGTCCTATAGCCAGTAAAAAAAAAATGCACAAGAAAGAGCTAAGTCAATACCAAGTCATTACTAAACTCCATTCCTTATTTGGCAAAAGGGAGCAGGTAAAAATTAAAATGGTTAGAATATGATGGGGGAAGTAATCAAAAACTTTTGCATGGGAAAGTTAGACCTTCTTGGATAGGCTGTAACCTCTGAAGTATCCAGTCTATGAAGAAACGAAGGAAGGGCTTGCGTGCTAGGCTTAGGGGTATGAATTGTGTCATTTTTCTTTGTTTGGGGCATGTTAGAGGTTTGCAATGATTACCGGGTCATAGGCTGTGGCTCCATTCTGACTGACTGGGCAAGTTGCCCCTGTGTGGAAGACAGTGTATTTCCCCCCCCAGATGAGCCCATTACTGTGGGAATGGAGCAGATAAGGACTCTCATCCCGTTCAGGCCACCAACCCTCCTGCATTCCAAGAAAACTCTACCTCCTACCTCAAGCCATACACAAGAAGAAGTCACTTTTACAGCCCTTTATTGGCCCAAGGCTGGACTCTGGACCCTAACCCCCAGCCCATGAACTGGCATTTCCCCGCCTATTGATGTACTGTATAAATCCACATCTGCACCTTCCCCAGGTGGGCTGAAGTCTCTCTCCAGACCCCCACCCTGCTGGTGCAGGGGCTGAAGTCTGTTCTTCAGACCCCCTCCGTGGGGAGAGCTTCTGAATAAATTCGTTCTCTGCCTGTGGTCATATCAGTCTCTGTGTCCGAGTAAGTACCGTTTTTCTCTAACAGGGCACCAACCATGTTTTCTGGTTGTGCATTCCTTCTTTCAAGATTGAGAAAAAAGTCTTTTGTTCTCCACAATCGGGTGGGCCTTCTTTTATTCCAGAAAAAGATTTCTTTCTTAAAGCTTGAGGACAGATAATGAGAATTGTTAGAGGTTTGCAATAATTAACAAACTGTACCTCACTTTCCCCTGATACGCACTGGGAAAAAGGTAAACCCTCTCCCCCATGAGGCACTTTCCTACAGGTTAAACAAAGGAACCCCATAGAAAAAGGAGTAAAGGGAGATAGCGATCTTTACCATCTGCACATCATAGGGAGATGGAGATCTTTACTACCTCTACCTGCATATCAGAGGGAGATGGAGACAGAAACCTTCACTACTTACAAACCTTTTAAAACCTTACAGGGGAAGCAGACTTGGCCCAGTGGATAGGGCGTCTGTCTGCCATATGGGACATATGGGAGGTCTGCGGTTCAAACCCCGGGCCTCCTGACCCATGTGGGCTGGTCCATGCGCAATGCTGACGCGCTCAAGGAGTGCCGTGCCACGCAGGGGTGTCCCCTGTGTAGGGGAGCCCCACGTGCAAGGAGTGCACCCGTAAGGAGAGCTTCCCAGCGCGAAAAAAAGTTCAGCCTGCCCAGGCCAGCAAGATGACGCAACAAAAAGAAACACAGATTCCCATGCCTCTGAAAACAACAGAAGCGGACAAAAGAAGAACATGCAGCAAATAGACACAGAGAACAGACAACTGGGGCGGGGGGGGGGAGGGGAGAGAAATAAAAAAATAAAAAAATAAAAAATAAAACCTTTCAGATCAAAAGAAACATTTGCTCCCGCAGCATTTCAAGAAGCCACAGACTTCCTCAACCCCCTCCCACTCTCTTTTCCCCGCCTAGGAAAGTTCTGTATAAATTCAAGTCCCCCCTTCCAGGAGAGGCTGAAGTCTCTCTTCAGAACTCCACCAGCATGGATTGAAGTCTATGCTTCAGGCCCCGCCATTGGGAGAGCTTCTCAATAAATTCTTTGCTTATGGTCAGTCAGTCTCCATGTCCCAGTAAGCACCGTATTTTCTCCAGCAAGAATTGATAAGTGAATTTAGCAAGATCATTGGATTAAACATACAAAAATATGTTATATTTTTATGATGTTGCCATTAAACAAGTAGAAAATAACAGTATATAATATCATGTACAATAACATCAAAACACATTGAATAACTAGTTACAAATATTATTGAAATGTAATGCTTTGCAGTGAAAAGTACAAAATATTATAAAAAAGAAATTTTAAAAAATTCTGGAAGCCTCAAATAAATGGAGGTGGATACCACTTTTATGGATTGGAAGGCCTAAAGTTGTGAAAATGCATATTCTTTCCCAAATTAGTTTATGGATTCAAATCCAGCCCTGTCAAAATCCTGACAATACTTATGTATGGAAATTGAACAAGTTCATCTGTTTCTTGCTCATCGTGGCCTTTATTTGTTTCTTCTTTCTCTTCTCTTTTATTAAATTTACCTTGTTTTCTCCATTTCTCAACCTGCTCTAGTAGCTTGGGTAGTAAACCTTCCTTCTCTCCTCTTTTTGTGAATTCCTTAATTAATAGTGTAATTTCCTCAAAGCCTAAAGTTTGCTGACGCTATTATACTCCTTTCAAATGCGGGAGGGTCCTAGAGCCCTTCGCCTGTGGCCTCCTCCTAGTTCCCTGTGGCCTGTGCGCCCAGCGCCCGGCTTTGTAAATGCTCGGACTGAAATCATCGGCCTCATCCTGTGGGTGGCTTCACAGGGCACATATTAAGTTACCAATTTGCCCTCCACCATGGACCTTTGACCTCCACTCCTTTGGGTGGGACCCTCACACAGGTCAGCAGAGGCCCCTTTCCAAAGGCTGGGACTGGGGGGACGGGGGGATGGCTGCCCAGAGAAGCCCACCCCACCGAGACTGCCACAGGCGAGGGCCGGAGATCCAGGGGCTGCAGGTCTGCAACTGCCCCGCCCACCCTGGCCGTGCCTGAGACGGCTGCGACCTGGCTGGTGAAAGGTTCTTTGTTGAAAACCCTAATTGGATGCTCAAGGAAAACAAAGGGGCCACTTGCAGCTCTTCGTTTGTCTTTCCTGGGGAGACCAGGGGAAGTTTATCACCAATGTTGCCATCAAATGCACCTGCCCTGAAAAACCTCAAACCCTCCCCCACTGCTTGCTCCAGGCCATCTTGAGTCAAACCAGAACCTGTTCCCCTAAATCCAGGGACTCATGAGTAATCCAGGCTAGCCTGTGCGAAGACAAAATGCCCCATCCAAAGGCTGAGGGGGGTGGGTGCTCAGGCCTTCAGTCGGTTCTCCCACCCAGCCCAGCCCCTTCCCCTGTGAAAACAGTGCCCCAAGGCACCGTCCAAGGTCAAGGAATGCCAGGGCAGCAACCCAGACCTCCAGGGCGATTAAGAGCTACAAGGGGGCAATTTCCACCTGCGTACCAGCCACGGGGACCTGTGCCTGCTAAATCTCTCATTTAATGCTCTAGTTTACGTTGCCAGTTAAGGGACACTAGAACATTCCCCTACTCCTCCTGCTATGTTCAATTAAAACACTGGACATTACATATAAAGCAAACATAAAATTCTGTAAAGTAGAGAAAGGAAGGCAGAATGACTAGGAGATTGGGACCTGGGGCATGACACAGTGGTGAGTTGTTTGGGTTTTCTTTCTCCCTCACGTACCCTATGATTGGAGTTTACAAAGCTGGCCTCCTGGGAATGCCAACTGGCACCAAGTAAAACAAAGCCCCAACAGCACCCTGCTAACCCCAGCCAGAGAGACAGGAAAGGGGCAGCCAAGCAGGACTGCTCTACCTCAGGCCAACACCATCGGAAAAGCTGGGGGCCCGTCCCCACCCAAATCAGCCAAGGCAAAGTGGGGATCCTAGACTCCACCTTGTGAGGCTGAAATGAGGTGCCCCAATAAATCTGCTGGGACGGCTTTAGTGCAGGCCATGTAGGAACCAGGACTTTCTTCCCTGCCAGGCATTTAGGAGACTTTCCTTTCCTCACAATGTCAGTGGGGGCCACAGGGGAGCCAGGACTTACACCCCATTCAGCAGTAACAGGGTGCATCACTTTCCTCGCTGGGATGCTGTTGCAGAGGAGAGTTGGAACCTTCAGCAGTGTCCATAGTCAGCAAGAAAACAGGGGAGATAAAATAGAAAACTTAAGCCCTAACAGCAACAACTGCATTAAATATAAATGGTCTTAATACACCAATTAAAAGACAGAGATTGGCAGAGTGGATGAAAAATCATGACCTGAATATATTCTAACTACAGGAAAGTCACTGCAAATGTAAGGATAAAGACAGATTGAAGGTAAAAGATAAAATAAATATGTCAAGGGAAAATTAATCAAAACAGGTCTTGTCTTAATATCAGATAAAGTAGATGTCAAAGCAAAGAAAATTAGAAGAGATAGAGAGAGAATTATATTGCCTTAAGGCACCAAACCACCAAGAAGACATAACAATCCTAAATTTGTATGCACCAAACAAAGCTGTAAAGTATGTGAAGGTACTAATATGGCCTGTTCATAAATTCAAACTTATTCTATATCCAAGTATGCCTAGTTCCCGGAAAGCCAATTGAGAGATATAAGCTCTATAGGCTTTGGAACTCAGGGAGGATGCAAACAATATGTGTTAATTCAAGCTTACCTGGAATGTGGGGGATATGTGTTAATGTAAGACCTATCTGGTACTCAGATAAAACACTTGAGACTCTAAGAAACTAACAAAAAAAGGTCCTTTTGCATATAAGGACCATTTGACTCCTCATTCCTACATCCTCTGTATAAAAGGGACCCAAAAATCCTATTTGGGGCTCGGTTTTTCATTAGGATGGGAGTCTGCTGAACCCAGCTGCTGTTAATAAATCTTCCTTCTCAGCTTCTTGCATCCTGGCCTTCAATGCTGTGTCCACCTGACTTCTCTCTGCTACAACAGGACAATGATAGAAATAAAAAGTAAAATAGTCAAATGCACAAGTATAGGTAGAGAATTTCAACACTTTCTCTCAAAAATTTATGGAGCAATTAGTCAGAAAATCAGTGAGGCTATAGAGGAACTCAAGAACATCCTCAGCCACCAGCATCTAGCTGGTATTTATAGAACACTCTGCTCAATAACAGCAAGATATATATTCAAGTGCTCACAGAAAATATACGAAGATAGACCAAACCACAGGCCATAAAATAAATCTCAACGTATTTAAAAGAATTCATATCATAACAGAATATTGTTAGAGGTTCCTCCCTGACACGATTTATAACGATTAACTGATCACAAGGTTTGCAGTGCTCCTATGTTCCTGGGACATAGAATAGCCCCCATCCAGAGCCTACACGCTCAGATACAGCTCATTTCCTCACAAGAATAGACAAAGGAGCCACATGGCACCCCTCCCACACCCCCAGAATTCGCTGCCCTAGCCCACCGCCCCCAGCCATCCCTTTAGGCCCTGGGTCTTACCCAAGCCCCAACCCCCTCCCACTGACAGAGCACGTTCCTGCCTCTAGGTGTTCTGTATAAATTCATGACCACCTTTGCCAGGGGTGGGTTCAAGTCGCTCTTCAGACTCCTACCATGCTGGTTGGGGGTGCTGAGGCGTAATCATCAGACCCCCCTGTTGGGAGAGCTTCCCAATAAACTTTCTGCCTGCAATGATGTCAGTCTCTGTGTCCCAGTGAGTGCCATTTTTCTCTGACCACCATAAAACTAGAAAACAATGTCAGAAAGATAGCAGAAAAATTTCTACAAATTGGACATGAAACAACACAATTCTAAGTGTCAAAGAGGAAGTAGCAAGGAAATTTTTTTTTAAAAAGTCTAAAATTTTTAGAAATTATTGAAAATAAAAATACAGCATATCAAAATTTGTGGGCCACAGCTAAAATAGTGTTGCAAAGAAATTCATGGCACTAAATGCATACATTAAAAATAGGAAATATCTAAAATCAACACTCAAATTTCCCACCTCAAGGATCTAGGGGAAAAAAAAGAGTAAAATATAGCAAGTATAAGGAAAAAAATGATATTGATAAAAAGAAGAAATAAAAGAAATTGAAACCAGAAAAATTATAGTGAAATCAATGATACAAAGAGTTGTTTTTGGAAAAACAGCAATAAAATTATAAAACCCCTAGCAAGAAAGGTAATAAAAAAGATAAAGAAGAAACTGATAATTATTATCAGGAATGAAACAGGGACTAAAACTACAAATAAACTACAGACTCTGTATACATTCAAAGGATAGTAAGGAAGTACTACAAACAACTCCCTATACATAAATTTATTTATTTATTTATTTTTTAAATTATTTATTTATTTTTAAAAATTACATTAAAAAAATATGAGGTCCCATTCAACCCCACTGCCCCCACCCCCCACTCCCCCCACAGCAGCACTCTCTCCCATCATCGTGATACATCCATTGCACCTGGTAAGTTCATCTCTGAGCATCACTGCACCCCATAGTCAATGGTCCACATCATAGCCCACACTCTCCCACGTTCCATCCAGTGGGCCCTGGGGGGATCTACAATGTCCCGTAATTGTCCGTGAAGCCCCATCCAGGACAACTCCACGTCCCGAAAATGCCTCCACATCTCATCTCTTCCTCCCGTTCCCCACACCCAGCAGCCCCCATGGCTACCCTTCCCACACCCATTCCACCCACACGCCAGAGACTCACAGCTCTTGAGGCCTCAGTACCTCAGATGTCCATCCCTGAATCCACCACGCCCTGAGGCCCATCTGAGGCCCTTGAATGTCCTAGCCCTCAACGTTTGCATTTTTTCTTCTTTGTTTTATTTTGTTTTGTTTTTATTTTTATTCTATTTCTATTTTTTATTCTAGTTTTTTAATGTTCTGATTCCTGGCATTGCATTATCCCCTAGTCTTTTCTCCCAGCGTATCCCCCGAAGTCTCTTTTTATTTTATTTTATTATTATTTTTTTTAATCCTCTCTTTCTTGTCCCCGATCTTCTTCTTATTCTATTTTATCTTAACAATACAATAGGTCCTGCAGGAAACACCTCACATTCGCTGGGTTTCCTCATCCTCCACTGTCTCATTTCTCTGTGAATAGATTTAGGCTATCTACACTATCCCCTTTCCCCTACAACTTGATGTCCTCCACCATCTGCTATCTCTCCTATATTCCACCTCTCTTTCTTTGACTCTATACATAAATTTAACAACTTAGATATAATGGGCCATTTTCCAAAAAACACAAACTGCCACATCTAATCCAGTAAGAAATAAAATATTTGAATAACCTTATAACTAATTAAGGATATTCACAATTTGAAAACCCCCCAAAAGATATCTCCAGGTGCAGAAAGTTTTACCAGAGAATTCTGCCAAATATTTAAGAAGAATTAATGCAAATTTTACACAATATCTCCCAGACAAAAGTAAAAGAAAGGACACATCCTATGCATTTTATTAAGTTAGAATTCCTCTGATACTAAAACCAGACAGATGGTACAAAAATGAAAACTATACACCACTATCTCTCAAGAACCTACGTGCAAAGATCCTTAATGAAACAGTAGCATATTGAGTTCTTCTCTCTCTCTCTCTATATATAAAATACATGCTCCACGGGCAATAGGGTTTATTTCAAGGATGCACGGCTGGTTCAATCTTTAAAATCAATTAATGTAATTTGTAGCAACAGGCTGAAGAAGCAAAATCACATGATCATATCAACACATGCAGAAGTATCATATGAAAAAAATTGAACATCCATTCATGAAAAAAATCTCAGAAAAACAGGAATAGAGAAGAATTTTCTCTGCTTGAGAAAGAGACTCTACATAAACCAACAGCTAACATTATGCGTACTTAAAGGCTGATTCTTTTCCCTCTAACATTGGGAACAACTCAAGGATGTCCATTCCCACCACCCTTATTTCACATAACTTAGTGCAGGAAGTTCCAGCTAGTACAATAAGGTAATAGAGATAAATAAGTGACATACAAATGGATACATAGGACTAATGTAATTCTTCTCAAACTCCCAACAAGACTTTTCGTAGACATAAACAAAAGTCATATGGAAAGGCAAAGAAAGAGAATAGCTAAAACAATTTTGGAAGAGAATATAAATTGGAAGGAATCAGGCTACCCAGTTTCAAGGCTGAGCATAAATGTGCCATCGTCAGGACTGTGTGAGGTTGGCAGAGGGACAGACACGTAGATGAATGGAACCAATAGAGAATCCATAACAGATCTTCACAAGTACGCCCATCTGAATTTTGACAAAGACACAAAAGCAAGTCAATGGAGGAAAGATAAACTTTTTAAACAAATGGTGCTGGGGCAGCTGGCTATCCATAGGCAAAATCGAACTTTGATGTAACTTCATACAAAATTAACTCAAGTTGTGTCATGTATTAAATGTAAAACCAAAAACAATAAAACTTTTAGGAAAAGAATAGCAGGAATGTAGGGCTTGGAAGAGGTTCAGACTGACATCAAAAGTGTGATCCATTAAAGGAAAAATTCATAAATGGGACTTCATAAATATTAAAAATGTTTACCCTGTGAATGACCCTGTTAAGAGGATGAAAAGAACACTTGCAGACTGGGAGGAAATATTTGCAAATCACAATTCCAACAAAGGATTTTTTCCATTAGCAATGTTTGAAATTTCTTTTGTACAGAAATGAAATCTGTATTTAAAGGCACAGAAGGAAGGAAATGTGGTTAACCCAGCATGAATTCACAGGTAAAAGATGCTGGATAGATAAATCCTTGGATTGCTTCTCTTTAGCCTGTAGGAAAATAAAGAAAGTGATACTAAACTAGATCCTAATGTCTGGAATATAAGAGAATGCTCAAAAATAAAAATTGTAAAAAATTCCCAATTAGAAAATGGCAAGTTATTTCCCTTAAGAGGCATAGAGATTCCAGATAAGCACATGAAAAGAAATCCAATATAATTAGCCATTAGGAAATGCAAGTAAAAATCATAATGAGATACTTGCACATAAAATGACTAAAATAAAAAAAAAATAGTGACAACTATAAATGTTGGCAAAGATGCTGAGAAACTGGGTCACTCTTACATCACTGGTGGAAATGTAAAATGGTACAGCCACTATGCAAAGCAGTTCTTTAAAAAAATAAACATGCAAATACCATGGAGTCCAGCAGTTGTCATCCTGGGCCTTGATAAGAGAGGAATGAGGATGCACGGGCTTACAAAAAACCCATGCCCAGGGGCAGCTGTATTTGTAATCGCCATCCACAGCAGACCACCCAGATGTCCTTCAGTGGGGGAGGGCTAAAGAAGCTGAGGCCCATTTACAACACGGAATACTACTCAGCGGTGAAGAGAACCAGCGAGGAGGTGCTTGTACCCGGTGAATCTCCAGAGAATCATGCTTGGAGAAAAACAGCCCATCGGAAAAATTACATCGTGTGACATTCCATCTATATAATATTCTCGAAATGACAAAACCACAGAAATGGAGATCAGGTTAGTTGTTGCCAGAGCTCAAGGAAGGGGTGGGGCGGGGGGGCGGTCCCGGGGGCTGTGGACTGTGGAATGTCCTGGAACCGACTGCCTCGGTGTCAGCGTCGTGGTGATACTGGATGAGAGCAGCCAAGAGCTCTGCGCATTATTTCTTACAGCCGAATGAGAGTCTAGAGTTACCTCAAAATAAAGTTCAATTCAGACATTGTCCGTCAGAGGCACGGTGGTCTCCTGGGCCTGCGCTGAGCGCAGCACCGGCTAACGGAGCACAGACCTTCTGCGGGTTTGGTCAGCAACGCTGGAGGCTCTTTGGTGCCCACCACAGCGCTGACCAGGCCTGAGGCCAGGGCCCGGCGGTCACCGCCTTGTCCCTGCCTCGCCTTCCAGACTCTCCCTGGACTCGCCCCACTGCCCCCCTCACCTTCTACGCCCCCACCGCTTCCTTTGCGCTTTGTTCCTGCACATGCAGACATATGCACACACAGACATGTGTGCACACTCGTGTGCACACATACCCGCTCACGGGCCCCGCCCCGGCCCTCCACCCTCAGCGGCCGGCACCTGGAAGGAGGTCCCCGACCGAGTTAAGGGGCCTGGGTCCCAACGACTGGGAACGCAGAGGCCCCCGCAGCCTTGGGGCGCAGGGCTGGAGGGGAGTGGGGCAGGAGGGGGCCAGGGACAGGAGAGGGCCAGCCCCGGGCATGCAGGACCAGGGGAGCGAGTGCCGATGGGGCGCCTGAGCCGAGAGTTGATGTCATTCACCTGGGAATCCTGCGCACTAAGCCAGGGTGGGCTCCAGCCTGCAGCCCCCTTCCAGGCATGCCTGTGGCCCCTCCGTGTGGCCTCCTGACTTGCCCGTGACCCCTGGCTTTGGGGACAGCCCTGCTTCTCTGTCTTGCTCACGGCTCTGGCAGCTCCAGGTCCCGTGACATCTAAAGAGCACATATGTCACCGTCTGCCCGTGTGTGACCTGCTAAGCCCCCCTAAGAGCTGCTAATCAGTGAGATTTCCAAGGACACAGGCCACAGGTCCCTCTCGAGGCGTGACTCGGGCTGAGTCTGCTGGACACCGGGGCGGGTGCCCCTGGAGCTCCGAGGCCTGCGGGGAGCTGGGAAGCGCGGCCTTCTGAAGGCGGGGCCGAGAGAAGACACGTGCTGTGGGCCGCGCCCGCCTTCATGGGTGGCCGGAGTGGGCAGGAGGGCCGGGGGCCTGGGGGATACAGGGAGGGGAGGAGGCCGCGTGTCCATGCGGGCCCCCGGGTGCCAGAGGGCACCTGCAGTGTTCCGCGGCCGCCCCAGAGCGCGGGGTGAGACGGGCGGGGGCTTCTGGACGTCAGGCTCCGGGCCAAGGGGTGGCAGTGCTCCCAGGAGGCCCGCGGCCCCGGGAAGCATGCGGCAGCGAGGGTCGTGGTGCGGGAGAGGAAAACCTTTTCCAAACAGCCCCAGCCTCGTGCCCAGGCCCAGGCCAGGGCTCCCCGGCCGCTCCAAATCCAGCGTGCCGGGGCTCTGGGCTGGGGGTTCGACAAGTTCCAGCCCAAATCTCCCTCCCAAAGTCGCCCAGCAGGTGCAGGGAGGAGGCCGGCTTTGCTCAAATCCCCCGGGAGCGGCGCCTTGGCTCTCACCTGAGCGGACCCCACGCGCCACGCGCTGCCGGCGAGCTCAGCTCCAGGGCGCGCCTCCACTTAGGGAGCATTTGAAAACCCAATTGAAAAATCTCCTTGCGCGGGATCGCGGCGGATCCTCATTTCAGCCTTTGCTTATCGAAGTCGGGGACGCGGGAGCGGAGGGCTGCTCTGCATCTATTACGGACCCGCCTTGAAGCGTCAAGGTCAGCGAGCGCGGGCGTGCCACCCCAGCTCGCGGCGCCCGCCGCCCATCTCCGCACCCTCCCATTCCCAATCGGGAGCTCCCTCAAGCATGAACTATCAAATTATCGTCAACTCCGGCTGATTTTCTAACAGACAATGGAAAATCTTCAGGCGACTTCCTATGTGACTTTTGCCCACTTTCTTATTTATTCAAAAATAACAGTGGAAGGTCACAGGCCTGGCATATGCAGTTAGCTCTGCTGTTTATTGAGTTTTTCTGCATGGTTTAAAACTGAATTACTGGGGCATAAAGTGAGAATGCATTTATGCCCTTCAGGAAAATCTGTACATAAAAATTAAATTGCATTATGAAAGCAGAGAAAGCAGTCCGGGATGCTCAGAAGAATTGATTAGAAGATCAAAGTGCCTGTGTGGAAGCGGGATAATTACTCAACCTTGTCACAATGTGTACATTTTCTTCATTTGGAATCATTACCTCCGGGGCCCTCCTCTTGCTACGTTTCCTAGGGGTTCATTGCCTGATGGATGTGCAACTGGGCTGGCGCTAGAGCCCACAGGGCTGGGCTGGCGCTAGAGCGGAAGCTGATGGGCTGGTGCTGGAGCTCCCGGGGCTGGGCTGGCGCTGGAGATGATGGGGCTGGTGCCAGAGTTCATAGGGCTGGGTTGGTGCCAGAGAGGATGGGGCTGGGCTGGTGCTAGAGCCCATGGGGCTGGGCTGGCGCTGGAGCCAAAGCTGATGGGGCCGGTGCTGGAGCTCTGGGGGCTGGGCTGGTGCTGGAGCCAAAGCTGATGGGGCCGGTGCTGGAGCTCTGGGGGCTGGGCTGGCGCTGGAGCCAAAGCTGATGGGGCCGGTGCTGGAGCTCCGGGGGCAGGGCTGGCGCTAGAGTTGATGGGGCTGGGCTGGGCTGGAGCCAATGGAGCTGGGCTGATGCCTGAATCCATGGGGACGGGCTGGTGCCAGAGAGGATGGAGCCAGGCTGGCGCTGGAGCTGATGGGCTTAGGCTGGCCCTGGAGCCAAAGCTGATGGGGCTGGTGCTGGATTTCAGGGGGCTGGGCTGGTGCCAGAGGGCTGGGCTGGTGGGGAGCTCATGAGTCGGGCACACAGACCATGGCTAATTACAGACCATTTCCAGAGGAGATGCCAGCTGACTGCGCTTCCGTGCGGGCACAGTCCTGGACAAAGCCCCTGCGTCAGCATCCTCCTGGGTGGTGGGCTTGCCACGTGGTGCACCGATTCCTACCCCAGGGAGCCCCCAAAACGCAAATGTCCAGGCTCTTTCCCCGAGATCCAGCGGGGCGGGTGGGCCTGGTGTCTGCTCTGGGATCTTGCTGACCCCACAGGGGACAGAGGTGGTGCCAAGAAGGACATTGAGAAACACCGTGGAGGAGGCGGCCCGCGCCCACCTGAGGCGCCCTCGGGGGTGTGGCTGGACCCTGGCCCCGCTCTGAAGGTGGTTCCCGCCTCCGCCGGGGCGTGGACCCCGTGCTATGTTGGTGAGGCTGCGGCCGCCGAACAGGAGGGTCTCGGTCGCCGCCCCGTGTGTTTCCAGGACCTTTAGAAGCAGAAGGAATACGGTCAGAGGAGGCCTCAGGAGGAGGCCACGGGCACGGCCGCGAGATGGGGACCCAAGGACCGCGGCGAGACGGTGGCATGGGCGCACTGCTGTGTGGAACGGCCTGGCCTGGCCTTGAGGCTGGACCTGGGCGCTGAGCCCGTGGTGCCATAAACCCCTGTCATCTGAGCCACGGTGTGGCCTGCGTCCCAGCAGCCCGGCGAGCCGCGGCCAGCGTGAAATGCGCACAACGAAGTGCCTGGTCCGGAGAGGATGCGTGTCACGGCTCCAAGGCAAGGGAGGCGACCGCCCGCTGAGGGCTGCGCGTGGCTGCGTCATGGTGCCCAGCGGCCCCTCCCCAACAGCCGCTGCTGCCCACCTTCCTGGCCATGGGTGCCCTCCCTTCTGACAGGGCCTGCCAACAGCAGCCGTCCATCTCCCTTCGGCCAACTTTGGACATTGGGAGAGAGGCTGGGGCGGGGCTGCCGCGGCGATGGATGCTCCCACCTGGACTGTCCAGGTGGATCACGGCCCAGAAGGAGGGAGGGAGGGAGGAGGGGAGGGAGGAGGGAGGGAAGGACAGGGAGGAAGGGAGGGGAGGGGAGGGCGGGGCCGGAGTGGCCGGCACTTGGGGTGTGCAGAGCCCCGAGTCTCGGGTATGAGCCGCCCAGGCGTCCCCCGCATTTCCAGAGGCGATGCCCCCCTCCTCGGGTCCCGGGGTGCAGAGACCGTGAGGTGCTGGCCCCCTTGGACCCCGCTCAGCCCCGAGGTTCTGCCTCGGGAACCTCCCCCCCACCCCAGGTGGGACTCGAACACGGCTGTGGGTGGGAGGACGAGGGCGGGGGCTTGCAGGCGGCGCTACCCTGGGGCCATGCCTGAGGGAATTCTTATTTTAATAGTTGTTTATTTTTTTTAATGTTCTGCATGCATCGTTTCAATGTGAATTAGTTGAATATAAATAGCACAGCAAACATATCATTTCAGAGTTATTTTTGCTTGTGATGAGAGTAACAAGTGAGTCAGCTTAAGGCCATTTTATTTTATTTTATTTATTTTATATTTTCTCTATTTTTTAAAAAATGTTACATTAAAAAAATATGAGGTCCCCATGTACCCCCCCACCCCCCCACCCAACTCCTCCCACACTGACAACCTCTTCCGTCATCGTGGCACACTCACTGCCTTTGGCGAGAACATTTTGGAGCACTGCTGCGCACGTGGATAGTGGTAACGTCGCTGCCCGAGAGCAGCGGGGCAGGCGGGCACGAGGAGGTGTGAGGGGCAGCGGGGCAGGCGGGCACGAGGAGGCGTGAGGGGCAGCGGGGCAGGCGGGCACGAGGAGGCGTGAGGGGCAGCGGGGCAGGCGGGCACGAGGAGGCGTGAGGGGCGGCGGGGCAGGCGGGCACGAGGAGGCGTGAGGGGCAGCGGGGCAGGCGGGCACGAGGAGGCGTGAGGGGCAGCGGGCACAGCTGTGCGCGCAACATGGGCCACTCCAACTCCTCGCTTTGTGGGTGCAGCGTGTCACTCAGGAGGGCTGGATTCAGGGGTCAGTCCCGGCTCAGAAGTGATAAATGGCTTGGGAGGCCAAGGGACACACCCCTCACGGAGCCCAGACGGCACCTCAGCAGCCGCGCAGGGCAGGCAGGGCTCCGGGAGCAGCGCCGGCGCCTCCAGCCTCTAGCTACGCGCCTTCCCCACAGGAGCAAGCGGGAATGGGGTGTCGCCCTGTCTGTGCGCTCCTCACAGATCCTTTTCCTGAAGCATAAATCAGCGTGGCTGTGCCACCAGCTGCCGGGGCTGATGGCCGAGGTGGCTTGCATCTAAAGCTCACCTGCCGTGCCCCTCCCTTGGTCGGGTATTGAGATGAACCTGGCCAGACTACAGGTGACCCTGCAGGGGAAGCCCTTCACGCGCAGTTTGGGACGTAACCGCCCCAACGATCCTGCCGCTAAGGAGGCCTCTTGGGTGCGTGGGGCTGACGTCTGAAACCGTCGGTCAGTGGAGAGCGTCCCTTCCCTTCCGCGCCTAGAATACCAGCGCCCGGCCTCCCCGAGGGCTTTACGGCTTGGACACGACTGCGCGTGCGGCTCTGAACACAGCGCGTTGAAGGGCGGCCTGGCCTAGAGCAGGGGCTCTCTGGGAAGACCGGCTCGTCCGAGGCTCCCTAGAGGCGACAGGTGACCAGCTTCTCACCTGAGCCCGCAGCCGCTCCACAAGGCAGGGGCTGGCGCGCGGCGCAGACTCACATTTAGATCCTGGCAGGGCAGCGACGCACCGCGTATTGAAGGGAAATTCGCGGAGTGGGAGACGGCTGTTTCCATGTAAAATCACCGCTCACATCCTCTGCCTTGGCGTGAGTTCCAGGGTCAGTGCAGAGAGACCGCTGACGGCGATTGGGTGCTGGAGGTGACGCGAGCCGGTCGCCTCTCCTGCCGTGGCCTCATCGTTGGAAGGTGGTCGGGTGCTTGTCACACCTTGCTGGTTAAGGTGCCTTCAGAGCCGGCTTCTCCGACCTCAGTGAATGCAGGACACGAGGCTGTGGCCACGATGCCCACGCAGCCAGGGTCACCCCGACACCAGACAAACGAGGAAACCTAAGTCTTAGAAAGTCAAGCCCAACGCTGTAGAAGAACGATTCTAAGCCACGACCTAGTGGGACTTCTTCCAGGCATGCAGAGCTGCTCGATATGCACAAATCAATCACTATAATCCAGCACGTCAACAGGATAAAGGAAATCACAGGGTCCGATCAATAGAGGCATGAGAAGCGGGCGATAAGCTAAAACCACCCGTGCACCATGAAGGATTTCTGGGAGTTACGAACAAAGGGGACTTGCTTCACCCTCGCGAGGGGCGTCTGCACACATCGCGCAGCTGCGTCAAACCTCACGGCGACGGGCTGAGCGCCTTCCCGGAGCAGGGGGCTGCTCTCACCCCCCTGTCGGACGTCCTTCTGGAAGTTCTTGTCATGCAACGAGGCAAGAAAAACCAAAAGCCATCCAGCGAGGAAAGGAAGATTAATCCCTCCTCTCCACAGATGACGTGACTGCCTGATGGGAGAGCCCTGCGCATCTCACAAGAAACAGCCCCTCCAGGACGAATGAGAGCTCAGCGAGGGCACAGGAGAGCAGGCCAGAGCACAGAACTTAGCCGCTTTCTATGGGCCTAAAAGGGGCACGTTGAAACCCAAATCAAAGCACAATACCATTTGGCCACGCCAAAGAAAATGAAATGTGCTCGACCACATATTTGAGCACGTGAGTGTGAGCAGGTGTGAGTGTATGCACGCGTGTGGGAACAGCGTGTGTCTGTAGGCACGCAGTCTGCCCCCGGCACATGCAGCCTCCTAAGGGACGGCGTGGCCAAGGCCCGGGGTGGCATTCTCCGGAACACCGCTGAGCAACCCGGGGCTGCGCAGCCCTCAGCCTAAGCCCTGCTCGGTGCCGAGGGTGTGCAGAGGGGAGTGGGGAACAGGGGCCCAAGACCCTCCGCTCAGGGCCGGAGGGGCCCAGTGCGCCCGGCCTCACGGGGGCAGCTTGGGCATTCTGGGAGGCCCTGGGGGAGGCTCCGTCCTCCTCTCTGACGCTCGGCTGCCCGCCTCTCCCCCGCGGGGACGACCCCTCCCCACACACGCCTCCTCACAGAGCGCCCGAGTGGAACGTGAATGGGTGCCTGGCTGGGGGTCCCTGAAGGGGCCGAGCAGGGCAGTGGGTAGCAGGCAGAGGGCAGTGGCTGGCCTTGCAGGGGCCGCACATGCCGTCTCGGGGCTGCCAGGTTTTCATTTTTAATACCCTAATTTATTTTTATTTTATTATATTTTTTCTAAATTAGTATGCATTCTATTTTTAATCTTTAAACCTATCACTGTATTTCATTTTCCTATTAGTTGAATTTGGCAATATATTAGGTTTCATTTTTGAAGAAGTTTTGGGCCACAGAGAGGTTCAACTATGGCAGGGGAGGAACAATGGTGAGGGGTGTTATTGATGGGGGAGCACATGGTTGGGAGGGAGTTCTCCAGGGCCTGTATATGGGGACATAAAGGAATGCTGCTGCCCACATGGAGAGCCGACACAACAAGATGACGCAACAAAAAGAAACACAGATTTCTGTGCCACTGACAACAACAGAAGTGGACAAAGAAGACAACACAGCAAATAGACACAGAGAGCAGACACCTGGAAGGGGGGGAAGAGGAGAGAAAAAAAAATGTTCGGATATTCTTTGGGTATTTTCATAGTAGTTACGGTTACAAACAACAACTGAGGGAATGCGGAGTTCCTACCCAGGGGAGCTTTATCACATTTCCCAATGGGACAGCAACAATTCCCCACATGCAACAGCAAAGACCAATGAAGAAGGATGGTCCAATGATGAGCTCTTGATACTGATGACTATGCTTATAAGCCTTTGTGCCTGAAATATAAACTAGGCCTAGACCTGCAAGGTGCCTAAGAGTTACCTCCTGAGAGCCTCCGTGTTGCTCAAATGTGGCCACTTTTAAGCCAAACTCAGCATGTAAATGTATTACATTCCCCCCAGCATGGGACAGGACTCCCAGGGATGAGCCTCCCTGGCACCAAGGGATTACTACAAAGCACCAGCTGGTAATGCAACTAGAAAAAGACCTTGAATAAAAGGGTAAAATGGTAAAGACAAATGAGTTTATATGACTAAGAGACTTCAAAAAGAGTTGGGAGGTCATCAGAGGGGTTGCTCTTATGCACGTCCCAGCAGAATCTCAGAGACAGCCAAAGTAGATACAACACCAAGTATTGGTGCTCCTGAGGGCTAGAGAGATGCACAGGTTCTGTAGCTGTGGTGGATGGCTCTGGAGTTCATTGCCTTGTCAGTGGGACCTACTTTGGAATTTGTGCTCCTGAGTGTGATGGAGTTAGACTCAGATGTGACTTTTCCACACGTGCCTCTTCTGCCACTTTTACTGAACCTGTGGTTGGTGCTGGGGCTGGTGTATACTCAGGAGACTTGAATCTCTGGACTGTCCATGTGCCAGCTGGGCCCTGAGCCTCAACAGAGTTGCAACTCCTACTCCCTGGTTTGTTGGACTTGCACAGGTCAGCTAACAGGGAGGTGATGATGGTCATCCACCACACCAGGGAACTGAGAGTGCCTGCAACTGCAAGCAGGAGAACTGCATCCATCAACCATGTGGGATCTAAGCTCCTTCTCAATTAAGAGGTGGAGTGGACATGGCCATCCCAGGGTCCACAGGATGGAGGAATAATACATGGATTAGAGTGGATTTACTGGCATTCTACTATAGAACTATTGTGATTCTAGCAATGGAAGAAACTATCATTGATGTGGAGACAGTGGTCCAAGAGTTGCTGAGGACAAGGAGAAGGAATAAGAGATGTGATATGGGGGCATTTTCAGGACTTGGAGTTGTACTGAATAACACTGCAGGGACAGATGCAGGACATCATATATCCTGCCATAACCCTGTGAATGGACTGGGGGAGAGTGTAAATTACAATGTAAACTATAATTGATGAGGTGCAGGAGTGCTCCAAAATGTGTCCAATAAATGCACTGAATGTGCCACAATGATGGGGGAGGTTGTTGGTATGGGAGAAGTGGGGGTGGGGTGGGGGTGAGGTATAATGGGAACATCTTACGTTTTTAATGTATCATTTTTTTGATTTATGTATTTTTTAAAAAAAGACAATTAAAAAAATAAAATTAAATTAAAAAAGACAGAGCTTTCAAAACAGCCCACTTTTCCAGGGAGCTTTGGTAGAACCAGGATTTGGAGAAGAGAAGCACACAGAAAGCAGAACCGACTTGGTTTGAGGAGAAGCACGTCCAAGGGCCCTGAGCCCCATGGCCCTGGCAGCTCCAGGTGGGAGCCCTGCTGGTTTGGCAGGGTGGGGGGTGGGGGCCCTGCTGGTTTGGCAGGGTGGGGGGTGGGGGCCCTGCTGGTCTGGCAGGGTGGGGGGTGGGGGCCCTGCTGGTTTGGCAGGGTGGGGGGTGGGGGTGGGGGTCCTTTGCTGGGTAACACTGAGGGCGTTTTGCTCCATCTCCTTTGAATCTCCGTCTTCCTCGGAGGGCTGTGCTCGGACCTCCAGGCCAGCGAGACCACACCTACGGGGGCCTGATAAACTGGATGGATGCCAGGGAAGGCAACCTGGAGAGAATGTTCCAGAAAGGCTGCCACTGGGCAAGCGGCTGAAAGGCTGTGGTCATTTATCTGAGCACAGACTCTCCATCTTCCACCTCCTGGAAGTCTGTCAGGTTGGGGAGACACGGCTGCGAGCAGGGTGTCCTCAAAGGCAGGTCTGGGCTGGAGGATGGCCGGCTCAGGAGGGTGATGTTCACCGGATAAGGGAAGAAGTTTGCGCTGGACAGAGCAATCTCAGGACCTAACCGCCCCCTTCGTAAGAGAGAGGCTGCCTGGACAAACTCAGGGGATGCTGACTTCTAAGCGCACCTAACTCTGGGGGTCTGTAGTGGTTCAGTCCCCAGGACGAAGGCTGCCCCAGAGCCAAGGTTAAAAGTGACAGGTAAGCAGCAGGGTGAAGCTTCCGGAAGCGCGCTCCCTAGGGTGCTGTCGCCCTGGGCTCTCCATTGGCCTGCGTCCACTGGCCGAGCCCTTGCTCCCGTCTCCAGCCCCATCCTCTCCCCCTAGCTCCACTCACACACCCACCTGCCCCCTGCCCCCTTCCATAGGCAGTTCAAGCCCGGTGTGCCTGGAGCCCAGACCCCAGCCCCCCGGTCAGCTGCACCTCCAGCTTCCTGCGCGCTGTCCCCCACCTGCAGAGACCGGAACCTGCCCACTCTCCCGTCTCCCCTCCTGCCAGCCGCCGCCCTGCCTGCAGCAGCACCGACCACTGTCCCCTCCTCCACGGCCGCTGGCTCGCGCCCCAGGCCTCTCCTGGGTGGTCCTGGGGGACCTGGGACTCGCTGGCCAGCGGCCCCGCCCACTGCCCCAGCCCCTGCAGGACCCTGGCTCCCGCAGGCACGTCCTCCTGTGCTCCCCGCGACCCACGGCTCACCTCTTGGCCTCTTCAAGTCTGACTCCAGTGCACCCCTCAACGACCCACGTCTGCTCCCACCCTCTGCCCCCCTTCCCCAGAGCATTTATCACCACCAGATCTTCAGCATGGCCTTTTACCAAACTTCAGTTCCATTCATTGTCTGCGTCTCCCCAGTGGACTTTAAGCTCTCTACGGACAGGGGCTGCACCCCCAGGGCTGCAGTGTGCTGAGCACAGAGCAAGCTCAGGGAGTGTTTTCTGGGTAAAGAAACCCACAGGTGGGCGTGGAGATTTTCCTCCTATGGCCAAGTTAAGCATTTTTTTTTTTTTATTATTAAAATTTATTTATTTATTTTTTTCAAGTTAAGCATTTTGAACCATATTTTTCTTGACGTAAATAGCTAAATGCCATTCACTCAAAGAGTTTCCCTTTCTCTTAAAAGCTGTCGGTGTTTCTATATTTCTAAAATAAGAGCAAAACCTCGCCTCCACCTCGAAAGTGCTGCTCCGTTTGCTCTTGGCGCTCCCTCCGGCCCAGGAGCTGATGACTGCCGGGAGGGGGCTCGCACTCCGAGGAGCTGGCCGCGTTTTCCGGACCCGACCGGGCAGTAGGTTTTAATTATGTGGGGATTACCGAGAAGGGGAGGGTGGGAGGAGCACACAGGCCCAGCCCCAACCTCTGAAGAGCAGCTGACCTCTCCGTTTGCAGACACCTTCAACAGGAGGGAGATTGTGGGTGGAAACAAGGGGAGAAGGTTTGCCACTCTGGCCTGTTCGCTTTAAAATTCACTTTGGCTCCTTGTTGGTCAGATTCTGGGCTGTGGGCAGGAACGGGGTCAGTGGACAACAGACGCCTGTGCCGAGAGCTGAGCCAGCGGCTGTCAGCAGGCGGTTTGCAGAGGACCAGGCGCCATGGGGCTGCAGAGGACTGGACACATGGGGCAGCAGAGGACTGGGCACCACAGGGCAGCAGAGGACCAGGGCCACGGGGCAGCGGAGGACCGGGCACCACGGGGCAGCATAGGACCAGGGCCAAGGGGCAGCGGAGGACCAGACACATGGGGCAGTGGAGGACTGGGCACCACGGGGCAGTGGAGGACCAGACACATGGGGCAGCAGAGGACTGGGCACCACGGGGCAGCAGAGGACCAGGGCCAAGGGGCAGCGGAGGACCAGACACATGGGGCAGTGGAGGACTGGGCACCACGGGGCAGTGGAGGACCAGACACATGGGGCAGCAGAGGACCGGGCACCACGGGGCAGCAGAGGACTGGGTACCACGGGGCAGCAGAGGACCAGGGCCATAGGGCAGTGGAGGACTGGGCACCACGGGGCAGTGGAGGACCAGACACATGGGGCAGCAGAGGACCGGGCACCACGGGGCAGCAGAGGTCCAGGGCCACAGGGCAGTGGAGGACTGGGCACCACGGGGCAGTGGAGGACCAGACACATGGGGCAGTGGAGGACTGGGCACCACGGGGCAGCAGAGGAGCAGGGCCACGGGGCAGCCAACGTCTGTCTGCTTTTTCCACTCTCTGGAAAAACAGTAGAGGTAGAACTGGTCAGATTCAAGTGGAATTTTCCCTCTGCATTCTTAAATGTGTTATTAAATTCGATCCGTTAATTGATCCCCTTGCTACATTTCAGCGTTCTCTAATTGCCCATCAAGCTCGTTGTTCACTCATTCTTTTATTCACTTAGTCACTAGGTGCTGTGAGCTGCACGTCTGCGTGTGTGTCTCCACACATCCCAGAAGAAACACAGAGAAAAAGAAATTCAAGGGCTCCAGAGAGCATCCAGGAAGCAACTCATTCCACCCTTGTGCAAAATTCAAGTAAGACTGTGAGGTGGGTCCCTGGGACCTGGGCCACTGGACGCCGTGGACACACCTCTGGCACCAGTCCACCCTCCCCCACCTGCTCCAGCCAAGCCTCGGTGGACTTGGCCCCACATCCAAGGGCCCTGGTTGGCCCACGCCTAGGTAGGCCCGCCCCTTCTGCACCGTGATTCGTTAAAGGATCAGGCGTCTGACCCAGGTCGGCCCAATCAAAGTGAACCCTATTGCTTTTCTCTAATTATCAGGAAAATGAAGTTTCTCTTCTACCACCCCGACATCTGGGCCCGAATGCAGCGCTGTCATTTAGTCCTGGGTGCTTCCCACAGCCTCCCAGCAACCTGGAGGGGAAGCTCACCTCTGAGGAAGCCACACTGTGGCAGTGTGGAAGAGGGAAAGGAGCCAGAGACTAGGAAAGTATTGAGCTGCTGGATCAAACCCGCCCTGAAGCTGTATGTTTTCCTTATTCGAGCTGATACTTCTCTGTTAGCCAGTTTTTGTTGGGTTTCTAGTAAATCAGAAGGTCAAGAACCCAGCAGGGACTCTGAGGACCCTTTAAACGGGAGGAGAAGAGCAGTCTGCTGCTCGGCATCGGGAAGGCAGATAAGGGGAAGACATAGGTGCCTTTCTCAGCAGGGCCCTAGCACGCAGCTCTTGGCGAACGCAACCAGCCCTAGGAAGTGAAGATTCACGTTAGCCGACGATAAGAGCTGTAAACGTTTCACGTATATCATGTTTTGTTACCATTCTATCAGTGAATTTCCTTTTACCTGATGTTCCCAAGGGGAACGTGATAAATGTATTTTCCTAATAAGGTGCTATTGCCCTCTGCACACTGGCGACCACAGTGATACTTTAACACCTTTCGATTCATTAAGGGCTCTTGTTACGGTCATGTATGTGTTGCTTTGTGCTCGTTTAGCTGGCGATCATTGTATTGTTTTTGCAGCTCCTCTGACCCCTGCTTGCTTTCAGCAGGGCCTTTGGGGTCTGGCCAGGTTGCTCTGTGTACCCCAGCGTGGTACACCCGCCTGCACAGGGCGCCCTCCACCCTGTCCACCCACTCCCCCGAGGAGGGCCAGCTGGGAGCCTCCCGTGCCACCCGCATGCTGCAGGGGGGTGCAGGGTTGGGGTGTGCCTAGGGCCCAAAAGGCCCTCTCCACGCCCCCAGCAGCCGAGGTGGCCCCTGTCCGGTGCCCTGACGCTCGCCGGCCGGTAGACGACAGCTAGTGCCCCTGGGGCTTGCTTTCCACTTCTCTGAGAGACAGTGGGTGGGAGCACCTCTTTGCTGACCTGGGGTTCCTCTCTCTAGACCCTTCACGTCGCTTGCCCATTTTGCCACTTGAGCCCCTGTATTTGCAGGGATTCCTGCTTGTTCCTCCAGCTTGTTAATATTTGATTTTGCAAATATTTGCCTTCAGGTGTATCCCCCATGACCTCTGCTGAACAGAGCTTGAATCCTAATTCTGATGGTGACTTTGCTTACAAAAGGCCCTATTGCCTGCAAGTGCTGGGAGGGGTGAAGGTGGCAGGTAAGAACTGCACACCTGCGTCGGATGCCAGGTGCTCTGAGCATCATCCTACCTGGTTCACCAGGTGCAGCAGTGGTGGAATGGGGGCGCACAGCCTGGAATGCGGGCCGGGCCCAGACAGCACCTGTCTGGCTCCTGACCTCTCCCTAACCCTGACCTTGAGAGTTGAAAGGGCACCGGGTTCCCAGCCGGGAGTCGCAGGGCCGCGGCCCAGAGCGCCAGGCAGGGCACACCGGCTCAGGGGCCTGCCTTTGTGCTGGGAAGCCCAGATGTGCTCTCACTTCATTGCCTGGACACCCCACAGTGATTCACCAACTCGTGCGGCGGCGGGAGAGAGTGGGGGGCTCCCCCACTGCAGACCGTCCCGAAGGAAACGGAGGCCCCCACGGCAGAGGCTTGGATTCATGGAGGGACGGGCCACGGCAGAGCCCCTGCAAGCCGGTGGGAGCAGGCCCTGTGCAGGAGGGCAGGGGACAGGGGAGGGCGCCGAGGGGGAGCCGGGGCTGGGGTCCAAGCCGGCCGGAGGGCAGCGTGAGTGTGGGACGCGCTTATTGACAAAGACAATCCTGACTTGATCCTCCTTAGGCCCACGGGAAATTGGATGCTGCAGGGACGCCCAGGGAGACGGCCAGGCAGTAAGTCCTCCGGAATGAGGCTCCCACCAGCCAGCTGGGCGAGCAGCGAGCAGACGGCCCCTCCTGCCTGGGGGGGACAGCACCTCCTGCCAGGGGCCCACGGCCCCTTCCACGCCCACCAGGCTTCCTGCTTGAGCTGGGGCTCTAGGAACGGGGCTGGGTCTTAACAGCTCACTGGGGCGTGGGGGCAGATGCTGGACCTCGGGGTCCTCTGCGGTCCCTATCGAATGAGGACAGAAGTGGCCTGCTTGGCTCCTGAGGGCACACCAGAGGAGAGGCCAGTGGGACCGAGGCTGCTCAGGCGCAAGGGGCAGGGTCCCCACCTGGTGAGGATGGGAAGCGTTGGGTTACTCCAGTTCCTGGCTATGTGGCATAAATGAATTTAAGAACATGCCAGTTTAGTCAGGCCAGTAGCAAGAAGTTATTGGGAAATGGGGGAATGAACAGAACTTGCT
The DNA here is from genome assembly GCF_030445035.2 of Dasypus novemcinctus. Classification (NCBI taxonomy): domain Eukaryota; kingdom Metazoa; phylum Chordata; class Mammalia; order Cingulata; family Dasypodidae; genus Dasypus; species Dasypus novemcinctus. Next base: position 110,303,743 of record NC_080684.1, on the reverse strand, counting down.
GAGAAATGGGAACGATGGAAACATACACTGAGTTTGGTGCAGGCTTGCTCTGCCACGCGAGGTCACCCTGTAAACTGTTAATCATTCCTCCCCGTTGCTAATGCTGAGGGGAGGGCCCCAGCTGGTACTGGTTACCCCACCCGTGGTGGGGCCGATGGCGAGGCCTGTTTGGTACATCCAGAGCCAAGGGGAGGTCCCTGAAAGAAAAACTGGGACCTTAAGGTTCAACTCAAGGTCTTAATGCGGTCCTACAGCCATGTTGTCTGTTGGCCCTTTGTCTGTCGGCCGTGTTGTCTGTCGGCCGTGTTGTCTGTCGGCCATGTTGTCTGACGGCTATATAGTCTTCTCCTTGTCACCCTATACTAGCCTGACTCAAATCCCCCCGCTGAGAGTTCCTGCCCTTATTCTTAAGGGGTGCTGAGGGGTGATGTCATTCTTCTCTAGTTCCCTCCTGCTGGTCAGGGCAGTAGTCCCTGCCTGACAGGGCATAAACCTCTCTGGCTCTTCTCTTGAGGCTGAGGGGAGAGGGGTTCAACACTGTGGTTGGAACTGGCTGAAATCCACATGTGACTAGTATCTTGTTTTGGAATGTGTTGATTCTGGAAGAAATAAACTCAGAATTTTGAGGATACATGGCCCCACTAAAAAGATGAAGAAGATGGTGGTAAGAGGCTCCAAAATGGGGGCCAGCTAGGACACACTGGACCACGAGCATGAGAAAGGCCAGGGCCTCCGGAGGCTGCCTCCCCTGGAGTTGGTGGGCTTCGTCTGGCAGGTTTCGAATGCTGTCTAAGACTCAGCATTTTTCCTTGAGAAATAGGCATGTCCCGCCGTGCTGCTCTTAGCATGTTCAGTGCCCTGTGGCTTTGCAGCACCACACCAACAAGAGACTCTGCTTGCTGTCTGAGGACTTCTAAGGCATGGCTAGTTTCTCTGTGCTGTTAGTTAGCGCTCAGGAGAGACTGTAATAGACAACAGGTTTGGTATAAATTGCCAATCCCAGTGTTCCACGGCAGTGGCTATGCCTAAGACAGCTAAGAGCGGGATGAGAAGAGGCATTGCCCTTTTAGTTATTATATAGGGAGAAACTACAGGAAACGCAAACAGAAAAGATTTAAGGGGTGTCTGGCTTGCCCTCCCCTTAGCAATAGGCATCTGGGCTGGAGTTAGAGGAACAGCTGGCATTGACATGGGCACTACTTGGCTTTGTCTCCTGAAGAGGTGTTTCAGGCCATCCAATGACTGGCACTCGCATGTCCCGTCAGGTGCTTCTGGTGAGCTGGCGCTTCCCTGGGCTGCTGGCTTCACCTGGAATAAGTGCACCCAGCTGGCAACTCCTTTAACTTTAGCAGCCGTGGGAGTGATCAGAACCACAGAGTGAGGTCCCTTCCATTTTCTAATTGAGAGTGAGGCCTGTTCTCCTGCCAGGTCTTGATCAGAACTTGGATTCCGGTCCTGAGTGAGGAAAGGTCACCCACAGACCACCTCGAAGGCGCTAAGCTGACGTGGGTCCCAGCCACCTCATTTGCTGTTTCCCTTCTGGGGGGAAATGCTCAGCCCTGGCAGGACGGCACGCGGATCTGCCAGTCCTCCCCAGGGTATGAGCGGGACAGGTTCTGAAATAGGGCTAGGAGGGAGACCTGGGCTAAGCACAGTCTTTATTTAGAAAATGAAGTTTACCAGGACTTTTAACATGTTCAATATCCCTTTGCATATGATCTAGAACAGAAAAGATATTATCATAAGCATCAGGCATGTAGGTACAGTACTTAATACTCATCAGTGCACTAACCAATGCTGAAGTTTCTCTTTGAGCTGCAATTAGTAGAGCTAAGCTCCTGGTTTGCAATGCCACGCATGTTCTCTCTCCATGGGAGCAGGCCGTAATGCCAACTGTGTTTCAGCTCTACTTACGTCACCCTGGTAATCACTGCTCCACTTGATATGCCCTTCACACAGCCGCAAGCTGCAGCACTGTTGACCCTAGAGAGAGGCTAGGGAGGTGGGCTCTGGTATCCCACCGGCTTGGTGCATAGCGCCCTTCAGCACTGTGGAACTGAGCCAGCTGGAGGCAATGTCCATTGTACATCTGGCCGTATCCAGCCATTGCTGGCTGCTGCAGGGGTCTGAAACTGCATCACACTCTCCATCCACTTCATAAGCCAGGGATATAGCAGATGCTTTTTTGTTTTAGGGGTCAGTGGCCAATCTAGTCAATAACTCAAATGGAGAGGCAAAATGCAGTGTATTGAAGGCCTGGTTTGAATGTACAAGAGAGTTTGACGATACTGAAGTCTACCTCTTTTAATTATTATACACTTTTTAAACATTTCCAATGCAGTTTATAATAAATCAAATGAACTTAACTTTTTAGTGCTTTGCTTTTTACTTCTCCATTTTTGCTGTGGTGACATTAACAGGTGTTTTATTTTAGCAGCACAGGAAAAATTACTGTCTCAATTATTTTATGAAAACTGAAGATCCCCAATGGAATCAAGATTATCTTTCCTTACCATCACTTTAACATACAGATTGAGGTGACTTCTGACAGGTTTCCTTGTTATGAAGTTACTTTTTATTATTAATATTAATTAGCTTTTTAATAAATGGCTTCTTAGAATTAGCCATTTAAATGCTTCAGTTTAGAAGAAAGCTTCTTATAACTAATCATAACCACATAAACTGGTTACTTAACTTAAAAATAAGCTTGTAAAATTACAGTTAGAACTACACTCTGGTTCATCGGATTTACCCAAGACAACAATCAAGGAGATGATGATGGACGACGACCATCCCAAGGAAGAGAGAGAGTCTGCAACTGCAAGCAAGAGAGTCCCATCCACTGCCCCATGGGATCCTAGCCCCCTCTCAATTAGAGGCAGAGTGGGCATCACCATCCAAGAATCCTCAGGAACGAAGGACTAGAGTGGACTTACTGGTGTTCAATTCTACACTTATTGTGATTCTTGCGATGAAAGATCTTTTATCCTTGATGTGGAGGCAGTGGCCACTGGAGGTTCTGAGGGGAAAGGAAAAAACAGGTGTATTATGGACACATTTTTGGGACTTGAGACTTATCCTGAATGACTTTGCAATGACAGATACAAGCCATTATGTATCTTGTCATAACTTACAAAATTGTGTGGGAGAGAGTGTAAACTACAATGCAAACTATAATTCATGCTTAGCGGCAATGCTCCAAAATGTGTTCATCAATTGTAACAAATGTTCCACACTAATGAAGGGTGTTGTTAATGTGGAAAAGCGTGGGAGGGGTAGGGAGCAGGGCATATGGGGATCCCCTATATTTTTTAGGTAACATTTATGTAACCTACATATCTTTAAAAAAATTAAAATGTATATTTTAAAAAGTACAGTTAACAACCAATGAAATTTACTTTATTTAAGAGAGGATAGATCTATATTTCCTTCTTCAGCTTAATTTCCTTAAACATGAACTTACAACTTCATCATTTTGAAAATTTAATACCTATAGTATTAATTTATTTACTTGATATTCTATAAATCTAGGGAAATAACACCCAAGCTAAATAAAATTGAAATCATTATAGTTTATGTGAGGAATGTTCTTTTGCTTTTCCTTTTCAGGAAGCTAAAACTTTCTTTAATAAAATTCTAAAACTGAATAATCTTAAAAGCACACTGACTTCTAGGTTCTGGAATATATAGCAATCATTTAATTTGTTTAATTATAATTATAACAGATCTTTCCATAGCTTTTAAGAACTTTTCCTTTATTTACTGAAATTTGGTAATATAATTCAGATTTCTATGTGACCTGCTTAGCCTAATTTGGGCTCCAGGAATATTCATTCACATACATAAGCACATATTTATTTTTAAATTTGAATAGCGCTGTTTTAAGAATTTTTATTTGTTAATTTGATATTACCATCCCAATGTATGAAGTTATACACTGAGCAAATAGACACACACAAATAGAGAGTTAGACTAAAAAAGGTAACTTACTAAAGTTACTTAAAACTTTCATTCTTTTACAATATAAGTTCCACTGTAAAATAATATTAAAAAGATTTCTTTGAAGGCTATTTCTAATTACTCTAATTCACACTGTGACCATGGAGTTTCATGTAAGAATTTCATTCTTTAATTATTGGCTTATAACCAAAATGTCCCCGATGCTTTAAAATACAGTTAACAAACTTTTTCCTTTACTTCAGAGCTTTGCTTATTTAGCATTTTGACGTTGGCAGCCTTGGATGAGCGAGACGAGTTCCAGTACACACTCGCTGAGCTCACTGACGTTTCTCCCAGGAATTGCTGCTTTTAGGAATCCTAGTACTGAGGTGGGAGGCCATGCCCCCCCCCATCCTCAGAGTGACAGGACTCCAGCAGCAGCCGGACCGGAAGGGTGGACGTCCACCCCGAGGGTTAGAGCTCCACCACGCAGCAGTTCAGCCCACGCTGGGAGCCACGAGAGAACGCAGCGTCCCTGACTCTGGTGGAAGGACAGGAGGCGGGGGTCTCAAGTGTGCCTTCCCCTGAGCCACGCGGGCAGAAGTTGTCATGAAATAACCGTGAGCAAAGGCCAGGGGTGAGGCTAGACCTGAAGTAACCAAAAAGGGAGGCAAACTCAGTTTAGAATCACCATCACAATAGCTGACGTCTAAGGGCTAGGTGACGCTCGTTACAAAATAACCGTAATCACAGGTAAGTTTAGTTGAAGATTACCATTAAGATAGCTGAAGTGGAGGCTACATCCCCCCCGTTATAATAATTTCAGTTACTATCCTCTGCGTTTTATAATATAAAGGCGTCTACATAATGATCTTAACTTACAGTGTCTAGTAAATCTTCACTTAAACAATTTGAGTACTTTCATTCATTAAGCAACTAAAACAATTTTGTTAGGAACAACTTTACTAAGCTTTTCTGCTTTTTCCACAGTTGAATTAACTCCACTTGTGATTTCTTTATACATCAAATTTAATTGCAAGATGTATGGACATTTAAAGACTACTCTGTTTAGGTTACCTTTCACTGTTATCCAATTTGTAACAGGCGAACCCCAAATCTGATATACAAGTTCCTAGGCCCAAGCAGACTAACGAAGTTAAAGCAAGCACAGGTTAGAGCAGAAGAGAGAATTTTACACAATTAGCTTAGCTTAGGGAAAGACTTGACTTTAGAATCACCTGATGCAAAGCTCCCAGTGTCTGTCCATGGCAAAAACTTCCTGCGGGACCCTCCAGCTTCATTCTGAAGCTGCTAACGAAATAGGGAAGCAATAGATGGATCTGGACCTGGCGAGAAGTCCACATGCACACCGACAGCCCCGAGATGGCTGCTGGAGGACCCCCACCCCAAGATCCTGCCCCTCAGATCCCTCAGATAAAGACCTCCTCCAGGAGCCAGGAGGAGCCCCGATGTTCCCCAGGACTGAATCAGTGGGCCTTCCTGGGGACTGATGGGTCCCAGCACACAGCTGTGACTCCTCCCCTGCCGTTAGCAAAGGGGTGGGATAACTAACGGTTCAAAAGCAGGCGCCCGGCCTGAGCTCTCTCGTGTGTTCTCTCCCTTGTGGACCTGTCCTACCCTCTGCTCACCACTCCTGCTGTTTTCTCTCTGCCAAATGGCCATGCAAGTAGAATTTGGGCATTTATAATCTATAATGGGGAATTATAGTCTGTAAATCAGCCTGCTTTATCACTTTTCAGCCCCTTCCTCTCTACCTGGGACCCTGATCTGTTATTTTCTACCATTTCTTGTCCCTCCTTGCCTGAAAAAATTACTGACCTAACTCACCAGACGTGCTCTTGAAATTCAGTTCTGCAGCACAGTCAAGAACATGACAAAATCCAGTAATAGTTCCTCCAGGAAAATACCTGGGCTGCTGCTAAGTATGGAGCTGAGGGTCTAGGGAAGCCCTGCCCTGATGAGACACCAAGTGGGGCTGCTCTGGGTATTATACCTTATTAGTTACTTCCCATACGGGGATCCCCTCCATTTTTTATGTAAGCCTTTTTTTTGCCAGAAGGATTGGAGTGCTACAAGGAAACAGGCAGGGAGCTGGGAAAGCCAGGAACCTTTGAACTGTAATTGCCTGCACAGGAGGTGGTTCCTTATTCCACAGGGGAGAGGTTAGTAATTAGAGTGCGTTTCCTCACCCCTTTAAGACAGGGTCATCAGCCTTTTTGTTCCATGTGCCCCTTGTAAAGAACCCCTGCTTTAAGGACACATGACCCTGTGGTCGCTGGCCCTCAGATCTGTTTGTCTTGTCCTCTTACACAGGTTTACCTGGAATTCGGGGTCCCACACAGAGCCCACTCTTGGCCATACTGCAGCCACATGGTACGGCATGAAAAGATTAGGCTAGGCAGGCTGTCCCAATTTAAGAGCCACCCATTATCCTGGGGGAGGCTTAAACGCGTTTATCGGTCTGCATGGTGTCCCCCACTAGGTCTGACAGAACGGATGGCTTGCCGAGCCAGTATCCTGGAAAACTGCGATCCCTGCTTGCTGTCCCATGTTCTGGGAATCAGGAGCTTTGTCTCTGGGTGTCCTCAGAGACTTGGAAGTATTGAGGGCACTGGGTCCGGTTCCCAAGCCAGGCTGATCTTAGGAAAGGGGCTGGCTGAGACCTTTGAATACTTTTGCCTACTTTGCAGAGGTTTTAGGAGCTAGTTAGGAGTGAGCTCACCCCATCGCTGCTCCCAGGGGCCGAGTTCCTCAGCTAAAACTGACATTCAAAGCGTATAAAAAACTAGAGGCTAATTGTCCTGGGACTTGCTGGCAAACACCCTCAGGACCATCCCCCACCCCGGACTACCTCCAGACCTCTCCAGGTGGAAAAGCAAGGCCTCAGGGCCCTGGGGAGGGCGGGCTTAGGCCTTGCTCTCTAAGTCATTCTAAAGCATCTCACAGACCCAAAATGAGGACAGGAGTAGTGGAAAGACAAAGGCACTTTTAATTCGAAGGAGTTAACTAGCAATCTAAGTTAACAGCACCAGGGGTGCCAGCCATTCTGACCTTAGCAAGGGTCTGCAGAGCTTCCTGCAGATTCCTGCGCCACGTAGGCCATGTGCCCAGTCACCGGCCACCCAGAACTTCCCTGGATCTACACGATGTGGGCACTAGCCCCTGCCACCTCCAGAGAGGGAGCCGGGAGTCTGGGCTGACCAAGTTCATGTCCTTTGGGAGCTTATCCAGGAGCCCCCTTTAAAACACCAGAACCAAAAGGGGGCACAGAGAGGCCTTAATTAAAACTCACCAGTCTCCAGCGGGGACCAGGGAGCACCACTCACTCATTATTCTCCTGGCCGGCTCGCCAAATGAAGAGGAGGAAGCACTGGATTCCTCTAGGTTCTTGGCTATGTGGCATAAATGAATTTAAGAACACATCAGTTTGGTCAGGCCAGTAGAAAGAATTTATTGGGAAATGGGGGAACAAACAGAACTTGCTGAGAAATGGGAGAGAAAGATGAAAATAAACACCAAGATGTGGTGCAGGCTCCTCTAGGCAGAGAGCACGAGCTCTGCCTCATGTGGTTACCTTGTAAACTGTTAATCATTCCTCCCCCTTATAATGCCAGGGGGAGGGGCCCCAGCTGTTATTGGTTACCCCACCAATGGTGGGGCCAATGGTGAGGCCTGTTTGGAATATCTGGGGCCAAGGGGATGTTCCAGAAAGAGAAATTGGGACCTCAAGGTTAAATTCAAGGTGTCAGTGAGGTCTTGCAGCCCTGTTGTCTGTCGGTCATGTTGTCTGTTGGCCGGGTTGTCTGTCGGCCATGTTGTATGTCGGCCGGGTTGTCTGTCAGCCACGTTGTCTGTCGGCCACGTTGTCTGTTGGCTGTGTTGTCTGTCGGCCACGTTGTCTGTCGGCCACGTCTGTCGGCCATGTTGTCTGTCGGCCATATTGTCTGTCAGCCATGTTGTGGCTCATCTTCTCCTCATTTCCCTGGCTAACATGCCTCACTAGGACCCCACACCCCTCATGGGGGCAGAGGCTGCCCAGGTGCAGAGGTGCAGGGGGCCCACCTGGGACCCCCCACCCCCCATGGGGCCTGGCTTGGATCACAGCCCTGAGCCCCCGTCTGCCCAGTGCCCCCTGTTTGGGAGCTGTCTGAGCACAGGGGACACAGCCCTGCCCGGGGAGGCAGATCCCAGTGGGGGAAGGAAACAGCCGTATGACGTGTGGAGTGACCCCTGATCTGCTGAGAATAAAACAGCGTGCTCAACAGCGTCCCTGCTGGGGGCAGTGCTGGGCAGACCCCTCAAAGTCGGGGGGGTCCTGCCCGAAGGTGACGGGTTCTGAGGCACCCCAACATGGAAAGACGCGGGGTTTGTTCTAAAGCAGGGCCTCAGGCCCAGTGTTGGCTGTGTGTTCTAGGAGGGTCCCTCTAAGGACCCCTGTTAGAGGAGGGTCTCTGGGAGCAAGAGAGAGGCCAGCTGGGGGAGAGTCGTCCAGGAGAGGGGCTTGCCAAGCACAGCCAGAAGGAAATAGGTGTGTGAGAAACTCACGTGGCCCCCTTGTCTGAATTCAAAGTTGTTTTGTACGGATATGCGAGCGTCTGCGTAGTTAAGACATTTCCAACCAACCTCTTAACTGAGAATAATTCAAAGCAGAAAGAGCACATATAATAATATCCTGAATAGAAAAGAAAAATGTCAGTGAAGTGCGCAGGCAATTACACTAATTCCAGAACGATCTCCTGTCAGGGCTAATTCTCCCACCTTTGGGGCTCAGCATCTTGGGACTAGGCTGAGTTCTTGCTGCTTTTGCTCGAGCAGCCTGGAGGGACAGCCCCTGGCGGCCGAGCAGGGGGCAGCAACTTCTCCCGGCTCCCGGGCTCCACCGCCTGCGCGGGGACCGTGTCTCTTTGCAGGGCCCCAGGGGCGTCTTTCCTCCCAAGCAGGTCCTCTGTGACCGGTGCCCGAGTCTGCTCTCCCGGGATGTCCCCAGCCCCACCTGGCCCCAGGCCCCCCCCCCCCCCGCCCATCCCTGAGCCCAGTGGGAGTGGGGAGGAGACGGGGGTCCAGGGCGGGCCAGACTGTGTAGGGGAGGGCTGTGCTCTCCTGGGACCTTGTTTATACCAGCTCCTGGGCCTGCTCAGTGCAGCAAGGTCCTTGTAAAAGAAATGCCCTGCTCCAGAGCTGCCCCCACACCGTGCCCACTGCCTCTCAGGCCCCCTCCTGTCCTCCCCCACCCCGGGACCACAGGCTGCAGGGAATCCTCCTGCAGGAGCCTGGGCTCCCCCACTCTCCTGGTGACGTTGGTGACAGCAGGCAGAGGCCTCCGTGGAGGCTTTAGTCCCTGAGTCCAGAAGGGCCCAGTGGCCGTTTACTCCAATCCCGCTTCTGGGACCCCTGGAAGCACTCGGGCCAGAAGGCTGCTTGGCTCTTCTCGCTACACTGCCCAGTAGCCTGGCCGCCTCCACGGGGCAGCGCGCCTCTGCCTTGCCCCCTCGGCCTCAGCGTCCAACTGTGTAGGAGGACGTCTACCCCTTCCTCCATGTTCCTTCCGGCAGAGCGTTGGAAACAGTCCATCACGCTCCTGGGGGCGTCTCCCCCAGGCATCACCTTCATTCTTTCCTGCTGCCCTTCCCGTTCAGTGCCACGTCCAGAACTGGGCCCTGGTGGCTGTCCCTGTGCCGAGCACAGCTGACCGACCCAGCACCGGCTGCCCGGCCGTGGTCTGACCAAACAGGCCTCCAGCAAAGCCACGTCCTCTCGGCATGGCTCTGCTCGGACTTTGAAGATGTGAGTTTCTAGAAGCTACCATTGCAGCAGCTGGAACCACCGGCCAGGAAGAAGCAGCTCCTGGATTTTTGCCAGGCCCAGCCTCCATCTCCAGGCCATCGCGCGCAGGTGTTGGGGCGTCGCTGCCAGGTTTGCCCCGCCTGCCAGGTGCGTTGTCCTCATCAGCCATTGCCTCCGTCTCCACCTGAGCCTTTTCTGAGCCTGGGGGCTGGGATCAAGGGGTGTCCTTGGAGAGCTCCACCTCCGTCACTCCCAGCACTGCCAGGTCGGCCGCTGAATCCTGTTCCTCCCTCTCGAGCCCTCAGGCCTCCTGCCCGGCTCACGGCTGTGGCCAGGGACGTGGCTGGAGCATGGAGACACTGCCTGGGGCTGCCCTGAGTCCCAGTCCTGCTTCCAAGGCACAAAGGGGGGTCTCGCCTGACTGATGCTTGGCAAATGGGTGTCCCCTCATGGACGCTTCTTCTCCAAGGGCCCCAGGAGCTAGGCTGAGCCTCCAAGTAGCTCTGCTGAGCCCTCCAAGTCTACCAAATCCACCTGAGGTCGCAGGAGGACCCGAGCCTGGGAAAGGGCCACCTGCTCACTAACGGCGCTCAGCCCTGGAAACGGCGTGGCTCCTGCCTTTTCCCTAAGCCCCCTCAATTTTATCCCCTGCAGGTCTTTTGTCTCTGCCCCTGAAAGGTGAAGCTGTCTCCACTTCCCTCAGCTCCTTTACAGCAGCCAGAACCAAGCAGCTGGATTTTCTCACCAGGAACGAAGCCATTTCCTTATTTTCACTCTAGCTCTTCAAATCTGCTCCAAGCGCAGTGCCAGAGGGTCCTCTGGAAAACCTAAATCCAGCCCTGCTGTCCCTCGCTGACACCCTTCAGCACCCTCCTGGGCACATGGGCCAGATTCCAAGGCTCCTCGTGGCCTCCACTGCCCCTGCCTCACTCAGGCAGCCTCCTCTCCTCTGCCCACTGCGCTCCCGGCTTAACTCAGTCCAGCCAGTTCTTGGAGGCACCAAGCTCTCACTTCCTTTCCTGCAAAACCTTCCTCCACAAGGGCAGTTCTTCCCCAGACTCTTTCATTCTCTCTCTCTCTCATCCTCTCTCTCTCATCCTCTCTCTCTCATGCTTTCCTACCTGTTTTCTCTCTCTCTCCCTCTCCAGCTCTCTAACTCTGCCTCTCTCTAGTTATTTCTTTTTTTTGAACAAAAAAGCACACAATATAAAGTAACAAACTGCCCTGATGAAGTCTGCCATTTGTTCATGTTTTATTCCTCCGGAGGAGTGCTCCCTTCCAGATGAAACAGCGCTGCCTTGCCTCACCCTCAGTGCCGTCTTCCCGTCCCAGGCTCCCTCCCCTCCCCCAAGTGTCCGCCCTCAGAGAGGCTTTCCTGGAGCAGCCACCGGAAGCCTGGTGAGCGTCCCCAGCCTGCTGTCTCCACCCAGCGTCCTTCACCTGACCCGCAGTTACCCTGTTGTAGCAGAGAGCAGTCGGGTGTTGGCGGTACTGAAGCCAGGACATGAGAAGCTGAGAAGGAAGATTTACTAACGGCCGGCCGGGCTCGGCGGACTTCTGTCCTAATAAAAACTGAGCCCCGAGTAGGATTTTTGGGTCCCTTTTATACAGAGGATGTAGGAGTGGGGAGTCAAACAGTGCTTTTATGCAAAAGGACTTTCTTTGTTAGTTTCTTAGAGTTTTAAGTGTTTTTTCTGAGTACCAGATATGTCTTGAATTAACACACACCCTCCAGGTAAGCTTGAATTAGCACATACCTCCCACAGTCCAGGTGAGCTTGAGTTAGCACATTTAGTCTGCATTCTCCCTGAGCACCCAAAGCTTATAGAGCCTATGTCAGTTAATTGGCTTTCCAGGAACTAGGCAGACTTGGATATAGAATAAGTTTGAATTTGTTCACAGGCCATATTAATCTGAGCTCCCCGCCAGGCTGTACGCTTCCTCCTCGCCAGCAGCCTGGCCTGGGCTTGGCCTGAGAGTCATAAAACCAGAATATCGGTCGGGCCAGCGGAGGCCGGGACGTAGCGCTAGCCCTGCCCTGCCGCTCTGCGCAGCGACCTCATCCTGGGGGAAGGCCGGGGACGGCTCAAGCCTCCTCCAGGGCCCGGGCTGACGACATGTCCTGGCATCAGTGCCCCGGCTGGCTTCAGGCCCCACCTCTGGAAGCTCTCGCGCTCAGGGCTGAGCCCCCCTCCTGCTGGGGTCCAGAACCAGGAGCCCCCGTGCCCAGGCGCTGCCCGCCGGGGTTCAGCACCAAGGACAGCATCCCAGGCAGCTTCTTATCACTACCTGCCTGATCCTGGGAGTGACTGCGGGAAGGCAGGAGGGAGAGGAGGGGAGGAGAGAGAGTGGGAGGAGGGAAGGGAGGATGGGAGGAAGGAGGGAGGGAGGGAGAAGGGGAGGAGAGAGGGTGGGAGGAGAGAAGGGAGGATGGGAGAAAGGAGGGAGGGAGGGAGGAGAGAGGGAGAGAGGAGGGAGGGAGGGTGACGGGTGCCTGAAGGCTCCTGTGGGCTCAGCTTCCCTGGACACTCTGGATTTTCTTCGCATGTTATAGGCTCACCCGTGCCCTCTCAGGTTCTCAGAGACACTGGCCATGGAGATGTAATTTAGGGCACTGGCCGGTGCAGCTCCACAGGGCCTACCGGACGCTGGATCCTGGTAAGAGAGGCGTGAAGGAGCCGAAAGGCCTCCAACTGAGGCTGAGGCCCTCCCCTTGTCCAGGGGAACCGCCTTCACCTCAAGCCGCAGGACTCAGACGCTGGCCACACCCCCAAACTGTCTTCCCGCAGCGCCTGGACCGGTGTGCAGTTGGACAGCGAGGGGACCTGGAGTGACCAGCACAGCCCTTGCCCCAGCCAGGCCCCAGGCCGCCTCCTCACAGCTTCCCCTATCACCCGGGAAACCCTGTACTTCCTGAACTGCCCAAAGGGGAGAAGTCTAAAACTAGTATAAATTAGAGGTAGAGGAAAACCCGATATTCTGCTCCAGTGCGTCATGCAAAAATGGGACGCGCTGTTTTTCCATCCGACCTCCAGCGGCCTGAGGGTGACGCCCTGACAGCAAAGCCCCCGAGGAAGCAGAGGACAGCAGTGGCAGCCCAGCGCCCTGCACGGGCGCCTTCCTGACCCCTCGCTGGCCCTTGAAATGCCCTGAGGAGGTTTTATTGTCCCCTGTGTGCGGGTAAAGGAACCAGCCCTGGGAGGAAGCCTAAGCTCAGGCAAGCTTCCCGGGACCCCTGCCCTGCCCTCAGCAGCTGGGAAGGAAGGCAGGGCTGCCCAGTGGAGGGGGGCATAGCACAGTGCTGGTGGGCACTGCAGGATTCTCCAGTCCAGGCTAGTTGCCCAATCAGGTGTGCAGAGGAAGCTCAGCAAGTGCAAGGTGGAGGCGCATAATGTTATTGTTCAGACCAGAGTAACAAGTGTTAGCTAAGTGTCTGCAGACTCAGACCAGCCCAGGGTTAAAAGACCAGGAGACCCTGCCGGGCTCTCCCTAGCCTTCCCGTCATTGTCCTGTTAGTTTTCACTTCCTGGGAGATTTCCCTAAACTAAGGAGACAGGGATTCCGGTTCCTGGGAGGAGGAGGGGAGGGGTTTTGTCTGCACTTAGGTGGGGGCCACCCCGTCCCCTCCCTTACTGAGCTCTGCCTGCGCCGGGCTGCAAGGGCGCAGGCGGTTCTGAGGCCACAGGGCCTCCCCACCGGTGCGGTCGGCAGAGCCCACCCCCGCCCCCGTCCCTCGGCCCCTGCCCCACCACCTCCCCAGCAGCGCTGCAGGCTGCCCCACGGAGCCCCCTGCCCAGGACGGCGACGCCACCTGGACCCGCCCCTCGGGGCTGCCTAAGACATGCTCACCTTCTTTGATCGTTTTATAAACACTTCTTCATTCATCAGTGTCTCCTGAATATTCCTGCCTGAGCATGCTACTTTTTCACACTTTCCTAACAACTTGCCTTATTGACTCATCAGATTTTTCAACAGAGTGACTGATGAATTAATAATCCCGCATAATGGGTGATATTACAGATGTGAGTGCATCTCTGTGGGAGAAATGAAAGCAGGGCGTAGAGACGGCAGAGGGGAGAGGTCTCCAGGCTTATTAATTTAGCAGTTTAAATTGGAGTCAGAATTTCAGCCTGAATAAATATCGCCAGTTTGTTTAGGTCCCCTGAGGTCTTTGAAAAAGTCAGTTATTGAAAGGCTTGCCTGGAAAGCTTTTAACCTTAGCATAATTACCATTGCGCTCGTACCATTTGACTTCCATTAATCCAGAATTGGAGCAATTCTCCTGCTGTCATCAGCCTGGGTTAAATGAGCTTGTTTTTTAAAATCGTATGCGAGTCATATCAGTGCAGGTGAAGGCTGTACGGGGTGAGCTGGAAACCCCTCTGTTTCATTCTGACTGTCCCCAGAGCCTCACGCTTCTGGGTCACCTGCTGTCATTTCAACAACTTTCCAGTTTAATAACAAAGGATTGGCACTGAGCAAACCAAACAGTCCCTCTTACCCCCCTCACACACAGGAGTGCAAGTAAATCTGGAACAATCTGAATAAGATTATGGATCATATCAACATTGATAACTTGGTTGTGCTATTGTACTGTAATTGTAAGATGTTACCATTGGGGGAAAACAGGTGTAAATAAAATATTTAATTAGAAAAATGTTAGGCTTCATGCCTTAATTTGAACTCTGATGAACCCATCACATCATGTATTTCCCTCAAAATTCTTTTAAAAGCAATTTTAATAAGTCTATTATAATATAAATGTACATAAAGATTAGCAAATAAAATAAAAAATATATAAAAATTTTATACATATACACATACTTTTTTTCCAAAGCCTTTTTACTAGTTTATGTCTACTCAGGTCTTATAAAACTTACCAAAAAGAAGCCTCTGATGTTTGAGACATCCCAGATGTTCTTAGGAAATAATTTTAATTTTTTTCTCGTATATATGCATCATATATGCAAATGCAATCCCTGACTCTCAAATTCAACTTAGTATTCATATCCATATGCACTAGAGCAGAACAGAACATGGCAACTGTATCTCATAGGGCAAAATCACTCTCTTGCCATTCTTGTAATAAAGTTTTCTTGGAACACGATCATACTCACTTGTTTATATATTGGCTCTGCTGCTTCGTGCTTCAATGGCAGAGCTGAGCAGTGGCAAGAGTGACCCTATGGACTGCAAAGCAGAAAATATTTACTATCTGGTTTACTCCTGCATTAGAACATTGGCTCTTAGCATTAGAATGGGATTTCTGGTCTGCTAACTGTCCGCATAGATGCAACACTAGAACTTTAAGATGAGCTCCCAGCAGTGATCCAAGGTGCGGGCACGAGGCCATGCCTTCCCCTGCCCACCTGGGGGAAGCTCGGCCTCTGCTGCCAAACTGCCTGTGTCAGGTGGCGGCTCCACCACTCACCGTTTCAGTGCCTGCCCTGCATCGTCCCAAGTGCCGAACCAGGTGGGAATTCCACACTGTCCCAGCGACTCCTGCGTCTGGATGGGGACTCGGAGGGCGGGGTGACAGTGTGAATAGAGAGAAAGGAGAGGGAAGAGAAGCAAACAAAACATCACTGCCCACCCAAAATGTGCTTTCATCCCCAAATTACAAACACACAGAACTAATATTAAGAAAGCGAACAAAAACAACAATCAAAAAATTAACAGACTTAAGCTGAAAGTAAGTGTTAGAGCTATCTGACGAATATTTACATTTGAACATTGAAGATGTTCAAAGAGATAAATGAATGCACATATTCATTAAAATATTAGACATCAAAATAAGTAGTTTATGAAAAAGTTGTAATTAGAAATTTTGAAAACAGCATAGAGACACTGGTGAAAAATTCCAGAGGATAATAAAGTGTAGACCTGATAAAGCACAGGGGTAAATAGTGAAGAGGGAGAGAGGACCAGCGACCCACCCCAACCCCCCCACTCTCCTTCAGAGGGTCTCATACACAGAAAAACTGTCTGAAATATGCAAAAGAGTTTACATGTGGAATACAAACTTAGAGAGTCTAATATTCTTTTGACAGCCAATCTAGAAGGTAATGGAGGAGCAATATTTGCAGAAAACATGACTGAGAACATTACAAAATTGAAGATAGGTATGAAGAAGTATATTTTGACTACCTTATAGTATATAAAAAGCAAATCCATTCCTACACAAATAAAAGGGAAGCTATATAACATCAAGGATAAAAAAGACAATATTTAAAACCACAAGAGATTCCCCCTTGAAGGAATGAGAGAGAAAGTGTCCAACAGCAGGCTTCTTTTCCTATACAATGGCTGCCAGGAGACAGTGGAACAGTATTTTCTAAGTACTGACAGCTAGTAAATAACAACATAAAATAACATAAAATAAATGAAGATATAAGTATTATAAATCCATATTCACTTAATAAAAGGTTCAAAAGATACAAAAGCCTGAACAAAATCAAGAATAGATGCATCCACCATCAGAAAGAGTGAATTAAACATGCATTTATTTTAGATTAAGTAAAATAAAGGATTATTATACAAAAGATGGTTTGAATAAGGAAATCTTCACACTTGAAGATATATACACACACATACATATATATAGGACCCTGAACCTAAAACATAAATATATATATAAATTATATACTCTTTTCAAGTATATAAAAAACACACAAATTAATTTTGTAATAAATCCAAGAGAATTCTTGATATTTTAATGGTTACATTTTTTTCCTTTGACTACTATGCAAGTAAATAAAAAATAAATTTAGAAAAACGTGCTTTTGGAAAGGTGAACCTGAAGTTCTTTTTTTAAATATTGCAAAAGGTGAACTGGAAAATAACAATGGAAAAGCACTATATTTGTAATTGAGAAGTAATGAGAGTTGGCCATGTGATAACTTGTGGAATATATCTAAAGCAATAATTTGAAGGACATTTACATCTTAAATGTATTTATTTAATGAAAATAGATAAATAAATGCTTAATTAAAGAAGGTAGTAAAATTAAAGTAAATCTAAAGAATGTATAAGGAACTATTAAAGATTAGAGCATTAATCAATAAAATATCCAGTGAAACAACTCAAAACATTTTTTTTAATTTAAGGAGGAAAGCACTAATTAAAATAGGGTAACCTTATTACATTAATGAGGAAAAGTGAATATAATTTTTAAAAGGTAGAGATATTTAATACTCAAACAGACACTATGAATAACTTCAGACTAATAAATAAGGTTGGCTCAGTATCAGAAAATCCATTAAAATGGAACAAAATCATTAGCTCTTCTCCATTTACACAGGTAATGCCTGTGATAAAAATTCAGCACTCATGCCTGACAACCCTTAGCAAACTGGACAATTGTCAAGAACATGTTACAAATACCATATTTAAAGATGGCACTATAGAAACATCTCTACTAGGAACAGCATGATGTGGCAACCTGGCTGCTGATATTTAACATTGTATCCTAGTGGAATGAATGAGACAATTAAAAGGAATGTACAAGGTATAAGACTTGAAATTCCATTGTGTTTGTAGATAATGAATAATAGAAAATTCTAAGGAATCTACAGATAATTATTAGAACTAATAAGTGAATAAAAAATGTTACTGGATAAAATAAAAAGGCAAAATATTTATACATACACAAACATACCAGGAACAATAAATTAGAAAATGTAATAGAGAAGCGAAGAACTTGTCTACAGTATCGTCACTTGAGAAAGAAGAGCCTCGAAGATGGGTAGTGTGGGAGAGGAACGTCGCGAAGGATTAACTCTTTTGATGGTTCTTCCTGGTTTCTGCACAATTTTCCTCACCATTTTTCAACTTTTTAGAAGTTATTATTTTGCACTAAGATCACTCTTAAAAATAAGATATAGCACAGAATAAGATCTTTAGGTCAATGTGAAAACTAAATATAGTGTTTGGAATGCAAGCCCAAGAGGAGTTGTACAAGATGCTGCCACTCAGCCCCATTTCCTAGAGACACAATATTCTATTAATTACAATATCTAAAATATCAGTAAAGCACCCAGCCTAGACATAAACCTAACAAAAATCTGCATGATTTAACAGGAAATAAAAACAGAATTTATTGCAGACTTTAAAGTGATCTAAAGAATTGGAGAAACATTTTTTGTGTGGATTAGCAATCTCAGTATTGCAAAGTTATAAAGTTGTTACAAATGGGTTTTTCCACTGGATTTGACAATCTTATTCCACCCTCCATGCGATAAGAGTAAAAGTAAATAAATAAATAAATAGACAAATGTGGACCAGGCAATTGTAAAGAAGAAGAGAGTAAGAGGGAAGCTCCCAACAGATATCTAGATACACCATAAACGATCAATAGTAAAGTAACACATACAGGATGTACACCTGGGAAGTGAAGGTGGAAGTGCAAGAGCAGTGACATTCTTTGAAAAGAGAGACCGGGAGCCAACATGACAATATGCTGATGTTTATTCAATCTGGAGTGCCTGTCTCTGTATCATTGAAGTGTTTTTCTTATGGGTGATGGTCCTTCTGAAAATCCTTGTCCCTTCGAGCTGTCAGCCTTTGCAAACTCCCTTGCTCCAAAGCCCAGAGGTGCTCCACAACCCACCCCGTCCTGCTTGGGTCGCCGTCACCTCCATAGCAGGTCCTGGGTCCCCCCCTCTTGCCTCTACAAGCTGACGTGGCTCCTCATGGGTCCATTCTGCCAGATGCTCTCCCTCTTCTGTGCACCTCGGACACCCCTTGGAGATGTCAACTTTGCTGCCTCATTGGGCGCCCTTAATTTACCCCACCGGGTGAGGAGGAGATTGCTTATGAGCAAAAAGGTCTGCCCATTCATGCCACCGCTGAGGACACGAAGGGCCTTTCATGGCATCTCAAAAACCAAGTGGTGAGCGCTTAGGGTGCTGGTGGTAAGTGTCCGCAACCTACACCACCCGTCAAGACGGCGGTGCTGCCGCCCCTTGAGCCTGGGCATGGGGGGAGGGGTTGTGATTGCTTCAGGGAACAGAAAGCAGCAGAAGTGGTGCTGGGTGATTTCTTTTTTTAATATTAAAATTATTTTCCTTTAAATTCATAAATATATAAGTTTATATGCTGATCTACTTTGTTCTCTCTTTTTTTGAAAGACTTATTTATTTCTCTCCCCTCCCTCCCCCCATTGTCTGCTGTCTGTCTCCATTCACTGTGCGTTCTTCTGTGTCTACTTGCATTCTCATCAGCCGGCACTAGAGATCTGTGTCTCTTTTTGTTGCGTCCTCTTGCTGCGTCAGCTCTCCGTGTGTGCGGCACCACTCCAGGGCAGGCTGCGGTTTCGGGCGGGGCGGCTCTCCTTGCACAGGGGCCACGCCTTGCATGGGGTCACCCTTTCATGGGGGCATCCCTGCATAGGCCGGGACTCCTTGCATGTAGCAGCACTGCGCGTGGGCCAGCTCACCACACGAGCCAGGAGGCCCTGGGTATTAAACCCTTGGACCTCCTATGTGGTACGAGGATGCTCTATTTGTTTTTTCATTTTGTTTTGTTTAAAGGTTTATTTATTTATTTATTTATTTCTCTCCCCTTCCCCCCCACCCCAGTTGTCTGTTCTCTGTGTCTGTTTGCTGCATCTTCTTTGTCCACTTCTGTTGTCGTCAGCAGCACGGGAATCTGTGTTTCTTTTTGCTGTGTCATGTTGTGTCAGCTCTCAGTGTGTGCGACGCCATTCTTAGACAGGCTTGCACTTTCTTTCACGCTGTGTGGCTCTCCTTACGGGGCACACTCCTTGCGCGTGGGGCTCCCTTATGTGGGGACACCCCTGCTTGGCACGGCACTCCTAGCGCGCATCAGCACTGCGCATGGGCCAGCTCCCCACTGGTCAAGGAGGCCTGGGGTTTGAACCGCGGACCTCCCATGTGGTAGACGGACGCCCTAACCACTGGGCCAAGTCCGCTGCCAGATGCTGTATCTGTTGAACCATGTCTGCTTCCCTACTTTGTTCTTTAATTCTCAAAATACGTGAGTTATAATGTTTAGTACATTAGAAATTAAAACTGGTATTTCCATTTTAGGCAATTTCCATAATTCTGTCTTTAAGACTGGAATTCTTTGATTTACTCTAAATGCTAGTATTTTAAAAAGCCAAACAGAAAGACAAATGTGTGCCATTTTTTCAAGTTTTCCATGAGCATCTTCAAGACAGTATAGCATCACTTTCCTACCCTGTATTTCAATGTCAAGGTTTCACTCCTCTTTTTTTCCCTCAAATCTGAGGTATTTTGGAGTTCCATGAGAATTCTGTGAAACAAAGGTAGAAAGTATAAGTATAATTCACTAATAGGTTAAAACAAGACAAGGCGTCCTCCTCTTGGCCACGTGGTAAACGGAGCCTAGATCCAGACTGGGGGAGCAGCTTCCTGCGTGCTTTGTCTCCTCAGCCTTTGCTGGCAGGACTCTGAGGAGCTGCGGGCAGGTGCAGGTGCAGGTGAGAGGGCCTGGGCGCCGTGGGGCGGACCCTCTGCTCCTCAGGCACCTAGACAGAGCCCGGGGACAGGGGACTCCCGGGGTCCTCGTTGGGCTGGGCGGAGTCTGAGGCTAATCCCAAAGGCATGCAGCTGCTATTAGGATCTACCCAGCATGCTGTGAGGGGCCAAGAGCCACAGGGAAAGGTACAAGCAGAGGTTCCGGTCAGTTCCGACGAGGTGGGCTGACACGCAGCCTCCACCTCTGGGCACGTGGGCAAGCAGGCTTCCTGCGAGCCCAGCCCCCAGGCTGTGGGCTTTGCCAGCTGATGTGAAATAGCAGAGACGACCTCTTCCCGGGAGCCCTGCAGGGCCTTCAGGGTCACGAGCAAAGCAGAGGTATTTACAACCAAGTTGTTATTAAATGCAGTTTTGATTTAATCAGCACGACTGTGCATCACTAAATTTTGGAGTGCTTTGTCACCAATCTGCAGATAACCAGTGCAACTTTTGGTACCTAACAAGAGTGCTGGGACAATGACCCACAGCACACAGCAATGGTCACTGGCAGAAGCTGGAAAGCCCTTGAAAAGCTGCTAGCAGAAGCTGATGGCGCCTCAAAGAGATGATCGCTGGAGGCCTGGTGGTCCTTGCGGAGGCTGTGTGGAGCCCAAAGGAGGGGCAGGGCCCTTACCAGGCAGGCGTGGAAAGTTTAGCAAGGCTGTTGTCTGCAGTTATACGGAAAACGGGAAATTAAATTGTCTTAGTTTCCTGGCTGCTAAACAAGTACCGTGCAGTGGATTGGCTTACACGATGGGGTCTGTTGGTTCACAGTTTTGAAGGTGGGAGAAGTTGAAAACAGGCACCTCCAGCTGACGCTTCTCCCAGGAGACAGTGGCGCTCTGGGGCTGCTGCCGGCGGTCCCTGGTCCTTAGGTATCTGTCGCGTGTGCTGCACATGGGGCATCACCTTTGTCCTCTGGGCTCTGCTGCCTTCCGGCTACTTCCCGAGGCTTCTCTAGGGTGGGTGGTGGGAGTGGGCGAGCCTCACCAGGCCTTGAGATCCTGACCTAAACGAGAAGGCACTCGAGGTTAGGGATCTAAGCGTGACGTGCGCCGACGGGGTCCATTCAGGGCCCCCCAGAAGCTCTGCTGAGATGAGGCAGGGGCTGGAGGAGGGGGAGGGGAGGGCCGAGGGGAGCGCGCAGTGGGGAAGAGGGCAGGGTCCCGACTGGAGGGCAGCTCTGAGCGCAGGAAGCCCTGGAGGGTGCGGGTGGAAACCTTGGCAGGTGCTGGGGGCGGCTCGTGGCGCTGGGACGGGTCGGCCTTCGCCCCTGCCACTGGCCGAGCCCCAGGGTAGACCAGGAGTTGAGGTCAGTTCAGGTGGGGGAGCCCTCTTGGCAGGGGGGCCCTTACGCTGCCCCAGAGGCCCTGCCTGCCGCGAGGTCACCTCGCCCACCACTCCTAAGAGGTGGTTTTTGCCCTAACTGCTCGGCCTTACTCCCTCGCTGTCTCTGGGGGCAGAGGGGTTACTTCCGTGTAACGTCCACCTCCCGGGTGCGCGCCCTCGAGCGCCCTCTCTCGGTCTTGACCTCTGGGCTGGTGGTGTCTGCCCTTCTGTTTGGCCTGGATCGGTTTTCTCTGGCATTGCAACCACATCACCAACTGTTTAACAAGCCAAGCTGGTCTCAGGAATAAAATCAGGAGCAGAAAATTACATTTGAAGACATCCCTGAGGATTTATAGTTCCTGACGTGTGCCTGCAGCCTCCTGCGAGCTCAGGGGACCCGCTTCAGCTCCACACATGGGAGACCCGCGCTCACCGGCCGGATATAGCCCAGGCCCAGCCCAAACCCCTGCCGCAGGCCTGCCCCCCAAGCACCCACGCTTGCCCGGAGCGGCCAGACACTGTGGGCAGCTGTCAGGACCAACGCTGCGCTTGAGCGCGTCGCTGTACCCTTGGAGCGCTGCCCTCTGCCTGGTCACATCCACGACTCCCAGCTCGCCTCCGTGCACGGGGCAGCGAGCTGGCCCAAGCCTCAACGCCTGCCGACGGCTTCAGGGTCCCTCCAGCCCCACGGTGTAGCACCCTCTGAGCGGGACTCCACATCTCCACCAGGAGCACGTGCCCCTCCAGCCAGCTCATCCCCAGGCTGCCCCCCACTTCTTCTGGAAGGTTCTATCTGGAAAAAGCACTGGAGGCTGTTAAATGTCTGCCAGGGTCAGGCCTGGTGAGCCCCTTGCACACGTCTCCCTGGTTGAAGCGGCCTCCTCTGACCACAGGCGGCAAGGCGGCCAGAGACCCCCAGGGGTCTCCCCTCCCAGGCACGGAGGGCGGACACGAAGCTGTGGTGGCTGAGTTGATGGAGCCCGTCTCCTCGGGGGCCTGTTAGGAAGCGTGACCAGTGCCGTGACCTCCCTGGCTGCCGCCCCGGCTAAGAATCGGGGTTAAGGAGATCTAGGGGACTCTGCTGAGGAGGCAAAAGAGACCCCTGCACCGTGCCTACGGGCCCTGGCCCCGCCCCCAGCTCCACGGAGGCCCCACATGCCCGAGCTGTGTGTCTGCCCGGCGCCCCCGCCAGGCCTGGGTGCCAGGGTGCACCGGCGTCTGGAGGCCCCCTGGTCTCAGGGTGCCTCGGGGGAGGCCGGGGTGGGCAGAGCTGGCAGGCAGCCAGGTGAGCCACCTGGCTGTGCGCAGGTGCTGTTCTCAGGGGGGCCCCGCCTCCTCTGGTCAGAGCAGGGGGCCCGGGCCCAGGAGGTTTCGCGACAGAGGCCACGCTGACCGTTCCCACCCCAGCGGCCTCCCGAGGGCAGGGCCTGGCTCAGGTGAGGCGTTTCGGTGGACTGACCCAGGTGTCCAGAGGCCAGGGTGCCCAGGGCATGACAACAGGGTGGCGGGTCCTGCCGAGGCCACGCCGCGGCCACATCTGAGAAACCCCATCCTTCTCCAGGAGCAGCTCCCGCTCCGGAAGGTCCCGACAAGGGCGCCTGTGCCGTCGCCAACGGTTCTGCCCGCGCGTATTGGCCTGAGTGGAGAGGAGGGCATCGGCCCCCCAGGCACAGTGCGTCGTCCTTCCAGCACCCTAAAAGTCCCCCCCGCGCGCCCTCCCTGCCCAGGGCAGCTGGCAGCGACCCCGTCATGGTTTAGATTTGCCCTCTTAGGACACCTGGCCAACGGCCTCGTGCGGAACGTGCCGGCTCGCGTCTGGCTGCCCGGCTCAGCATGTCTGGAGACCGCCCGGGTGGTTGTGTGTGGGGGAGACTCACGCTTCGGTGCTGCTGCAGCACCGCAGGAGGGGCACACCCCCCACTGACCGCCTCGTCCATCTGTGGGAGCACGTGTGGGTTTTCCCAGACTTTTGCTGTGACGAATGTCAAGGGTTGGATGTGGCTCCCGAAGACAGGCCGGGAGCACTCAACGCCAGCGCCTCGGAATAGAGCTTTGTTTGGAAATGGGGTTGTCGCAGAGGGCACGAGGCGACGGGGGGTGGAGGAGGTGGGGGGGGGGGCGTCCTGCACAGGACCTCATCGTCCAGGAATGGGAGCCCAGGACAGACGCGGGGAGAGAAGACGGTGTGGGAAGATGGTGGCAGAGAAGGGGGGACCCCCAGGCCGAGCGACTCCTCCATGGCCACCACGGCCAGTGGCAGGGAGAGGGCAGGGGTCAGGCTGGGCCCTGCAGGTTACACAGGTGCAGCCCTGCCAAGGACATGACTCGGGGCTCTGGCCTCCGAAACCCTGAGAGGAGAGGAGACCCTTCTGCCACCAGAAACCCCCAGGTGCTTTTCACAGCAGCCCAGGACATGGAGATGACAAACGAAGGTGCGATGGACATCTGTGCGCCCCGGCCACGTGCTCGTGTGCCACGCTCCTGGCATGGAGAGGCGGGCCTGCGGCGAGCGCCTGTCCAATGTCACAGGAAGCTCGGGGCTGCTGGCTCCAGGGGTCGGGCCCTTCAGCCTGGCACCAGTGGCGGCGGGAGGTCACCTACTGCACTTCCTCGCCCGCACGCGGTGTGGCCGGCCCTTGTTTTTGCACCCTGATCGTGTGCCATGTTTTAACCTGTGGTTTTCATTCATGATCCTCTAATGATGGTGAAGTTGAGCGTCTATTCATGGGCACGTTGGCCAGCAGTTTAACTGCTTTTGTGAAG
Organism: Dasypus novemcinctus; assembly: GCF_030445035.2. NCBI lineage: Eukaryota > Metazoa > Chordata > Mammalia > Cingulata > Dasypodidae > Dasypus > Dasypus novemcinctus. The sequence continues at coordinate 110,279,408 of NC_080684.1, read as the reverse complement.
CAATGTGTGCTCTGGAAGTCTTTGTATGTCATGACATTGGAAGATGACAGAGCCTCAAGTCCTGGGCCAGAGAAGCCACTACCCACGTACAGTGACCTAGTGACCTGACATGTGGAGGTGCTAACAGGAAGGTCAGGGAGAGGGGCGGCCCTGGGTGGGTGAGAGGGCTCCCCAGTTCCCTGAGAAGTGCAGGCATGTGCTAGCAGGTGTGTGCAGAAGTGCAGGCGTGCACTCTCAGTTGTGTTCCGAAGGGCAGGCGTGCACTCGCTGGTGTGCATGTTGAAATGCAGGAGTGCACTGGCAGGTATGCGTGCTAAAGTGCAGGTGTGCACTCCTAGCTGTGTGCTGAAGTGCAGGTGTGTACTCTCAGGTGTGTGCCAAGGGGCAGGTGTGCACTCACAGGTGTGTCCCAAGGGGCATGTGTGCACTCTCAGGTGTGTGCCAAGGGGCAGGTGTGCACTCTCAGGTGTGTGCCAAGGGGCATGTGTGCACTCTCAGGTGTGTGCTGAAGGGCAGGTGAGCACTTGCAGGTGAGCACGCTGCAGGTGAGCGCCGTTTAGCGGCCCCCTTTCCTCCACAGGCGACCAAGGCTGCGTGTCCTTGAAGGTAAGGTCAGGCCGAGGGCTGAAAGCAACACCTGCTAAGCTGGAATTTTGGCGGAACAGAGGGTTTTGCTCCAGGAACCCTTCTCTTCTGCCCGTGTGGCCCGATCAGGCTAATTAGGAAGAACTGCGTCAGCCTCCCTGCCGGGCCTGGGGTCCGTGACGTCCCCACCGTGGGCCAGGGCTGCTCGGGCAGAGGTGGCCCGGGGGTGGGCTAGCAAGGCCCCCTGCTGCTCTGCTGGGCCCGGTAGGACCATCCCCGTGGGGCCCGGGCCCCCTCCCCTGCCTGCAAACTGCCCCGCTGACCTGTGGCAAAGCCGAGACCAGGCTTCATTTTAAATAATACAATTAAAATTCCACCTCTGAAACATGGTAATTGTAATCTGTCTCATCTCTAAGTGTAATTATATTAAACTCCAATTTTCCTTCAAATATGCATTCTAATTCAATTTTCCTTTTTTCCCCTCTTCTTAACTAAATCTATTATCATTCCCTCAGTTAAATTATGCTTATTTAATCTTTGATGAGCCCTTTCGCTGGCAATCATCTGTTTTAAATTAATGCCCCAAGCCTGGCGAGCACTGGGTCTCGGCCGAGGGGGCTCTGGGGGGAGCGAGGGGGAGGCGGGCCACGAGGGACCCCATTCCTGGGCTGGGGCACCCCTGGAGGGGCCCCTGGGAGCAGAGGCCAAGTGTCGTCGCAGACCCCTCCCCAGGGGGTCCCCCAGCGCCGGGAGGGTGGGGGGCTGTGTGCGGGCCCGTTGCCCCGCGGCCTTCCGTAAAGGAGAGGGGCGCGGGCTGCCGTGCGTCACCTCCGCTCTAACACTGCTCGATTAGGTATAAATCTCTTCAGTTTATCGCTTCTGTACAAAGATAAGCCAAAAGAAATGGGTGAATTAAGTATAAAACTTACTTACAAAACCAGAAGCAGAAGGAGTGGACCCTGAGTTGAGGGGCAAGCGATGCTGGAGAGAAGCTGCGCTGTCGGGGTGGGCCGGGGCCCGTCCCAGCCGCTCCGTCCGCTGCCCGCCCTCACGTCCCCAGGGTGGAGGCTTCGCGCTGGCAGGGAGGCTGCCCCAAGAGCTTCAGGGGACTCAGGGGATGGAGAGCACCTGAGCCATACACACAGCGGCCTTGGGGACCCGCAGCCCCTGCTCGGCCGGGGCGGCCTCAGAAGGCCGGGCCGGGGGACCAAGTGAGGCAACAACAGGTGCCCGCCAATGTCCATGGGACGGTCCCTACAGCTGGCGGCAGGCACTAAAACCCCTGGGGTCCAGGCGCAGGCCCCCTGGAAAAGCTGGGGCTGCGCGGCCCTTTCCGCCAGCAGCCAGCAGCCTGCCTGGCCTTGGCCGCCACGGCCTCCACCCACCACGAAGGTGCCGCATCCCGGGCCGCCGGCCCGCACGGAGGGATCCCCGCCCTGGACGCACGCTCACAGGCCGCTCCCCTTGTCCAGGGGCGGCCGGTCAGGACCCTGCTGAGGAAAGACAGAAGGACGACTCGCTGGGAAAGCGGACGTAGAAACGTCGGCCCGCCGCAGATGGGGCGGGACGGGAGGGACGGCCACTGGGCCTCCAGCCGCTGCCCGGGGACGGCGCACCTGCGACCCGCGCCGCGTCCTCTGAGGGCGGACCTGGAACGTGCAAACATTTTGCTGCTTTAATTATTTGTAATTGCAAAGATGCCCTAGCTGACATGCAATTTTTTGAAATAATTAAAGGCGCTTTGTAAAATGTGACATTCCAATACTGCGCGGCGAAAACTGATTATTTAAATATTGAGTCTAATTGTACTGTAATTCACATTCAAATAGACGGCCAGACATTTCTCAAATGAATGACAATGCTCTATAAAATCAATTCACTGTGTAAGAATCACGCGGAACGCGCTTGCTGTTTCGGTATCATCTTCACAGTGAGGACCGCGAGCTCGCGTGCCCAGGAGCACCCGTGGGCGCTGGGCTTCCTTCCCTGGGCGCCGAGGGAGAACGCCCGGCTTCGGCGGAGGAGGGGAAAGCGCACGGCCCGTCTGCTTTCCACAGCGGCAGGACTGGCCTGGAGCAGGGTGTGGGGCCCTCACCTCCAAATTAGGACCTTGCGGCACTGGGAGCAGAGCGCTAGGCTGCGCCTGCTTCTAGGAGTGCGGCCTGAGGCCGCGTCCGCGCAGCTGGGGCCCTGCCCTGAAGCCCTGGAGCATCTACTTAGCAGCTTTCCCATCTACTCGGGGTCTAAGAGGCCCTGGCCAGAGGAATTTGGGAGAGAGACCCCTGGGAGAAACAGGGGTGCACGTCCACTGGGACCCCACGCCCGCCCCCACACCCCTCCTCGTGGCCTCAGCCCCAGGGGGAAGCTGCCCCGCCCCGGGCACCCCACCCAGCGGCCCCAGCTGCTGCTGCATGAGCCAGCTCTTCTCCAAGGAGCATCAGCACCTCATCCGCCCCCCTTTCCTCGTTTTAAAAATATTTTCAGGCGGTGGACTTGGCCCAGTGGTTAGGGCATCCGTCTACCACATGGGAGGTCTGCGGTTCAAACCCCGGGCCTCCTTGACCCGTGTGCAGCTGGCCCATGTGCAGTGCTGATGCGCGCAAGGAGTGCCGTGCCACGCAGGGGTGTCCCCCGCGTAGGGGAGCCCCACGCGCAAGGAGTGCACCCATAAGGAGAGCCGCCCAGCGTGAAAGAAAGTGCAGCCTGCCCAGGAATGGTGCTGCCCACACGGAGAGCTGACACAAGATGACGCAACAAAAAGAAACACAGATTGCCGTGCCACTGACAGCAACAGAAGCAGACAAAGAAGACGCAGCAAATAGATACAGAAAACAGACAACAGGAAGGGGGCGGAGCGGAGAGAAATAAATAAATCTTAAAAAAAATTTTTTTTCATAGTATGGTTCTCGCCGCGCTACGTCCCAAGGAGCTCACGGGAATACTTGGCCCCCCAGCTGGCTTGGCACATGCCAGCCGGGCGGTGGCTGGCTCAGAGCCTCATCTACCAGCTGGCAGGGGTGTCACCTGGGACGGCCAAGTGCCCCCCGCAGTGAGGCCAGGGGCACATCAGGCTCACCCCCTCCCTGGCTCCAGGCTGAATTCTCCCTGGCACCCCAAAGATCACTGAAGGGCATGAAGCCATAAATGAGTAGGGGGGGCTCAGCCGCGGCAGGGCTTCGGCCAGGCCTCAGTGTCCCTGTCTGTAACATAACGGGGTGCTCACTGCCCCGTCCACCTGCGAGACCCCTCCCCAGCCACCGCTGCCTCTTCTCCTGGGGTCAGCGACACAGGGTGCCTGTCCTGTCCCCGGTGCCTGCCTCATCTCCTGGAGCCTGGGCCTGGGGCTGCACCTGGGCAGAGTTGCTGAGCCCCTTGTGCTCCCCCCAGACCAACCACAGTGGGGGCTCCGCCAACCACGGAGGACAGACCCTCTCGCGGCGCTTCCCTCTCACAGCCCCTCGTGAAACAGTCACTGTCACGTGACCAGAAGTGGAATCTGCCTGTCTAATTTATGACGCTTCCACCCAAAGTTAGACATCAAATGTTTTATTAATATTTTCTATCATTCTTACAAGTTAAATCAGCCATGAAAATTACCTTTCAACAGAAAAAAGTGCTGAAAATGTGTTCATTTCTGGGAGTTGCGGAGCGCCTGTCTCCGGTAATTTAATCAGCAGTGACTGAGGCTTGCTCCCATACTTTTTCTCCGATACAAATATTGAAATATTTAATTAATGTCAATCCGACCTGGGAGGATGCTGAGAGACGTCGCGGCGAGGAGGTCGGGCTGCTGCTGGGGGCGGCACGAGGCCGGCTGACGTCCTCTTTAACGGCCCCTCGTGGGACACTGCAGGAGCAGAGTGCGGTTGATGAGCAGAAATGGGGAGTTCCCTTGGAGGCGGCCCGTTCCTCTCTTGCTATGTCCCCCTGAGCTGTCCACGGACACCTGTGCAAGGGCCTGTGGGTGTACAAGCTCTGCCCTCCGCCAGGTGGGCGTGCCCAGGTGAGGGGCCGGGGGACCACCTGCCGCCTCTGGGAGCTCCCGGATGTGCTCGGCGCCGCGCACGGGGCGCAGGGCAGCGGGGCCTGTGGTCCAGCACACGCAGACGCACGGCCAGTCCAGGGCCCGGAGAGCAGCCGGGAGGGAGCCCCCAGTGTGCTCCAAACCGTCGAGCCCCGGCTCCGCTCACCACCCCCGCGCCCTCGCCCCAGGCAGGGAGGCTTGGCGGGTGGCTGGAGTCCACAGCGCTGGCTCCTGCCGGCCTGTTGTCGAGGACAACCCGAGAAGGGCCCCCGCACAGTGCTGTGTTGAGTGAAATGGCCTGGCGTTTGGACGCACCCTCGTTCCTCCTCGTGTGAGGACGGGTGCGGGCGCCTCGGTTTCCCTGTGAAGCCGCAACCTCTTTGGGTCACCCCGGGGGGGCGGATGGGAGCCCCGGGGGCTCAGGAAACGCTGAGCAGCTCAGGGGCCGGGCAGGCCAGGGACAGAGAGCAGGGGAGTGGAGAGCAGAGGGAGCAGAGAGCAGGGGGAGGGGAGAGCAGGGGAGGGGAGAGCAGGGCCGGTGGAGAGCAGGGGCAGGGGAGAGTGGAGGAGTGGAGAGCAGGGGGGCGAGAGCAGGGGAGTGGAGAGCAGGGGAGTGGAGAGCAGGGGGAGGGGAGAGCGGGGGTAGGGGAGAGCAGGGGGAGGGGAGAGCAGGGGGAGGGGAGAGCAGGGGAGTGGAGAGCAGGGGAGTAGAGAACAAGGGGGGCGAGAGCAGGGGGAGGGGAGAGCAGGGAGAGGGGAGAGCAGGGGAGGGGAGAGCAGGGGGAGGGGAGAGCGGGGCAGGGGAGAGCAGGGGGAGGGGAGAGCGGGGCAGGGGAGAGCAGGGCGGTGTCGGATGCAGATGCAGATGAAGGTGATTAACTCTAGGGTGAGACTCTGCTGGGTGCTGGGTATCAGGACACACACACTTCCAGCAAGAGTGGGCTGCGTGTCAGGGGCTCCCCTCACCGGCACCCCCCCGCTGGAGAGGCGGGCAGGAGGCCCAGCGGCAGCCGTCAGTGGGCGAGTGCGCCCGGGGCGGCGACGAGGGCGCCCCCGTGTGGAGGGCGCGGGGGCGGGCCGAGGGGGCTGTCCACACCCGCAGGGGCGGCCACTGCTCGGTTCTCAGGCACCCGCAGCTCAGCAGAGACCCGCGGACGAGCCCGGCCCTGCCAGGCCAGGGCTGCAGATGCCGAGATGACCGTGGTCTCGGGGGGGGCTCGGGCGGCAGGGGCTCGGGGAGGACGGGCGGGCGCCACGTCCCGGGGTCCGTGCTCCAGCAGCCCTGCAGGCAGCGGGGGAGGTGGGTCCTGGCCCCCGTGCTCCCTGCGGGCGCGTGCCGGGCCCAGTGGCTTCCGGGAGGACGTCAGCCGCCCTTAGCCAGGACTGGCTTCAGGGCCCCCCAGGGACTCCTGACCGGCTGCCCACCCAGGCGGCGCTCGGGGCGCCCGGCACACGGAGGCCAGAGGGCCAGGAGCAGCTGCCGACGCCCTCCATGCCGGCCGGAATCGCTCCCCCAGGGGTGGCGCTCGCTGCACCCACGGGGCGACGTGGTCAGCGCAGGCATGGTGGCCTTTGGGCAGGCGCTCAGAGGGGCGCGGCAGAGGGCGCGAGGTGTGCGGCACGGCAAACACGAAGCCCACCCTGCCTGGGGGTCGTTGGGGCAGAGCCGGCATGTCCGCATCAGTGAGAGCCAGGACACCGGAGGCCGGACCTGGCCGGGGCACAGCCAGCGCGCCCTGAGTGCTCCACGTCTGCCCGCTCAGCCTGGTGCTCGCGGCACGTGCAGACCCCGCCCAGGCGCGCCCTGCCCAGCCCCAACCCGCTGTCTCTCTGGAAACGTGTCAACGCCCCAAAATGGCCAGGCCGGGCTTTGGAGGGAGTTGGGGTTCCTTCATCTCCCTCACCCTTCCCCAAACCCACCCCCTTAATACGAGTCGGCTCCTGCGCATCTCCACACCTCCTCCGTCCCCGGCCACTCACAGCTGTCCCCAGCCGCCCACCCCCTGCCTCCAACCCCCTCCTGTCCCCAGCCACCTCCTCTCCCTGCTGACTGCCCTTGGAGGAGGGGTCTCTTGGCAAAACCAAAATGCAGCCAGGTGGCTCCCACTGAGACGTCGAGGTGACCCCTTCCTGCTCTGCCAGCCGCCCTCGAGCAGGACCCGCCTCTGGCGCGGGCGTTTTCCTCGCTGCGCTGGTCTCCTCCTGACAAACGGTCAAACCAGGGCGTGGCTCAGTAACCACTGACCATGAGGTGCAGCGGTGCTCAGAGAGGTATTCACCAAATGCAGTGAATGTCTCATGATGATGGAGGAGAATGTTGCTATGGGGGGAGGAGTGGGGAGAGGCAGGTGGGGGGTATATGGGGACCTCATATTTTTTGAATGTAATATTAAAAAAATAAAGACAAAAAAAAAAAGAAAGACTTCAGGGGCGGGGGTCCCTTGGGAAGGCGGGCGGGTTGGGGTGGGGCTGCCAGGCGAGGAGTGAGACTTCAGAGCAGCCGTCCCAGCTGCTAGACCAGGGGGCACCCCAGGGCGACCTGCCCCGGCTGCAGGCAGGGAGGCTGTGCCATCCTCACTGCTGGGCAGGCCCCCGTGCTGCTGGGGACGCAGGGCGAAGCTCGGCATTTGCGGCACAAACGGCCGGAGCAGAGGGGACCCGGCCTACCACGGCAGCCAGGACCCCAGTGGCCACAGCCCTGAGCCCCCAGCCGGCCCTGGCGCTCCTCGATGCCCTCGTCCTGCTGAGGACAGCAGAGGTGGCACCATGCAGAGCTGCTGCCTGACGCAGCAGCTGTTTAATTTAATGAAGGGCACGAGCTGCTGGCAAGAGGAGGGCAGCATCGCCCTGTCCAGCCGGGCACCAGGGAGGCCCACGGGGGCTGTGCGCGGGGCGGGGGCCGAGAGCCTAGACCCCCGTGTCCAGCAGCAGCTCGACGCCCCTTCGTCCTTCCACCCGGAGAGCGAGTGCGCTGGGGCCTCCCCGTCCACACAGCTTTGCGCCAGGGAGGGGCCCTGGCCGCCCTGGCCCCCTGACGCGTCCAGACTGAAGCTCCAGCAGCTGCCATCAGGTCCCACGCGGCGAGATGGATTAGAGCCCGAGCGCAGCCTCCCCGGATGGTGACGGACGAGGCCGGGCCTGCCGGGGACGGAGACTGTTTATCCGTTTTTGGACCCAGGAGCAGACTCTGGTTTCCTCAGCTGCTGCCCAGGGGCAGCGAGCCCCCCGCGCCGACGGAGACGGGGACTCCTTCCAGGGCCCCACCTGCGCGGGGCGCGGGGCGGGGCAGGGCAGGTCCGCCCACTCTTCTTCCCATACGAGGACTCGCCCCATCCAAGCCTTCCGCTGATGAACGCTGTGCCCGGCCGATGCCCCGGTCATCCCCGTGACCTGCTTTCGGGGGACAGTGGTGCCCGGGCCAACCAAGGACGGCCATGTCCCCTGGCGCCGGCTGTGCCAACCTGCCGGGGCTGCTCGTCTCCTTTGAAAGCCGCTGTGGCCGCCCTCTCGTGGGCACTGCCTTGGCCCTGCCGCAGGGTCTCTTGCTCTTGGGTCGTGTCCAGGATTCGTGGTGAGGGGAGGGTGGCTCACAGTGCTGGCCACCGACACAGCTGCTGAAACCAGCCCCGTCGATGGCCCTGTTTTAAGGTGGGTAAACCGAGTCCCAGGTCTAAGAAGTCTCACGTCATCTTGAGGTTCACCCTGGGCACGGGCGCCGCGGGGTGGGGAGGTCGCTGCCCCTGTCCCCGCTGGCTGCCACCTGGACCGACAGCCTCTCGTTCCCAGTTCGCCTCCCGACAGGCCGGAGCCCCTCGGTGGCGGGAAGTGGTCGGGGTCTGGGCCCCAGCCGGGGGCAGCGCGGGTGTTCGAGGGCCTTGTGCACCTGCTGACCACGGGCCGGAGCTGCCGTCCAGTGTCAAGGGGCCACGCACCTGCCCGGAGGTGGACGGTAAGTGAGGGACGACAGCGGCTGCGGGGCGGCTGCGCCCAGAGGCCCAGGGCGCCGGTTCCGGCCGAGGCCCCCCGCGACCCGAGTGAAATCTTCCTTCCAAGCCCGTTTCCGGGTCATCACGGGATAAGGTGCCCGAAAGTCTTTGTCTCAGCTCTTATAAATTGTTGTGCTTCTTCAAAAGATGTATTCCCTTCTTAGAACATTATCTTCTCCAAGGAGGAATAAAGAACATCTACTTATCTTAAAGATATACTCTTGGAAAACATGATGCATGAAAATCTGGATTTACAAAGCAGATACATTTCGAGGACATTATTCATCTTGTAAAGAAGCAAAAAAAAATCTATATTTGCATGAGGATGTGCTTAGGTTTTCTTCAAATGGCAGCTGTCCTGTGCATGCAAATATTTATTTAAAATTCATATATTCCTTGAAGAAGAAGAAGGGGAGGGGACAAGCAGGAGGCCTGGAAGTTGGGGAGATCGATCAGAAAAGAATCGATCAATCAGTGGAAGACCAGGCTTTGCTCAGCATAGAAATTCTCAGCCGCACGTCCAGTGCAACGGAAATCAAACCTGGCGAGAGCCGGGCCCGCCCTGCACGCCAAGGTCACCCCTGCCTGGGCCTGAAGGACCGGAACGGCGGACCCTGCCCCCTCGTCCTCATCGGATTGTTGGGCCCCTTGGTTCCCACCTGCAAACTGAGCTCTTTGTACACTTGGCAGGAGGGATGGACGCCGGCACAGACTGGCAGGTAGAAGAGGTGTGCACAAGCAGCGCAGAAGCGGCCGCCCAGGAAGGTGCTGCCCAGGGAAGGTGCTGCCCAGGGAAGGCCCCGCTGCCCAGGGAGGGTCCCTGCCCAGGGAAGGTGCTGCCCAGGGAAGGCCCCGCTGCCCAGGGAGGGTCCCTGCCCAGGGAAGGTGCTGCCCAGGGAAGGTGCTGCCCAGGGAAGGCCCCGCTGCTCCAGAGAAGGTCCTGCTGCCCAGGGAAGGCCCCTGCCTGGGGAAGGTGCTGCCCAGAGAGGGTCCCACTGCCCAGGGAAGGCCCACTGCCCTCCTTCCCTCTGGGCAGTCCACTGCGGCTGGGCAGCTGCCAGCCCGGAGCTGCCAAGGGTTCTGCTGCTGCTCACGTGGGGCCTCGGGAGAACTGGGGTGGCCAGAGCCTCAGGAGGGGGCTTCCAGGATGGTGATGGGGGACATAGGTGGCTGGATTCACGAGTTCATCATTGGTTCACTCACTTATGCGTTCAGCAAGTCGGAGCTCCCGGTAGGTGGATCAGGTGCAGCTGGATGAGCACCGGGAGCGCCCCGAGGCTGCAGAGCTGCCTCGTGGAAGAAATGAAACCCGGGGGGCGTGCAGGGGGCAGGGGGACAGGCTGGGAGGGGCCCTCAGGGAAGGGGGGGCAGGGCCCCGGGTGGGCTCGGCGGGCAAGGCCATCTCTTGAGTGTGGTGGAGGATCCCTCTGGTTTGTGTGGCCAGTGGACTGGAGGCAAGAAGGGAGGAGGGGGCGCAGCCTCCCGGACACTCCAGCTCCCCGGGGAGGCCCCAAGAGCGCCGGGGGGGTGGGTAGCCGTGGGAATACAAGGGGGCGGATTCGAGACGGAGGCGGGCTGTGGCGCCTTGGAGATGACTGCCTGCGGGGTGACGGCGCCTCCGGGGTGGTGGCCAGCTGACTCTGGGAGAACGGAGCCGGCCGGGCGCGCAGGTCAGGGGAGCCCCCCAGCACGTTCGGCTGGACCCCCGGGGAGCTGGGGAGGGAAGGAGTCGGGGGGCCCGTTGGACGCTCCAGGGGGCTGGGAGGAGAGCGGCCAGGCTGGGGTTGCGGGGTCTTCGCCCACAGCCGCAGAGCCACGGAGACATTTCAAGTGAGAGCTGAGAGCTCGGGTCACGGGAGTGGGGCCACCAAGGCCGCCCGAGCCTGCTGCGCCACGTGGGGTGCGGGTTGTTCTAGAAGGAACAAGTCAGCCCCTGAGACCCGGGCTACTCTGTTAAAAGAAATAAAAGGGAGTTTCTACGGCTACGAGGTTTGAAGTGGGGCTGGGGGGCACTCTGGGGGTGGCTCCCAGGCCCCCGCAGCCCCCCACAGCCCCCGGCTCAGCCCTGTCCTCCAACCCCAGGTGGTAAGTGACTTCAGGTAATCTCAGCGAACCACAGCTGAAGAGCTCAGGTGAGTCCTCACCTAAGGACCATTACCCCCAGCCACACACCTGTCTACTCTTCTTTTCCTTTAAAAACCTGTGCCTGGAAATGCCAAGACGGGCCGGGGATTGGGTGGCCCCTGGACCGGTGCTCCCCCAATCGCACCTGCAAGAAAGTCCTGTGCTGCCCCGTGAGTGTGTGGTTTCTCAGCTGACCCCCGATGGGGCCTGAGGACGGGCTGTGCTAAGGCTGTTTTCTCGGGGAGTGGACAGGACCCCAGGCAGGGCCGAGTCTCAGCCCCTCCAAGAGCCCAGCGGCCTGGGACCCGGCCTTGCTTGAAGTAGGTGCTGCTTCTCCTCGGAGATGGAACTGGAACTTGTCAGGGTATTGACAGTATTTTTATTTTTATCCAAAGAAGATAAGGGATTATTTGAAAGCTTCATATGGGTGGGCTCTGCACCCCCAGTCTTGTCCCCCGGGAGTGACCCTGACCTCGTGCTTCGCCTTTTGTGCGCTGGGGTCACTGCCGTCTATTAACACACAGCCTGTCCTGCGCGGCCTTTACCCCTTCGACGTCCACCCTGGACTTCTGCTGTGAGTGCTTGGCCCTCCCTCCACTCCCCTGTGCCCGCAGGTGTCACTGTTCTAATTCCACTTCCACACCTGCGTGAACCTTGGATCTTTACGTCGTGATCCTGCCCCTCTAGGCCGCCCCTCCCGCGCCCCCGCTGTCGGGCTGTGTCACCCCATCCTTCCGGCCCACCAGCCGCCCCACTCCCGCGCTTTCTGTTCCCTGGACTGCCGGTGAGGAGCAGGTGATGAGCGGCTCCAGGGGCTCTGGCAGTGGGAGCTCGTCCCCTCCTCGGATGTGCAGCTCACAGGGCCGCGGCCAGGGCGGCTGCCCCTCCCTCTCCCGGGCTGTTTGGGTTTTCTTGGCACCCCCTCTTTTTCATGCTCTCCCGTTTGAGCGCGGCCTGCGAGCGCCTCGCCCTCTCTCAGCCCCTCTACCCTGCCTGCCCCTCCGCTTGCCGCCCCGATCACAGGACGGTGCCCAGGACCCCTGCACGCAGCCGCTGGGGTCCCCCACAGCACGGGCCCGGCCGTTTGGCCCGAGGTCTCCTTTTCCAGGAACTTCCTGAAGTGCGGCCGTGTCTGCTGGCCTCAGAGGCGTCAGCGACCAGCCATGGAGGGGCCACGGTCTGCTCGGGGTCCTGAGCTTCCAAGGGGCGTGGGGAAGCAACGGGGATGCGCGGCTGCGCAGCTGAGAGGCAGGAGCCAACGTGGGGGCCGGGGGCGCCCAGGTGCCACCCGTTCAAATCACGTGGTGGGAAATGCCTCCACGAGAAGGGGGTTGGGGAGTCTGAAACGTCCCCCTCCTGTCTGCCCCAGGGAAGGTGAGTGTCAGCCCCTTCCGAGGGTCCCAGCGGGGCTGCAGGCACCGAGGCTGTTGCCCGCCTTGGGTGCGGGGGGTTGAATCGGCCGTCTCCCCAGCCACACGCCCAGTGCCAGCGCCCAGCACCTGGGAACCTGCCTGACAAGAAGGCGTGCGGCTGGAAAGAAGCCAAGGGGCCGGCCAGGAGATCGGCCTGGGTTAGGGGGCGCCTAGATCCAAGGGCTGGGGTCCCGAGAAGAAACAGGGGGTCGCCAAGGCACGGGAGCAGGCGGTGCGAGACGGAGGCCGTGCGTCACAGGCCAAGGCGCTTCACCCCGCTTCTGAGAGCAAAACTGAGGCCAGGAAAAGGGGCTCCCCGAGATTAGGACATCAGCCTTGTATTTTTTAAACCAGAATAAAACCTGTGGACAAACATAAACATAATTTATTCATTTTGCTGTGTACTGGTGGGGACACCATTTTAGGAGGGCACTTGGGGCTGAGCCAAGTTCCTGTTGACCAGAATGGGCAGCTCCTGCCGGGGCGCCTCCCCAGGACGTCGGGGGAGCTGGGTGCTGATGGACTTCCTGTTTCTTTACTGGAGCTGTGGGCTGGCAGAATAACCGTCTTTAAAACTCAGAAGTTGCATACACCGCTCTGTTGTTACCACCTTGCACTGGTGTGGAGCGGTTGTTACAACTGATGTTGGCACATTTTTATAATTGCGCTATAAACGTAGTCCAAGGTTTAAGTTAGGGTTCACTCTTTGTGCAGCGTATTTCCATGGATTTTTAAAAAAATTTTATCCTGTTACCATATATCCAATCTAACATTTCCCCTTTGAATCACACTCAGGCATACATTTCAGAGCTGTTCATTATATTCACATCACGCTACTGTCACCACCATCCATTGCTAAACATTCCCATCGCTCCAAATAGCCACCCTGTCCACTCACTGCCCCGCACACTCCCCCCTGCTGATGGGCCTTGGAGGCATTGCAGGGTCAGAGTGGGACAGTGGGGGCCAAGGCAGCACCGTGCAAGGCTGAGTGTACAAATGGCAATGGCAGACATGGGGACACGGTCAGCAGCAAGAGACCAAGACAGTGACCAGTGGCCAAACCAGGACACAGGGACACGGTCAGCAGTGGCCTGACTAGGACATGAGGACATGGTAGGCAGTGGCCTGACTGGGACATGGGGACACAGCAGCAAGCAGACAAGGACATGGGGACATGGTCAACAGCAAGCAGACAAGGACACGGGGACACAGTGAACAGTGGCCAAGCAAGGATGCGGGGACACGGCCAGCAGTGGCCTGACCAGGAAACTACTACCTGCTACCCACAACCATCAGTCCATGAAGCCAAGTCACAGCTCCTGTAACAATCAACCCCAAATTGCCGAACTTGGTGAATAACTGTCAGCCTCCCTAACTTTTCCCCCACTTCCAACTTAAGACCAGCCAGAGAAAGCCAGATCTCCCCCAAACACTGAGTTCAGGCGCCCCACTTCTCCAAGCCTACACCCAGCTCCCCGACGCCAGCAGCCCCCGTCGCGGCCCCCGAGGCCTTCCTTCCCGCCCCCCGCCCCCTGCTGCCTTCACACCTGCAGAAAGAGCAAGGGGCCGCCGCCCTTGTCAGCGACTGAGAGGAAAGAGCCCGGGTGCTCTTCTCCGGGTGGTCTTGGTTAATCTCCAGGCAGGGCTCCGACCACCACAGGAGAGGAAGGGGCACCTGGGCTTAGGGAGGTGCCTGGCCCAGGCGGATCTCCCCCACCCCAGGGGACGCGGGGGGTCCGGGCACCCCCAGGACATCTGCCGCGTGCTTTTCTTGTGTTCTTTCTTTCATTACATGAAGCCATGGGTGAAGCTTTTGCAGGTGGCCTAAGCAAACACGGGACGACACAGCGGCCTCCTTCCCCGCCCTGACTGCCCCTTCACCTGAGCTCACCCTCCTGGGGGGCCGTGGCCTGGGTGCCCTCCACCCCCTTCGGCTTGCCTCAGTGTCTGGCCCTGCTCTTGAACTGGATGAACCACCTACCTTCTTCTGCCACCAGCCCCTAGACTTAGAAATGTCTGTGGGGCTCTTTCCACGACAGGAGAAATGTGTTTTTCTCTTTTTCTTAGTAGGAGCCACTAGTTCTCAGAGAGAACTTATGAGCGAATCATGAGTTGAGTTTACTTAGCCGCTTCTTTGTTGATAAATACTAAGTATCGCTTGACAACCAATTTGATACTGAGTGTATGGATATTTTTGTGTGCATGTAAAAGTGGTTCTGTGGGATAGATTTTCAGCTGTACTTGCCATCTTTTAGGTTACATTCTAGAAGTGGAATTACTAGGTATGTGTGTTATCACTTTTTATATCAAGTAATTCCTTCCAAAATGACTTTGCCAATCGTTACTTACACCAAAAGTTTCCTAGTGCTCCTGTTACACTGAAAATTCCCTGAAATTTAATTATCCATATTAGACATGACTGCCAATGTGCTAAAATATAATGACACTTTGTCGTTTTGCTCTGAACTGCCTGATTACGGGGGAGGCATGCATCTCGGCATGTTCATGGCTTTGGACATATTCCTTCTTCTATAAATTACCTACGTGCATTGCCTATTGTCTGCCTTTTTCTGTTATTGATTTATAGGATCTCTTTACTTATTCTGAATGTTAATCGGTCTTCTGTTTTATATGCTGCAAGATTTTCTCCTTCCTGTAACTTGTCATCCAGCTTAGTTTATGGTTGCTTCTGTTGCAGTGCTGATGACACTTTTTATTTAGTTAATTTTTTATCCCTTCTAGGTTTTAAGTTTTGGTTTAGAAAACCTAAGCAGCGCCATGATGGTAAAATAGTCTCCTCAACATCTGCCAGGTGACGTGCTTCCGTTTCCTCTAGCTTTAGAGCATTACCTTCGCTGGACCACGGTATTGGGGCTTGAATAATTTCATCCCACAATAGCCCTCGGGGGCAGGAAGGGTCTCCCTCCTCCATGCATGAGGACACCGAGGCTCGGGGACTGGGAGGGAGGTCGGATTCCACTCGCAGAGGTTCGTATCCAGCTGTGCTGCTTCTGCTCAACTGCTTCACCTGCTATCCTTCAGTCCAGAGAGACAAGCTGTCCCAGAAATGCCCTTGGCACAGAGACTCAGCAAGGAAGGCCTGGCCTCAGAGCTTAGAGGGGGAAATTACAGACCCCTCACCCTCCTCTGCAGCATCTGGAGGGGCTGGCTCCGTCCCCTGTGCACCCACCTGCCTGCCTAAAGCACAAGTGCATGTGCACCTTTCTGCCTAAAACACAGGTACGCGTGCACCACCTGCCTGGGTAAAGCATCACGATGATTCTAGCACTTCACGCTATCACTTTCTTTTGCACTTTTTTCCCCACGTAAAACACATCTCCACCACCTTTCCATGTTAGACATGGATACCTTCCGTGACTGTTTTAATCTGCCCACTGGTCTTCAATACGTATGAGCCGCCCCTTTATTTATCACCTCCCTACAGGGGGGCAGCCGGGTGTTTGGCTCCAGGATCCTCTGCTCTAGGAAGGACTACACTCCTGGGGAGCTGATGGGGAGCCACGCCCCAGAGGCGGCCCTGCCAGCACTGGGGAGACCAAACCCTCAGGCACCCTCAGGAAGCGGGAGTCTTCGGTTATTGGGTGTCCTCACCAGTGTCTGTGCACCCTGGCTGGTGTAGGGGCCACGTGGGCCAGACTTAGGCAGACCTTTGGCTGAGTCCAGCTTTGGTTTGACCACTACTGCCCCTGTCACCCAGGGCAGCTGACCCATGTCCTTAGAACGTCAGTTCCCCAACCGAGGTGTCCATCAACCAATGAATGGATGGACTGTGGTGTACTCACACAGTGGACTAGTATGCAGCTCTGAGAAGAAATGAAGTCGTGAAGCATACGACAATACGGATGGACCTGGGAGACATTATGTTGAGCGAAGCAAGCCAGACAAAAGGACAAACATTGTATGATTGTTACTATGAACCAAATATATTGTGTAACATATTGTATGATTCAAAAAAAATTTTTATGTATCTAGTACATTTAATTGGGAAATGTATGTTTTTATTCAACTGTGCTTTCTTTTTATTTTTTAATTAGTGTTTATATTTTCAATTATTAAAAACATAAAATAAGTTTAAAAAGTGTCAGTTTCCCACTGGAAAATGGAAATAGCTTAGTGGGATTCTGTGGGATGTGCTCCACTATTGAGGAAATACCTCCAGGGGGGCTTCCTGAATAGACTAAATTAAGTGATTCCATTTCTGCATCTGAATTCTCATGACACCTGTTTTATTTCTTGATACTCAGGTCATTTGCTGAGAAAGAAGAAGGAGGAAGGATCATCACTACTTTTACACATGAGGAAACAGGCTCACAGGGGCTTAGAGGGGGGTCCAAACGTGTAAATGAAAAGCCAGACCCTAATGCAGGTGCTCTGAGGTGACCCAGGTGCTCTCAGGTGACCCAGGTACTCTCAGGTGACCCAGGTGCTATCAAGCAACCCAAGTGCTCTGAGATGACACAGGCGCTCTCAGGTGGCTCACGTGCTCTGAGATGGCCAGGTGCTCTCAGGTGGCTCACGTGCTCTGAGATGGCCAGGTGCTCTCCATTAACCCAGGTGCTCTTCGATGACACAGGTACTGTGAGATGGGCTTCAGGACTTTGAAATGTACACACATCCTGAACACAGACCACAGAGCCACAATTCAAGGGGGATATAAGAGAATACAGATCTCTTCCTGCTCTTCTAGAATCAGAGAAGGGTCTTGTATTAGTCAGCCAAAAGGGATGCTGATGCAAAGTACAAGAAATACGCTGGGCTTTTTAAAGCATACTTATTTGGGTAACAGCTTACAGTTACAAGGCCCTAAAGAGTCCAGCTCAAGATTAGTGCCTCACCAAAGTCTGTTGCCATGTGTCAAAGCAAGATGGCAGGTGACATCTGCAAGGGGTCAGCCTTCCTCTTTCTTCTTAAGGCTCCATGGGCCCAGCTTCTTTGGATCTCAGCTGTAGGCTGGAGGGATCATTTCTTTCTGGGCATTCTCATCTGCTCAGGATTCTGGTCTCTTCAACTCCAAACTACCAGGTGAATGGCTCAGTTCTCTTCCTGGGGCTACAGGATCAAATCTCTCTCCTCTGCTGTGTCTACAGAGCGCTCTTCCTCTGTGTGTTTCTTCTGTCTTCTTGATTGAGTATCCATTTATACAGCCTGCCAAGGGGCCAGGGAATCAACCCTGCACTCCCTAATGACGTGGTTGAATCAAAGCCCTAATCTTGACTCAGTCAAGTAAATGCATAGTCTTTGAATTTAAATCAACCAAGGGGAATCATGCTCAGGGGAACAGACAAGTTTACAAACATAATCAATATCTCTTTTTGGGATTCAGAAATAATATCAAACTGCTGTACTTCACCCTCTGAATTCCAATAAAGAAATTACAATATTCAAAAAAGAACACCTTAAATCAGTAGCAATGTATGTACAAAATCACATCACAATCAATTTAAAGAAATACAGTTTGTCTCAGAGTAAAGTCCCAACCTGTGAAACCAACAAAATCATTTATCTGCTTTGGGAACTAATTTTTTCAAAGTTAAGGCTTCAGGCCCCATGGGACACGCATCTAAGAGCATGGAGGGGGCATCGGGAGCAAGGGGTAGGGATGGGCAGTGACTCGCATTGCGGTGGACGCCTGCCCACTTCCGAGATCCAACTGCGAGCTTTTGAACTGCAGCAACTTTAATAAACACTAACAGAGCTGGAGTTACTGCAGTTACTGGCAAAAGACTTGCCCTCCAATGGATCCTTGCTAAAGGATTTAAAGTGGACTCATTCCAATTACAGGGCCTCGAAAGAGTCCTGTATTTTGTTTTTCATCACCCCCTTCCCAGGCCAGGTGCAGGTAATATGCACACCTGCCGCCTTCTTTGGATGTGGTAGCTGGTTCTCAGTCTCCTTCTCTGGAATCAGACCCTGTCGTTTATGGTTGAACTGCGATGGTATCTGATCATCTTTGAACCTCTGACTTTTGTTCTGGATTAATGACAACATTCTTGGCAACTTCTTTCACTCTGGTCCATCTTGTGCTGGTCCAAGAATTTTACCTCTAGTGGTACAAGACGAAGGCACCTGGCCATCTCTCCTAATCATGGCCTCAGTTCTGAAAACCAACAAAACAGAACTGCAGTCCTATTCCACTATTTCTAGCTGCAGTATTCAGGCAGCTCAGGCACTCCCTGGGAGAAGCTGCATCCATGGTGCCTTCAGAGGAAAGAGGGAGGCTGTACTCTCACAGATGTCACCCGCCATCCTGCTTCAACATGTGCCATCAAGGTTAGGAGTTAACCTTGTGTTGAACTCTTTAGGGCCTTGTAACTATAAGCTTTTACCCTTGTAGCAGTTTGGCATTGTTTATGAATTCCAAAAATAGATACTGAATTGTTTGTAAACTGGTCTGTTGCTCTGGGCATATTTAATTGTATTAAATGAAAAGGTTTCAGTTTTACTTGATTAAATAATGATTAAGGCTTTGATTGGTCATGTCAATAGGATGTTGAAAACTACATGCAGAGGAGTTAGTTGGAGTTTTGGAGCTGGAACTCTAGGAAGTAAACACACAGGAGGAGAACACAGAAGAATAGAGACAGCTCCATAGACACAGCAGAGGCCCTGGGAAGAGAGAGCTTGATATTCTACAGCTGACCTTGTGGAGAAAACAAAGCAGCTGAACCCAGAGAGAAGTGAGACCTGGGATAGAGACGAGACTTTTTCCAGCCTACAGCTGATATTTGAAGAAGCTGGTACCAAGGAGCCTTAAGAGGAAGAGGGAAGCTGAGCCCTGGCAGACATCAGTGACTATCTTGCTCTAACACACAGCAACAGACTTTGATGAAGGAAGTAACTTATGCTTTATGGCCTGGGAGCTGTAAACTTCTACCTCAAATACATACCCTTTATAAAGGCCAACAGATTTCTGATACTTTGCATCAGCACCCCTTTTGGCTGACAGACACAAAATTCAGTACTAGGAGAGTGGGGTGGTACTTTTGCAATTACCAAAATGCTAGAATGGTTTTATAAATGGATGAGGGGTATTTTTTGGAGGAACTGTGAGATGCTTGATGGAAAAGGCCTAGAATGTTTTGAAGAGACTGTTAGAGGAACATGGACACTGATATGACTTTTAATGAGGGCTTAGAAGCAAATGATGAAACTGTTATTGGAAACTGGAGGAAAGGTGATCTGTGTTTTAAAGTAGCAGAGAACCTATCAAGATTGATTCCTGATGTTGTATGGAAGGAAGAATTTGAAAACTATGAGTTTGGATGTTTAGCCAAGGAGATTTCCAAATTAAATTGTGGAAAATGCGGACAGACTTCTTGCATCTAATAGTAAAATGTCTGAGGAAAGAGATAAGCTGATAACTGAATTGTTGGGCACAAAGAAAACTGAAATTGATTCCAGAAATTCTAAGTCTCTGGAAATCAAGCCCCCAGATGCTGAGGAATTAACTAAACTTGGAAATTGTAAGTCAGGATTGAAAATCCAGCTATCCATGGAAGACTTGTGGAGGTTTAACTGTCTGATGGCTTGGACCCCTGCTTCTTGCATGCTAAACCAACAAATTTTTTGAGAGAGCTATATGAACAAAACCACTGTCAGCCTGGAGTAAAAGTGACATGGAGGGGAGAGATGAAATGGAAAACAGCTTTAAGAGGAAAATCATGGAAACTGAGGTCTGGAATTAAGACATCTCCTTAGGCCAAGAGAGGAAGCCAACCCACGTGTACAAAGAGGTTGGGTTTGCCGTGGCAGTTGAAGAAGGAGGATGTTCCAGACCACTGTTCAGGGAGAGTTTTGCCAGGCCATAGAGAGGGTAAAGCACATTCCTCAAAGGTTGGGGAGAGTGAGGTCCATACCCCATAGGTCTGAGTGGGGTGGGCCTGCCCCCATAGAATAGGGAAGGCCAGGTCACCAACTCACTGCCCTGAAAGGGTTGGGCCTGTACACCAGAGGTTAGGGAGAAGGTTGCTGCCAGCTCACTGTACTAAGGGGGTTGAAACCTACCCCAGAGATTGGGGAAAGAGTGGCATCACCCCCAATGTTCTTGGAGGATGAGATCTAGAGCTCAGTCACCGCCCAGATGCTTGATGAGGTTGGAACCAAGAAAAAGGCTGTTGGACAAGCCTGTGGAAAGTATGCGTCCCCATGAGGCTCCAAGGATGAGAAGAAACTGTCATCTAAAGAATGACTCTCAGACTTTGCAATCTAATGGAGTAGGCCCAGTAGGTTTTTGGAAATGTAGGGAACCAGTGACTCATGTTTCCCTCCAAAATTCTCCTTATGGTAATGGAAATGTTTATCCTATGTCTGTCCCTTTGTAAACTGGAAGCAGATGTGTGAGAAAAGAGGAGGGGAGCTTCAAAGACATAGAAGAGGATCCTGCAGACCCTGGAAGTGAGATGAGCCAATTGCCTCATGGTTTGCAGCTGTACAGAACAGAGCATTTGAGCCCCATGCCAGCCTACAGCTGAGATTGGAAGAAGCTGGGCCCACGAAGCCATCAGAGGAAGAGGCATGGAGAGACAATGCAGGCATCACCCACTGTCTTGCTTCAACACGTGTCAACAGAGTTTGATGAGGAAGTAACTTTGAGTTGGACTCTTTAGGACCTTGTAACTATAAGCTTTTATCCCAAATAAATACCCTTTATAAAAGTCAACAGATTTCTGGAGCTTTGCATCAGCACCCCTTTGGCTCACTATTACAGGAGACCAGAGTCCAACTATTAAGAGGGTGGATCCAACAGGGATGGGTGAGAGGAGGGCAGCGGCACTCCTTGAGGTAAGTAGGAGGTAAGTAGGGGAGCTCATGGCTCATACGCAAGGCGAGAACCTGGCATCCGTGGAGGGTGGTTCCTGGGAAGTCAGGGAGGAGCAGAAAGAAGCTGGGCTCTCAACCCTCAGCATCCCATTTCACAGACTCCTCGACCTGATTCCAGGCTTACCTGTTCAGCTGTGGGTTTTTGTTTTAGTACAGTTGGGAGAAAGGCTTAGTCAGGCCTGAGTCCAAGCTAGTGAGCAACATGGAGTGCCCCAGAGTTGTCCTGTAGTCAGTAGTAAATGGAATGGGTAGTTGCTTCATGAAAATCTGTCCTACTGGGTTCCTTGAACATCGCCATGTCAGTGTGCCCCAGCCGAGGACCTCTAGCTGGACAGCCTGCATCTCTGTGCAAAAGGATGCCCTGCTTCTGTATATATGAAGACCTAAGACTTGGGGAATGGACAACCTGGGAGCAGCCCTCAGCTAATACTCTTGCATGCAGTGCAAATCCCTGCAGATGGGATAATCCTGAGACAAGTATGGAAGAGACTCTTGGTATGATCCATCCTGGGACAAACTTCCTGTCCATCTGTGGACCTGTGAAACCAGAAAACAAGATATCTGCCTTTAAATTACAATGGTGGGAGAGGCATAGTATGGAATTCCCATTATAAAAGGGAGAAGTTATAAACTTGCTAGTCTAAAACAATTTCACAACTCAACAGGGAAATCACATTAGATTTCAAGGCCTCAGAGTAATCTTCTGTGGCTAACACCCTGATCTCTGGACAGCTGGGGTGGCTAGGCCCAAGCACTGAGGTGGTGGCCTCCTCTCCTGGCCAAGGCCTCTGCATCCATGCTTCTACCCTTGGAGACTGTCTTCATTCATTTCATCTCATCTCTGTCCCTTTCAGTCCACATGGACATTTTTCTGCTGATACAAA
The DNA here is from genome assembly GCF_030445035.2 of Dasypus novemcinctus. Taxonomy (NCBI): domain Eukaryota; kingdom Metazoa; phylum Chordata; class Mammalia; order Cingulata; family Dasypodidae; genus Dasypus; species Dasypus novemcinctus. Next base: position 110,257,549 of record NC_080684.1, on the reverse strand, counting down.
TTTCTCTAACCTTGCCACCTTCACATGCAGTTCAGAGGCTCATAGCCACCAGTCAAGAAGATCCTCCACAGATCTTTCCTGGATCTCTATCCCTGGCTTCTGAGATGTTGATAAAACCACAAGTCACAAGCTTAACATCTTTAGCAAATGGTTTTCCAGAACACACTGTCTGGGTAGGCTGAGAATTTCCCAAATCATCACACCACAGTTCCTTTTTGCTTAACAATTCATTCCTCAATTTATCCCTTTCCTCTTATATTTTGCTATAAGCTTCAAGGAGAAACCAGGCTGCAACTTACATAGTTTTGAGATCTCCTCAGCTAGATGTCAAAGTTATATCTTCTGTCTTAAACATCAGCTCTCAATCCCACCAAGTTCTCTCCATTTGATAACAAGGATCACCATTCTTCCAGTGTCCCCTACCTGGTACATTTCTTCTAAGGCCTTTTGCATCCACATTTTCCACCAGGGTTCTGCTCATGACCATTGAGGCATTCTCATGGTAGATGCTTTCTCTATAGCTCTCCTCACTTCTTTCTGAGACTTCACCAGCACCATCATCTTTCCACCAAGTATCTTAAGACAATCTAGGCTTTTATTATTAAGCACCCCCAAAATTCTCTCAGACTCCATTTATTCCAAAGCCACCTCCATATCGTTAAATGTTTGTGGCATGACTTTCCGGTATAACCTGCCTTTGTTCTTGAGTGAAGTACCTCATGCAGGATGTCTCCAACCACAGAGATTCATTGTTTCTCCATTCTGGAGGTCAGAGGTCCAGAATCTATAGGTGAGAGCCTCTATTCCCCTGCCTAGCCTGGTGGGTCCCCAGCAACCCTTGGGCGTCCTTCTATGTTTCCAGCCCTACAGGGCTGCCTTCTTGCCCGTGTCCGCCCAATTCTCCCCTTTTTATAAGGACAGCAGTCCCAGTGGATTAAAGCCCACCCTAATCAAGTTTCTCACTGTAACTAATAGAATCTCCAAAGAACCATCTAGAAAGGAGGCCACCTGTCCCGAGCTGGGGATCAGCCTTGAACCTGTCACTGGGGGGACACAGCTCTCCACCGTCTGAGATACGCCGTCTCCTGCTTAGGACGTCAGTCTGCCCAGAGTGCCTGAAGCAGCTCTGGCAGGGGTGACCAGCAAGCTAAACCAGAGAGCCAGATGGTCCTCTGTCTCATAAGGCCAGCAGGGGTGGGTGGGTCTGTAAATAGAAATAGACGACAAGGTGCTTCTCTTTGGAGCCCGTGCTGGTTGGAATAGAGTGGTCCCGGGACTGTAAATCAAACCCTGCAGCCCACTGCTCAGGAGCCTGCAGGGCTTCTTCTCATCACCGGCTAAAGCTCAAAGTCCTTGGCAAGGCCCACAGGAGGCCCCAGTACCCTAAGGCCCCTCACCCCACCTGGCACAAAGTAGCTGCGGAGCAAACACTTGGGGATGGGCTGACGAATAGGTCGGACCCATGGGTGCTTTATGCCCAAAGACCCTTTGCCCGGTGACAAAGCTGAGGTCTGAGGGAGCCGTGGCCAGGCCCCATCCCTCGGCCTTGGGGGCAGCCTGGCCTGGCCCCTGTGCCTGCACTGGGGCTTCTGATACAGCCTGGACTCCTGCTTGGCCTTCAGGCCCTGGGGGTCCTCCCCCCCATGACCTCAGCCCCTCTCCAGCCTGGGGAGGGAGGAAGACTTTGGAGCATCTGGGCAAGTCACCACGCACTGCCCAGGCTGGCTCCCTCGGCAAAGCCAGGGAAAATCACGGAGGAGACCTCCCTGGCCCAAGGAGTCTCCTAGCCACTGCTGCACCTGCAGCCGAGTGGAGGGCCGAGGCTGCCCGCAGGCCAGGCTGGGAGCCCACACGTCACTGGGCGCAGTGCCCCTCTGCAGGGAACAACCACAGAGACAACTCCCAGAGGTGCCACGTCCATCCAGGGCAGAGGGTGGCCATTCAGGGTGGACTATGTCCATACAGGGCAGAGGGCATCCACTCTGGGTGAAGGGCATTCATCCAGGGCAGAGGGTATCCATGGAGGGCAGAGGGCACCCAGCCAGGGCACAGGTTGTCCATCCAGGACACAGTGTGTCCACCCAGGTTAGAGGGCATCCATGCAGGGCACAGGGTGTCCACGCAGGGCACAGAGCATCCATGCAGGCATAGGACATCCATGCAGGGCACAGAGTGTCCACCCAGGGCACAGGGTGTCCACCCAGGGCAGAGGGCATCCACCCAGGGCACAGGGTGTCCACCCAGGGCACAGAGTGTCCATGCAGGGCACAGGGCATCCATGCAGGCATAGGACATCCATGCAGGGCACAGGGTGTCCACCCAGGGCACAGGGTGTCTACCCAGGGTATAGAGTGTCCATGCAGGGCACAGGGAGTCCACCTGCCTGCAGCTTGAGGGCTCCCGCGGCCCCTCGAGCACCCAGCCTGTGCCAGGTTATCCGCTGGACACCAGGGCGGCTCCTGCCTTCTGGAACACTCAGGCCTGAGTTCTCGCTGAGCAGAACCAGCACAGGGCGGCCCCGCTGGCACGCCTGGGAGGGACACGCTGCAGCGTCCACCCTACTCTGGCCCCTCCCACACCCACCCAGCCAAGGTGCTCGTCGCAGGTGCCCGCTCCATCCCGTGGTCCAGTCAAACTAACGCCCATCCCTGCCGAGGGCCTGTCCGCTCTCCAGCCCAGCACCCCGCTGGCCTTGCTCCCTGCGTGGACGCCCACCGCAGGCCATGGTTAAATCTGTGCCCTGGACCCTGCCCCGCTGTTCAGCCCGAGGGGTGCCACACTCCACCGCCACGCAGCACCTGGCCTCATGGCAGTGCCCGGGGGAAGCTCCCCGCCGGGTCCCACACACACTGCCCGGCGTGGCTGGCCACCTCCCTCCACGCGTCAGGCGACGGGGGCATCCCCGGGGCCCCGTGGGGCCCTCCCTTGTCAACTGTGCAGCCACGGAGCCTGTGGAGGGCAAGCCTGGGAGCCTCGGGGCAGAGACCCCGTGCCAGAGCTCCCTCTTCATCCGGAGAAACGTGGACCCTCCAAGGCAGCTGACCCGTGAGACAGCTAAGGCCCGGGTCCCCATCCCCGACCCGATGCCCCTCAGACAAGCCCACGGGGCAGACACGACCTCCCGTCCACAGGAGACGCCGACCCCGTCCTGGCTGTGAAGACCGTTCTCGGCCCCGGACCCCCGAGCTGCTCCTGTCTGGCCTCCGTGGCTGCCGCAGGGCCCTGGAACCACGAGCATGACCCCATGTCCTTCACGCAGACCCGGGAAGGTTTCGAGGAGGAGAGGGGGTGCTGGGGCTCAGGGGCCCCAGCGGTTCTCCCGGCCCGCAGGCAAGCCGGGATGCCCGCCGAAGGTGGGCTGCCCAGAGAAGACCCTGTCCCCACCCATCCGCTGGGCCCTGGCGCTGCGGCCCTGGCGGGAAGATGGAGCCCGAAGCCACGGCATCCGAAGTGCGCTCTCCTCCCCGCACCCCGGGGCCAGTGCGGCTGGAGAACGTGGCTGGTGGCTGGCGCGCCTTCCCTCGTCCCCGCCAGGGTGGCCTGCGGCCCGGTGACGCCCTTGGGTGCCCTGGCAGGGAGCCGGCCCCAGGCTGTGGGGACAGCAGTCCCATCCCCCGATCTGCATGGCCGTCTCCGCCGGCGCCTCACTCAGGCCACGCGCCACTGCCTGGGCAGTGCTGCCCCGAGCTAAGGGGAGGCGGAGGGGGGAACGAAACCTGGGCGGCACGTCCAGCCCTCCGCCAATTCCACGTGGGGCGTTGGGGAGGTGGAAGTCGGGGCCCAGCCTTCCTACGGGGCGGGGGCCGAGCTGGGGCCCCCGGGGGCTGACGGACCCTCCAGCAGACCACGGAGCTACAGGGAGGGCCCTGTCCAGCTCGAGGCCCCTGTCCGGCTCGAGGCCCCTGCCCGGTTTGAGGCCTCTGTCCAGCAGCTTCTGTGCAGATGTGCTTTCCAGCCTGGCCATGGGGTATGGAAGAGGGGGCTCGCTGGGACCCCACCTTCCACCCGCAGGTGCCTCTGTCCCGGGAGGCACGGCCAGCCTGGAGACCCCTCCCCAGGCCAGGCTTCCAGGCGCCTCGCGGCCACACGCGTCCCAGCCTCTGGCAGCCTGGGGTGGGGACGGGAGCTGCCTGTGGAACCTTCTTCAGAGTAGAGCTGATTGAGTCAAAATTGGATTTCTGCTCAGATTGATTATCTAATGTGATAGAAAAATATACAGTCTGGGAGCAAATTTAGATTTCAGTGAAAAATTAAACTGTTCTACCGAGCTGCCCACTGAAGCATTAACTGCATTCTCCCTATAATTATATCTGCAGACGGCGGCGGCGATTGGCTGTCACTCCAGCTGCTTCTGCAGGACCTTCGACCACATGCGCCCAGACGGCGGATCCCACCTCGGGGGGCGGGCACAGAGGGCGGGAGCCCCTGCTTCAGGGTGCCTGTGCCCTGGGGAGAGAGCTTCTTTGGTTTGGGGAGAAGAGGCCAACTCGCCCTCCCTCGGAACTTCTAGAATCACATGGCCCAGGCACACGCGGGTGGAACCGGGCAGTATCTGAAGCAGCGGAAACCGCGCCCTTCCAGGCCGGAGGCCCCTGGCTGGAGCAGAGGGTCCTGGTGACCATCCGAAACAAATGCACGGCAGGCTCCCTCCACGCGGGCGCCACGGCGTGCTGCCCGCGTGGAGGCACCTGAGAATTAAACTCCCGCCGTCAGCAGCCTCAGCGCTCCATCTGTCATCTCGGTCATCAGCGGTACAGTAATTAGGGTTTTTCTTCCCAGGCTTGGAGCGCAGGATCAATAGCAGAGGTACGTTGGCATAATTGGATTTCTGGATGGGTCTTTCTCCTCTCTGTTAGTCACCTCTAAGTGACACGGACCGCCCACCGCCCCCACAGGCTGGGCCTGTGCCAGTGTGCGCACAAACACACGTGAATAGATGAAGACATTAAAAGATCAAGGGGGGCCTGCGAGGCCAAAGCTCTGCCAAACACGGTGACGAGTGCCTTGTCAGGCCAGGGCATGGGCGACGACGCGCCACAGGGCGCCTGGTCCATGCGGGGACCCAAGGCGTGGCCACCCCTGCTGGGGCCGTCCAGCCTGCAGGGTGGGCTCTGCAGCCCCCAGAGCCTTCTGGACCATCTCAGACCCGTGAGGAAGGAGAGCGGTTGAAGGTCCTAGCCTGGCACGCGGCCCCGCGTCCGAGCAGCCATCCGCGCCCCGCCTGGCTGACCGCTTCCGGGCACAGGGTGCGTTTTCACACCGCTGGGGCTCGCGCTGCAGCTCAGAGGCACACCGGGGGCCGTGCCGGATTCTTTTCCAAAGGTGAGAGGCAGGTAAACCGGGAAGGGCCCCTCCTGGCGCATCCTTCACTCCTCCACGACCGTTTGCCTCGCAGGGAGCTCTGGCTGCGGAGGCGACAAGCTCGGAGGCCTGAGAAGTTTGCAGCTTTCCCCAAGAGAAACCCTAGATGAGAGAACCCGGGGCCCACGCGTAGTGCCCCCGACTCTGAGCGAATTGCTGGGAGGGCGAGGGTCGCTGGCTGCAGCCTAGAGCCAGAGGAGGCCGAGGAACCTCGGAGGGGAGCCGGTGCCCCTGACTCCGACCCCCCTGCTGGCCCAGGCTGAGAACTGGCACACGTGACTCCAGCCCACTGTGTTCCCGGGACCCCTCCTGCTCCCTTATCCCAAGTTGGTCTCAGTCTCCTGGTCAGAGTAAGAGTGGCAATGGTGATGGCAATGGCATTTTGGTTTTTTTTTATAGATTTTTAAATTTTTATTTATTCCTCACCCCCCATCGTCTGCTCTCTGTGTTCATTTGCTGTGCGTTCTTCTGGGTCTGCTTGTATTCTTGTCAGCGGCACCAGGAATCTGTGTTTCTTTTTTTTGCTGTGTCAGATCTCGGTGTGTGCGGGGCCACTCCTGGGCAGGCTGCACTTTCTTTGCACTGGGCGGCTCTCTTTCAGGGTGCACTCCTTGTGCGTGGGGCTCCCCTATGGGGCGACACCCCTGCGTGGCACGGCACTCCTTGCGTGCATCAGCACTGTGCGTGGGTCAGCTCCACATGGTCAGGAGGCCCGGGGTTTGAACCCTGGACCTCCCATGTGGTAGGCAGGTGCTCTATCCGTTGAGCCAAATCCACTTCCCAGCGATGGCATTTTTGGTAGCAGCATTGTCACGGCAGTGACGCGGCAGCAGCAGTGCGCAGCCCTGACTTGGCTAGCCCTGCTCCCCCCAAGGCCAGCCCTGCTCGCTCCTTCAGTGGCCATGGCTGGGGACAGCAGGCCCTTGCACCAGCTCCCCTGCCTCCAGCAGAGCCTGTGTCCCACCCGTGTCCTCCTGGGTCGGCCCCCGCCTGGTCTCTGCAGGACCTTCCCCTTCCTTCTGCCCTCCCCCTCCCTTCCCCTTTGCCTTCCTCTCCTCCTCCCTTCTTCCTTCTGAACCACCCAGGGGAGCAGCAGAGGCCGAGCTGCAGGAGTGGCCAGGCAGAGGGCAGGAGCGTGTGTCCCCAAGCCAGGGGTGACGGCTCGCAGCGGCCAGGTCCCCGACGACGGTGCGGACTGTGACGCTAACCCACCCTCCGTCCCCTGAGCCCGTCCGGGGGCAGGGCCTCCACGGCCGGGCAGGCAGCTGGAGCCCGGCAGACCCAAAGGCCCCCAGCCGGAGAGGCTGGGGTCTCTGTGCCCCCGAGCGGGGAGGTGCAGGGGTCCACCCGCACGCAAGCACCTGCGTCCTCACAGTGCTGAAGCCCCCGTGTCCTCACGGCGCTGCCAGCGAGACCCCGAGGCCGGGTGCGGACGCACCCTCGCTGGGCTGCTGCCCCCGGGGGAGGCCGCCTCCTGCAGCCCCTCCCGGCTCACAGCCACGCCCCCGGGCCGCAGGCGCACCCCCAGGCAGCAGGCGCACCCCCGGGCGGCAGGGACCCCAGGCAGGAGCTCAACCCAGGCCTGCTTCCGGGAGACACTGCCTTTCTCGGGAGACAGGGCAGGTGCCCGCCGGAAAGCCTCCCATGGCTCCCCGGTCGCCTCGAAAGTGTCAAGGCCCACACGCTCGTTCCGGGAGCTTCCCTGGCCTCCTTCCCGCCCCCACTCGCCCCGTCCTCCAGGCGGCCCAGGAGCTGCCCACTGGCCAGCCGAGCCTTTCCAGGGTCAGGTGGGCCCACCCAGAATGCTGGTGGGGGGACCCTCCTTCGCCAGCAGGAGGGCGTGTGCACACATGCATGTGTATGTGAGTATGCATGTGCACGTGTGTGTGCACACGTGTGTGCATATAGGTGTATGAGTACATGTGTGCATGCCTGTGTGTATGTGTGAGCGTGTGCCTATGTAAGGGTGTGCGAGTGTGTGCCCATGCATGCCCATGAATGCACTTGTGTATCCATGTACGTGTGTACGCATGTATGCAGTGCACGCCCATGTATGCGCACGCATGCACACGTGTGCCCATGTAAGTGCGTGCACACGTGTATACACGTGCATGCTCATGTATGCCTGTGTGTGTGCACGTGCATGCCCTGTCTCTCTAGGCGGCCTGGAGTCCAGCAGTGGGGTGGGGTGTGGCCAAAGTGACAGGACGCTCAGCCAGCAGCATCTCAGCCACACGGGGGTGGGAGGGTGTCCTCAGTGAGGGGCTGAGTTGGGGCGACTCCACAAAGCTGCCAGGGCCTGTCCCCCTCCTGATGAGGGCGGGGGGCGATGGGGATGACGGGGGTCCTTCTGGGCCGGTGGCTTGGGGCTGGCGTTTGCCCCTCTTTTCTGCCCAGGGCCCCCCAGGCCCCGCCTCTGGGGTGCCAGGGGACCTACCCAGCTCACCCATGGGTGCTGCTCCCAGGCCCACCCTGTCAGGCTCCGCACAAGGGGTTTTGCCCCCCCGCTCCCCTGTGGTTTCCTCCGAGGCAGCCGCCCTGTGGGGGGCCCTGAGCCTCCAGCCCTGAGGGGCAGCCGGGACCCTGGGGGGCTGGCATGGGGGCTGCCCCAGGCCTGGTCGGGCTGCTCCCCCACAGGGGCTCCTGCCTTCTGGCCCCCAGCAGCCCTCGGCCCTGAGCTCCCGCGCGGCCTCCGCTGTGGGCAGTCTTTCCAGACACCTCCTCGTGCACCCAGCTTCTTAGGAGACCAGCAGGGATTGCTTTCGCTGTGCTGCTCCGCTGCGAGCATCTCACCTGGAGCCTCTCTGTTCAGCAGCCCAGCAGCCGCCAGCTGGAGTCCTTGCTCGGAGAGGAGGCAGAGGATTTGGGGGTGCAGCCCCCACCTGGGGGCCCCTCATGCCAGCGCTCTCAGCAGGGAGCGACCCACTGAAGCTCAGAGGCCTGAGTCACCTAGGCCTCTGCCGTCGCTAGTCCCGGCAGGACTGGCGTTACTGAGCGCCGCGCCAGCCTGGAGAACCGATTCCACACTTCTCGGCAGCTTGCTGGGTGGCTCTGCGGGTGAGAACCAGCCCCGAAGCCGCAGATCAGAGGGGCCCTGACCCCTGCTCCTGGGCAGAAGGTCCAACCCGAGCAGGGCCAGGAGTCCCCTCGTGGCCAGCCAGCACCTGGTGACCGGGGCACTTTCCCAAAGGCGTTGTGCACCCATGTGTCCCACAGCACCCTCGGGGCTCCCGGGACGAGTCAGGCTGGCCTGCTCTCTTGGATTACATCGTGGGAAAGGAGGTGGAAAACCAAAGGATGTAGCCCAAGGGCTAAGGGCGATTTCTTAACCGAAAAACTGTTAGTGTGGAAAAAAAGAAAAAAGCTGATGTATGCTACCATGGGAGAATTAAGCACTTCTGTTCCTTAAAGACTCTTCAAAGGGTGAAAAGACAAGTTAAAAACTTGTGGAAAAGATCTACAATTTCCAAAAGTGACAGAAACTTGTATAAAGAATATGTAGAGTGCCCAGAAAATAAGGAAAAAAATAACACCAGCAATCCAATGTAAAAATGGGCAAAGAATGTGAGTGGGCATTTCACAGAAACAAAATAATGTATAATTGATTTTCAAATGAAGAATTCAACATCATTAAGCATACAGGACATGGATGTTAAGCCACCGTGCGTTTACTCCATTCAACAGGCAGAAAGTCCACACATTAACACCACCAAGCTTTGCAGACGCTGAGGAGGCCCAGGAACTCTTACTTCACTGGTGGAAACCATTAACTGGTGCAAAACTTTGGAAATCGCTTAGGTATATTATGCACAGCTGAAGACTCTCTACCTGTATGTCTCAGAAATTGCATTTCTAGGATTTACCCAAAGGAGAGGCTTGGACACAGATCAGGAGATGGACGCCACCCTCTATCCACTCCTTGTCGTGGCAAAAAATTAGCCACAGCCACCGTGCTGTCACCACACACGCCACCGCGTAAGTGCAGGTATCTCCGAAAGAGTTCAGGCTGTGCAGGCCTCGTGAGTGCTGCCTCCAAGCGGAACCGTGTGGAGAAACGCGAAGGAGGCCATGGGGGCAAGGGAAACAAAGCGCAGGGCTGTTCCAATAAAACTTTATTGCCTGAAACAAGAGGCCACCAGATTTGGCCCCTGAGTTGTTCTTTGCTGGCCCCCGATGTGGTGCCAGGGGCAATCTGACAAAGCCTGCTCTTCTTCCTCTTTTCCCACAGACAGCCCCACTCCTCCCTTGTTTTAGTCGGCCCAAGGGTGCTGATGCAAAGTCCCAGAGCCCGTTGGCCTCTCTAAAGGGTGCTTATTTGGGGTAGAAGCTTATAGTCCAAGGCCGTAAAGAGCAAGCGTCTTCCCTCACCAAGGCCTGTTGCCACGTGCTGGCGCAAGATGGGGCCGGCTCTGCTCCCAGGCTCCGCGGTCCCAGCGCCTTCGCCCTCAGCTGTCGCCCGGGGGGAGTCTTTCTCTCTTCGGGGCTCTTTGTTTTCAGGGCTCAGCGGCTCTGCGCTCTCCCCAAGGCCCGCTGCAGACCACCCGGTGAAGCGCTGGGCTCCCTCCCTGGGGCCAGCAGCAAGGCCCAGGTCTCTCCTCTGTGGTGTCGTTTCCTGAGAGTGTCCACCCCCAAGGGACGGGGACTCAACGTCCTACTGACAAGGCCAAACCAAGTAAAAGCGAAAACCCATGAATTTAATACAATCCAAGGATAGCACGCCAGAGGAACAGACCAGGCTACACGGTCAGTGCTTCTTTGGGGAATTCATCAGTCTATCAGTGCCACCCCCTCGCCCCTTCCTGCCCCTTCTGCTTCCTTGAAAGCAGTCCTGAGCTGTGCTGCTGCAGGAAGAGAACACAACTTCAGACCCTGGCTATTCTTAACACCAAACTCTCCCCACCTGTCCAGGTGCCCCTAAACCCGTAATCCTACCTCCTTCTTCTCTCCCAGCCCTGACTGATGTCAGGTGACTGATGACCGCCAAGGAAACCGCGTCCAAGAGGCTAGAGGCAAACTCGGCCAGTGCCTTGGCCCTGGGGGGGGGTAATCTGTGCAAATCCAGCCCCTCTCCCCACGCTGCCTTCTGGGGCTTGGCCTCTGACCCCTCCAGCCCCTCCGAGGCCGGCCTTCGTTCCCGGGGAGTTAGGTTCTGCCCTCCCCTACCACAGCGGCCACTGGATAAAGTCGTCCTGACGCCTCCAACAGTGCCCAGGGCCCGTTGTCCTTTGACGAGTCCAAGCAAACGAACGGCAACAACATTGTAAAATTGACGACCCTCGCAATGAAGTACTAAAGAGAGAGTAGGACTTCAGGTAGCACGTTGGCCTTCTACGATGTTAAATGCAGCACCAAGCAGCCCATGCAGATGCGGTCACAGGGGACGGAGGGCGGACCCTCCGTTCCGCGGGCATTGGCTGCCGGTCCTCTGGGCGGGTCCATGGGCCTCTCTTAGGTGATTGAAACACGGCAGGTCCTGGACCTTGCACCCGAGCTGCATTAAAAGACAGGAGGGGGAAGCGGACGTGGCCCAGTGGTTAGGGCGTCCGTCTACCACATGGGAGGTCCGCGGTTCAAACCCCAGACCTCCCTGACCCGTGTGCAGCTGGCCCGTGCGCAGTGCTGATGTGCACAAGGAGTGCCCTGCCACACAGGTGTTCCCCGCGTAGGGGAGCCCCACGCGCAAGGAGCACACACTGTAAGGAGAACCGCCCAGTGTGAAAGAAAGCACAACCTGCCCAGGAATGGCGCCACACACACGGAGAGCTGACGCAGCAAGATGACGCAACAAAAAGAAACAGATTCCCGTGCCGCTGATAAGGATAGAAGTGGTCACAGAAGAACACGCAGTGATGGACACAGAGAGCAGACAACTGGGGGGGGGGGCATGGGGAGAGAAATAAATAAAAATAAATCTTAAAAAAAAAGACAGGAGGGAGGAAACCGGAAAGGAAACGAGTGACAAGTCATCCCAGAGGAGACGGGGGTGGGACAGCGCGAGGCGGCACGGGCCGGGCCGGGCGGCACCTTCGGGGCAGGCGGCGGCTTCCTCTCACCAGACTTTGCGCAGACGCCCATCCCTGCCTGACCTCCTTGCCTCAGAGCAAGGACGAACCAGAAAAACGAGGAAGAGCGAGGGCCAGCGGGAGAGAGCCGCCACCGAAAGCCAAGCGCGGCGCCCTACTCGGAGGGAGCAGGAGCCCGGCCGCGGCGGCCTAGAGGACCCTACAGCCCAGAGGCTGGGGCGCGCCGTGCCCACGGGAGGGCGGGTGTCGATCAGCGACGCGCCCTCAAGGCCTTAAAAGGCTCCCGAGGCTTCCACGCGGGGGGAGGAGGCCTGCTTGGCCTTCCTGATTCATCCCCAGGACTGACGTCAGTTCACACACGACGTGGGCACCCATAACATCCTTGAACTCCAGCCCCCCTTCCCACCCCAGCTCGGCGCCCAAGAAAGATGGGTTGACACAAGGGAGTTCCTCGGCTTCAGTGTTGAGTCACCAAGCAGCTGTAAACAGTAGCAGCAGTGTTTCCTTAGCTTAGAAACCACTTTAAATGGACAAAACCCTGCTCTAGACATTGTCTTCTCTAATCCCAACAAAACTCCAGGGAAGCACAGGCGTGGCGGGCGGCACAGGTCGAGGCGTGCGCTCCTGTGGTCAGGGATTCTGTGGCCGGCCGTCAGGCCACAACGATACAAACGTACAATTAGTACAGCTATACTAAAAATAAGGTAACCAACCTATTTCCTTTGGGCATATTTTACTGTCACCCCTGCTTTTGGAGCTATTTTGCCAATTGCACCTGTTCAGTGGAAATACCAAATAAAGTGCATAATTTTGTCTTCCCAATCGCACGGCCAGCAGCATCTGCCGGTTGTTTGAAATCGGCCGGAGTACTTACACCTGAAAAATCGAGAAGGCTAAAAATCGGGGCTTGCTTTCTGGCTTTGCCTGTTGCAGACTGAGAAGAGGCGGGGACAGGTTGAGAATGCAGCTCCTGCTGCTGCTCGCAGCAGCGCTTTGTGGATGGCACACAGGGGTGAGGGGACACTCTTCCAGAGTTTGAAGACTTTCCTCCGAGTCGGCACAGAAGTCAATCAATGCCTGGCGAGGAACTGCTGACAGAGGTGACAGTCCCCGCGTCCCACTTTCTCTTCTTGACACATCTGAAAATAGCACCAGCACCCCCGTCGCAGCACCTCCTTCCTTGATGGTGTCTGCGGGTTGGCGGAGCGCAGCGGACGGCCGCGGAAGCGCCCCGTGAGGCTGCATCGGCTCCGTGGAAGGAGAGAGCCTGTCCCAGGATTATTTATAAATCTTTACATCGGTGCCCGCCACAGAGCAGGCACCTACGTATGTGCACATGCAATTTTTATTTCCAGAGTCAGGGGTTCATTTACCTGCATAGCACCAGATTAAACTTGACCCCCGTTTTGCAGTATGAAGGTAAAAGGCATCATGAAATCACCACGGGCTGTCAAAGATCAGTCCAGCTGCACCCACACCTGTGCACGGTCATGCCCGGCCAGCATCTCCCAGGCCTCTGCGTCCACGGCCTTCTGTCCTCGCCCTCTTGGACAGCACCTGCCTGGGAGCCACAGGGCCCAGGCTGCAGGGAAAGGGGTGCCCAGGAGAGCGTGGTGGTTTTCTCCTGGGAAGAATCCCAGCCCTAGCTCGCAGCCACCTCCTCCGGGAAGCCCCCAGGGCTCCTGCCTCCCACGGCGTCACCCCTCTGAGCCTCTGGGGTCAGCCACCGAGCTCCAGGGTGCAGAGCCCCCCTGAGGGTCCAGTCATATCCGCTCCGCCAGGCGCCCCTTGGAAGCTGCCGTGCGTCGTGGAGGGATGCGTTCTCTGCGCTTCTGGGCATGGGTGACAAAGAGTCGTGGGAAGACAGCACCCCACAGAGTCCCGTAAGGTGGCTCAGGAGGTCAGGGGTCAGGCAGACGGGGCGGGCGACCTACCGAGGGACAGTTGGGAGGCCCGGCTGGACTCGGGGTCGTACTGCGAGCTCTGGGTTCCGGACCCCCGTCTTGCAGAGGTCATAAAGGCTTTTACAAAAACCCTGGGAAGGGGCGCAGGACACACAGGGAGACGGGACCCCACCAGACCCCTCTGCAACCGAGTGCAGGGGAGGTCCCTGGGGTTCCCGTAGTGTCCTCTCCCAAGTGTGGGTCCTCCCAACACCCTGTGCTCTGGGGCGGGCGGTTCGTCTTTGGCGTTGGCGCTGACCCCGCGCAAGTCTTCGCCTCTTGTCTCACCCTAATCCCGCCGTCATGGGCGACACCTCCCGATACCCCGAGAGCGCTGTGCTCTCTTAAAAAGCAGCTTGTTTCTCAATTGTAAAAGCAGCACAGATCCATTCTAGAAAAGGAAGCCTGAATGAAAGTGCAGACCAGCACAGAAAAGAAGCAAAATTCACAAACAGCTAAACAAGCGCAGTTAATGTCTGGCATAGATTCTTTGAGGCATCTTTCTATGGCAATATATCATTTCTCCCCCAAAATTGGAATTATGCTTTCTATATTGTTTTTGGCCAGCTTTTATTGAATTTTCTTGTATTCGAAGATAACATGTATCTTCTGGAGAGCACAGAGAAGCTATAGGAAAAAGACTGATGAACTGAAAATGATTCTGAAGATTATTTGGAAGGATTTTTGTGAAAGGCAATTTTGGGGGAAAAACAGAGTAAGGACTAGGGACTTACCATACCAAACACTTGGTAATTAAATTCCTCACTTAAACTCCTGCCTGTGGGAATTCGAGGAGCCTGGGACAGGTCAGGAGGGGAGAACTTTAGAATAGACCTTGACGCCCGGAGCCAACAAAAGCCTAAATATAAAAACACAAACATAAACACACTCAGAACTGAGGTGTGCTCTCCTAGGGCCCCTCACAGGGGACGCTTTACATCAGAAGGGAGAGAAATGCAATCAGTCGCCCGGAGATGATCGGTTCATGCTTTCAGGCACTACCTCACCATTTTCATCAAAGTGGACTGCACCTGGGTTCAGTGCCCAAAGCAAACCGCACAAGTACTGAGCGCATGCGGAGTGCGAGGGTCTGGGGCGCCGGGCTGGAGAAGGCGATTACAACACGCAGATTGAAGACGCAGAGAAAACAGGGCACACGCCCACGTCAGAAAACAGACCCAACGGGCAAAAAAGGCCACTCAGGCTCCAATGAGGTTGTCTGCTGTCTCCCACTACATGAGTTCCACCAAATGCATTTTTTAAAAATATTGAGACATTTTTATTACAAGAGAAAACTGTAATGGGCAGTGGTGTAATATTCTTTACAAGATGAGCTATATTTGGCGGCTGTAGAATATTCTTAATATGCTATGGAATTTGATTTTATAATATTTTATTTAAAGCTCATATTTTTATTTGTAAACGACATGGCTCTGTTTCTTTTATATCATTTTACTGTCCTTGTGTGGTTGCTTCTGGAATGCAGTGGATCATGTCTTTGTACGCTGATGCGTTCAAGAATTGGGAAGGGGATGTGGCTCAAGCAATTGGGCTCCCATCTACCTTATAGGAGGTCCAGGGTTCGATACCCAGGGCCTCCTGGGGAAGGTGAGCTGGCCCGCGTGGCGAGCTGGCCCATGCACAGTGCCAGCCCACATGGGGTGCCGCCCCACACAGGAGTGCCAGCCAATGAGGAAAGCTGATACAGCAAGATGACGCAACAAAAAGAGACACAGAGGAGAGACAATAAGAGACTTAGCAAAAACCAGGGAGCTGAGGTGGTGCAAGAGAATGATCGCCTCTCTCCCACTCCGGAAGGTCCCAGGATCGGTTCCCAGAGCTGCCTAATGAGAAAACAAGCAAACCCAGAAGAACACGCAGTGAATGGACACAGAGAGCAGACAAGGGCGGGGAGGGCAGAATAAAATAAATCTTTAAAAAAAAAGAATATATGCAGCATGGAGATAAATCAGCACTTGGAGGGGTTTTTTTTTTTTGCTCTTTATTTTTTTCTATAGGGCCCTGAAACTTTTGAGGCAGAAAGGCCCTATCTTCTGTCTGAATACTCCTTCTCGTTATTTGCTTAGTTAGAATAGTTTGTGGGTTCTCTTGCATCTCTTCATCTTTGTGTGTGTGGGTGTGTGTAGAGACAATGAGAGAAAGAGAGAAAGAGGGAAAGAGAGGGCGGGAGGAGGGAGGGCGAGGAGCTGGGGAAGAGAAGGTCACTAAGAAATCAGCCATTCAAGGGAGCTCTAGTTTTCCTCGGGCACTTGGGGTACTTGCTTCCTGCTTTAAGATCTCTGTGCTAGTTCTCCTTTCCCAATCCTTTGCTTTTGTCTTGACTAGGTTTGAATTTTCAGGCATTTTTTAATTTTTATTTTTTTATTCTCAAAAGGAATTAATTTTTCAAATATCTTTTTAAATTAAGGCTCTTTTTTTTTCATTTCACAATTTATTAAACTGAATCCATTTAATTTGAGTTCATTTCTTATTTTCCCTTGGATTTTTAAGGGAAAGTTAATTAACCTTTGAGTCCAGTTTTGACCACACCGTCCATGGTTTGATAAATAGTATTCATTTACATTACTTAAACATGTTTTTCTTTCTTTAACTTCCAGTAGCTCTGGTCTGTGATTTAAATTTCATCAAATCTTGGAAAATGAATGTTGTTTGTATCATTTCTATTTTATTTTAACTACCAATGTTTTCTTAGTGTTTTTTTTTAAGTATTTTTGTGGCACTAAAATAGACTATGCATCAATTCATTCCTTTATTTAACAAATGTTTACTAAGCATTTACAGTGTGCTGGCAGAAAATTTCTTTGTTTAGCATGCCAAATTTGATGTCATCCTCTACCTCACCACGGCAACGTTCGACTGGGGTGACTTTGTCCCCTTTAGACATTTTCCTGGTCATGACTGGACTTGTGCCATGGTCACACAATGGCTAGAGGCCAGGTGCTTTGGTTTCCTTGTTGTCCAAGCAAGCACCACGCAATGGGTCAGCGTGAACAGCCAGAATCTGCTGGCTCCCACGTGAGGCTGGGAGGGGCCCAGCTGAAGGCATCTCGGGGCGTGGGGTGCTTCCTCCCCGAGGGTCGTGGGTGCTGGGCTGGCTGCCGGGGATCCTTGGTCCCTGATTGCTCTGTCCCGTGGCCATACCCGTGGTGGCCTCTCCTGGCCTCTCCTGTGTCCGCGTTCTGTGACTCCCAGCTCTGGTGGCTCCCCGCGGCCTTCCCCACCCCTCCTTGGTGACGTCCCTGGGAGATTTTTGTCATGGGATTAAGACCCGTCCTGATTGAGCTGATTGACTTCTGCAAAAGGCCCTGCTTCCAAAGGGTTCCCTCCCGCAGGAATGGAGTAAGTGTAAGCGCACAGAGCACCAAGCGCCCACACCAGCGCTGCGCCCCGCTGCCCTCAGACTCCCCACTCAACGTCTGGTCCCCCTGACTTCCAATAGCAGTAATGTGCTGACATCCTTCCTAACAGTTTCCATAAGCATTTAAAATGAGAATTTTTTGGGGGGTCAGCATTGGCTGTCCATCGCAACAAAGAAAAGCATTATGCATTGTCTTCACTCCGGTTGACCTGTTCTAATTAACTAACCCTCATTATTTTGTTTAAGGCAAGATAGCATTGCCAGTCCTATGTCATTCATGAATAGGTACTTGGCAACTGCCCATTTTTTAAATTTGTAGCCTGCATCAAATTGCTTTAGATTTATCATTTCTAAAAAAAAAATACTCCTTTAAAGTCTATCTTTCAGTCTAGTCTGAGTCTGTCTTTATGTTTGTATTTATTTTTATATTTATATTTGGGGCATATCCATTTTTTTGTGTATCCCTGCTGATATCTGCTCCTATGGATCTTTTTTCTCGGTTTTTGTCTGTAATTTATACATGAAAGGCATTTTTAATCTCCTGTAATGATTTTGATTGTTTATACCCAATTTATTATTTAGATTTGAAGTTGTATTTCAAGTTCTGAAATCCATGCTCAGTCCTGTGTCCATTTCCAAACTCACAAACCAAATAACCATTCCTGTAGTACCTGTATGTCAGCGAAGGAAGCTCGAGCCTTTATTTTCTCAATCCTTTGTCACTTACTGTTAACTATAACTGGACTGTTTTCTTAAAAATTATTAAATATCTCTTTATTCACGTTTTTGTTTGATTTTCATTATTTTATAAGCATATTTACAACCTTTATTCTTATGTCTATACACAGACAAACACACACATATACATGCATACCCATGCACACACATATGTGCACATCTACCTATAGGCATGCACGCAAGCACCTATGCTCACATGAATGCACACATAGATACAGGCACACACATGCATGCATGCATACATACACATGTGTGCACACCTATGCAGGGACACCGCCGTGCACGCATGCACGTGTGCAATCGTCCCTCGCGGTTCCCCTGGTCCTGTCACTGCTCCTTCCTCGGCCTTGAGTCTTGGTGCTTGTCACAGGTGGGGTCCTCAGTACCCCAGGGACACTTCCCGCAGCCCCCCGTGCACATCCAAGGACAGCGCTCGAGTCTGAAGACGCCGACCTCTCGTCATCAGGCACAAGGAGGCTCGGACCTGGCTCGACTGGACTCCTTCAGGTGCGTTTTCTTTCCTCCCATTTGGATGCAAGAGACCCCCAGAGTGAGCTCCCGCGTCTCCAGGTGCCATCTCGTTGCGCCGTGAGCTCGGCCCTCTCCAGCCCGGGCTCAGGTTCAGCCCAGGGGACCCGGCCAGAACCAGCTTCACGCTCGGGGCTGGGAATCCTGGGGAGAAGGTGGCAGGGTCCCCGCAGGGCGCCTGCCCTTTCTCCTCCCAGCTCTCCGGGGAACCTAGCGGGGACCCGGGCAGGACTGTCCCTTCCGCAGCCAGGCCGAAGATGGCGGTCGTTCCGGCAGAGAAAGGGTCCTTGGAGTCCCAGCTCCCAGGCAGCCCCTCCCACAGGGTGTGTGCTCTGCCCTCCTCCGGGGTGCGGGCGGGGCCTGGTTGGTGTCGTCGTGATCGGCCTCTGCGTCCCTCATCAGTTGATGACCACACGCCATCCTCAGCACAGGCTCCCGTGACGTTAGAGAGTCAGGCACCAGTGCTCTGCAGCATCCTATGTTGGCGAGGAGAGTCTCGCACCTGGTACTTCCTCGGCATCTGTCACCCAGCCGGCCCCTCCCTCAGAGCACCCCCAGCCCAGGCCGGGGTGCACCCCGGCACACACCACGCGCCCGCCCGCTCTACTCCCCCGGAAAGCCCTGCATTGCTGCAGGAAGGAGCTCCAGCCCATCAACTGCCCAGGTCAGGGGTCCGAGGCTGACCTGTGATTCACTCTCCTTCACTTCTGGAAACTAAGCCCGGAACCCTGCGCTCTGGTTTGTCTCAGCTCCGCCTCTTCCCTCCTTGCTGGCGTCTACTGCCTGAGCTCAGGCCACCAGCAGCTCTCTCCCTGACAGTCCCCTCCTCACGGTTCCTCGTCCCCGTGCCAGCCCTCCCCGGCCTCCAGAGTCAGCTGTCCACCTTGGACATGGCACCGCACCACAGCCCCAGGTTAGCTGCCCTGTGCGCCCAGCGGCCTGGGGTCAGTGAGCAGGCTGGCCTGATTTCCTCCTGTCACCCCGTCTGCCCTCGCTGGGCGCACAGACCCCACCCCCGCCTCCTGGCAGGTGAGCGCTCACTCGTGCCCTCCCCCTCCTCCCACCTGAGCCCACGTCGTCCTCTACCTTGTGCTTCTCTGGCTCGCCTGGCACGTGCTGTGGACGCAGCATTCGCGCTCGTCCTTTGTCTCCTCCACTTGACAGAAGTCCCAGCAATCTCCTGCACACAGCGCTCTCTGCTTGATGAAATAAACCTTGTCACACGGTGTAGCTTGCACAGCTTTATTCAGCAAATCAAGGACCAGGCAGCCTTCCATTCAGGAGGCAGAAGGGGTGGACAGGGGATGCTCACAGAGGGCGGATGTGGGAAATGCTCTGATGTGCTGGGCTTCCGTCTCGCCGGGGGTCTTACGGCGCGGGCACAGAGCTCCATGACGGGTGGGGGTGCACGGCCGTCCTGGAAAGCTCACTCTACTGGACCACGGCCACCTTGACCAGCGGGTGGTGCTTCTCGCCACCTGCAGGGGGCCCGTTGTCCGGAAGATGCTGCAGGTCAGTTCTGTCCCCTGGAAGCGCCTTCTGGGACAGGGCCCTTCTCCGGGCAGTGCCCACGCAGGCGGTCGTTTCGTTTCCCTTAAGAGCCACCTTGCCATTTCTCCGTGGTCTCATCGGAAACTTGACCCAAGGTGTCTGGTCACCGCCGTTGATTTCCCTTCTTGTTGGTGGCCGAGGAGCCCGGTCAGACTTTATGTCCTATTTCCCCTTCTCCTCTCCCGCGCTCATTTCCTTTATTGATTGCAGCGAGGCTCGTTGGGTGCTGCGCAATTACGTCTAAAAGCACTGAAGCGGGGTTCTGCAGCAGTGGATTACAGGTGTGCCGCCCTCTCCAAGTCACGTTTATTTCTATTTTTATTTTTAGTCGCAGTCCACGAGGGACAGTCCCATTTCCTACCGCATTTTCCTTTTGATTAGCTGTCTTAAAAGCAACCAGCTGTCTTGAGGGTGGCAAAGAATTTGGACAGAATCATGAAACGCAGTTTTTACAACAAGAAATAAAAACATATAGACTGACAAGCACAGGTGAAACATAAATGCAAAGCATTCCGTATCCACTAGCCAAGAGCCAAGGTGAGGAATTGGTGTGTCCCCAGAGGGCCGGAGCCCAGCTAGCAGAACAAGGCACCTTAGCCTGGCCCTTTAGGATAGACTCGGCATAAATGCCGCATCATCCAGGGGCAGCCACGGTGCCTGGAGCCCGTGGGCTCGGCGGGGACAGCGTGCCCAGCTGCCAGGGTCAGCCGGGGGGCCCGAGAGCAGCGTGGGGGGCGTCAAACTGTTCCGTGACCGTGGACGTACTTACCCCCGCTCGCTCGGGTCACGTTTTCCTAGGGAAGGCACGATGGTGTGCAGGAAAGAGGGGGACCCTGTGTCACAGGAGGTTAAGGGTTTGGGGCGCTGACCCTCTTTTGCCAGGTTGAGGCCCCGTGCATGAAGATCCCAGGTGAACTTTCCCACTGGCATTTAGGGGCGCCAGTATGTGCACAGGGCCACAGGAGCCAGTCCACTTTACAGGCGGGTCACAGAGCGCGCAGCTCCCGCCGTTCACGAAGGAGGCAAAGGAGCTGGAGCAGGAGCAGAACCTGACAGCCCCGAGGCGCGGGCGCTTCTGCAGCTCCACGGCCACCCTCCTCCTGATCAAAGATACCATCCAGAGAGTGTGCTCAGTCCTAAAATAAAAGCATTGTGCGGTTCCTATGCCTTCCCTGAAGTGAGTTTTACTCACCTGTAAGGCTGGGAACCCTGGACCAGGCACTGGACCAGTTTCTCCCGAGGGGTTTGTAAGCACTGGCCCCGAAAGGTCAGCCTTCGCTCCTTAGAAGGCTCTGCTCGTCCCACCAAAGGAGGACCGTTCTCAAACCTTACATTCCCATCAACGCTTTGGTTATAATTACGCCTCCAATTACGCCCTGTTAACAGGAAGGACCTGCTCTGATTGAATCTGTGTGAATCATTACTTTGTCATAAAAATAAGAATATTCAGTAAGAGTTTCCAGACTCTGGATGGTCTTGGCAGGGAGAAAAAGATGAATGTTTTTTTGAATTAAAGACAGCCGAAGGAAAAAGAATAAAGGATTCCTTGTATCTAGAAGGTAGAACATGAGATCATCAGCAATAACCCAAACAGAACTACCCTCTTCATTCTTGACCAGCTCACTGAGTCCCCGGTAACGAGTCTCGGCCCACTCACCTTGGTCAGCACTCTGACGACCCCACGGCCTCTTCACTGGAATTCTGGACTCTGGGCTCAACCCAGTGCTGTGGCCTCAGAGGTCATCAAGCAAAGCCGTCAGAAGCCAGCGCCCCAGAGCCCCTGGCACGGTGTTTTCCACGCACTGCTGAGTCCGTCCCTTTTGTGGAAGAGGACGCACTCTGGCCTGCGGCTGATCGCAAGTGTTTCCAGAATAAAAGCTACCTGCAGGCAACAAAAGACTTAACATGACCCAGGTCAACTTGCCAAGGTTATAGAAAAGAGAACATTCTGGGGAAAGTTCATTAAAAAAATAATGCAACTGAGAAGAAATTTGGTTGTTCCTGTGACATGCAATACTTTTTAAGAATAGTAAGAATAACTGAGATTATGGCCAATAACGCTGTCCCGTCGTCTAAGTACCAGGCAGAGCAGTACTGAGTGTCCCGTGGACAGCGAGAATATTAACATACCTCTGGACCTTTAAGCAATTTCTGAAATGTTTTTATTAGTAACATTTTATCCGTACAAATTTAGCCAGCAGAAGTTGAGAAAATCCTTTTCAAAATTCCCTTGACACTCACAGCATATCAAATAAACCTAAATACTTCTAGCACTTTTCTCTTTACAAGGTGAAAGGATAAATCCTTCGTAATTTTCCCAGGTCTTCTGGAAAATTCCGAGGAGATTCTAAGACCAATAAAGCATCATTCAGGGAAGGCGAACCTGCCAGAAAGTGTCAGGTTTGAACGTTTTGTTAAATAGGACCATGGAGCACTGCGAGACAATATTTGGTTCCCTGTTTAGCCAAAGTGACAATAAAAGATTTTAAAAGTAAATAGGAGTTAACATGATTGTGAAAAAAAACCAAAACGTAGCTCTTTGAAGAACGAGAAGACTTGGTCTTCTATAATTCAGATCCAATAAAGAATGATGAGGTCAACTGAAAGGAGGTAATTCTGATAAGATTCAGAGACTTTTCCTTCTATGCGGACAAATCAGATGGCTATGAAAAACCTATGCAAACCCTTTCTAAGAACAGAACAATAATCAAAAAAATCTTTGTCATTTTAACAGAGAAAAAACCAAATTCTTGTTTTATATGAAGATACTATCTGATAAGAACTCTTAAAAATGTTGTAGTCCTATTAAATCTTAGCCAACCTTGACCATCTCAAGTAAAACTCCTTTTCTGCAAACCTTCTAGCACTTTCTATAATCACTCAGGTTTTGTACTATGCATTCCTGCTTCTTATTTAGCAATGAGTCATTTTACTTTAGGAAAAACGACTATTTTTCCTTAACAAAAACGCATCTTGCAGAACTTACATATTTAAGTTACCAAAAAAAAACTTGAAAAATGTCTTCAAGCAAACTTCTTACAAAACACAATTATTCTTAAAATAAAGTTTACCAGAATAACAACTCAGTTTGGTTTATCTTATCAGTAAAACTGCATAAACTTCAGAAGACCATATCCCAGAAAAATAAAATTGTGTACTTGCACTGTAGTTACCATTGATAACTCAGAAGACATAGATACCTTTTATTTAACAATATTAAACTAGCTCTGTTAGTCAAAAGTGTTTTATGAATTATGTTCATCAAAAGAATTTTTTAATGTTTGGGTTTAATTCTACAATACTTTCTTGGAAATAGTCTAAATATTGTAAGTTTAATTGCCTTATTTTCTGTGACTTTAGGAGTACTAACTTAAATATAAGCACTTATTTATCTTTAAGCCTATTTCTATAGAGCTCTTTTAATGAGTCTTATAAGTTAATTTAGTAACACCATCCAAGGTAGGAAAATATACATCAAACACACACCGAGACAGACACAGAGAACTTATAGCTTCCGTTTATAATCTTTTCAGTCATGAGACAGACATAACGACACAGAAACAGGAAAAATGGAAATCCAAAACTCACTGTTTTATACAAGTTATTTTGAGAACCTTGCAATTTCTCAGGGAACTCTGAATACAATTAAAATAGGCATCCCATTTGGCCTGTTTAATCTGGGAGCCCTATTTCTTGAGTGCACCACTGAGATGCGTAAATTCGTGGAACATTTCCCACAGTGGCCATTGCAACTCTCGGTTGCCTTTGGCGAGATTTTGCAATTTGCTAGGAAGGCACAGCCTCTGGCCTCACAACTTTTGAAGATGTAATATCCTGGGACATCAGAAGGTGGGGGAGCAAAGTATTTAGAGAGGGATCTCATTTTTATCATTTTACTTGTTACCTTATGCACAGGACTAATAAATCAGCAGGAGCAAAAATAAAATTGTGGACTACTTCAAAAGCTAGAGAGCTGAGCTCAAAATTTCAGGCTTCTTGTCGATAAGAGTGACCCACTAACCTTTGGGCTAAAGGCTAATGAGATCGGAAAGCTCAAACACAAACAAAGTGGAGCTCAAATCTCAGAGGCATCCATGACCCTTGGAGATGGTGAGGACCCAGAGAACGCGAAGGGTTCGACGGTGGCTTCCCCTGTCCTTCTTTGTCCCCAGGGCCATCAGCTGTCACCTTCAGACCCCATCCTCGTTTTCAAAACTAATTAGAAAAAAAAGACTTTCTGTGCACTTGAGTGCAGTTTTATTGGATGATTCATGAATTGGAAAGACTCAGCTCCTTCAGAAAGTAGAAGGAAGTTCAGCCAAAGGGTAGAAAGGGGATGCTCAGAGAGGACGGACTCGGAAGCTAGTGAGATGGCCTGGTTGCCGGAAATTAAGGTCCCATTTTACTTAGGGCGTTTTACAAAGTGGGGAGCAGATGTGCACTGATTAGTAGGGGATGCTTGCCCGTTCTGATAAGCTCTCTCCATTTTCTCCCAAAATCCCTACAGGTAAATTGTTTTTCATCTCTGGAAAAGCCTTCTCAGAAAGGTGTCTTCTCCCAGGAAAGCCCAATGCAGGCAATCCATTTATTTTCCTTAACGTATTTAAGTGGCATTTTTGTTTTATTTTCTGACTCAGTTTCCTTCTCTGCTAATTCTGCTTCTATTTTAGAAACCCTTGTGCCTGTTGTAGAGAAGTCGAGTCTCACTGTGCCGGATTAAAATCTCAAAGGATCACTTTCCAAATTTTCTTCTGACTCCTCGAGTTCCTCTCTTTTAGGAGGTGACATTTCCAAGGACGGTCCGTGGATGATGCTCTGTCTCTCTTCCCTCTACACCTGGTATTACTGTAATTGTGGCTGTTTCCAGTAGAAGGGCCAGTCCAATCCAGTGCCACAAAGGAGAAATGTGTCTCTCAGTAAGAAGGTGATATATTGTGAGTGTGCAAGCAAAGAACTGGGGGAATTGTCCCCAAACTATTTCCAAGTGAGACTTGAAGCTAAGAGTTTTATAGACAAAGAAAAGGGGTAGGGGAGAAGAAAAACAAGAAAAAAAAAACCACATGGACAAGCCAGTGGTGACGTTAGACCTTACAGGGGTCTTACGAGGAGGGTACACGAGGAGGGTACATGAAATTCCTCAGCCCTGTGCTGTCTCAAGCACATCACACTTGTCCTTGATTTCAGCGGCTAAAAAAACCACGGTTCAGGCACTGCTGAGCAGGTGCCCACGTGCAAGGCTTCGTGACTCTTTTCTCAGTGAACCGCTGAAGGTTACCAAGCTTTTTATTTTCTCTCTGAGCAAAGTTACAGATTTCCTGGCTCGTGAGGTCCTCTTGACACCATTCTGTCTGGTTTGCTTTATGCCGTTGTCTTACTCCTGTAAGCAGTACCAAGAAGGTCTGGTTAATACCCTTCAGGGAACTAAGTACAAAGAGTAAACTTCCAAAGTTAGGTTAATAGAAAACCTGCTCAATTAGTTTTCTGGAAGGGTATTTGAAGACCCAGAGCTGCTTAAATGAAGAATTTTAATAAGGACATTTCCCAGCCATCCCTGGAAGCAGAGTATTCCCACTCGCTCCGCCTGGGAGCCGGCTGGACGGCCCGGCCTCATCCATCCCCCGGAGGCTTTCTGAGTTAAGGGGGGCTTGGAGCAGCCCCCGTAAATGTTCATCTTGTAGAATCGTGTTTCACTGCATCCCTGGCATTGCTTACCTCCCTGGCCGACTCCAGGGCTGCGCATTTCTCAGCATAGACGCTCACCTCTACGTACCCGCACCCACAGCGTCTCCTCCAGAAAGGTGTGCGCTGCAGGACAGGGCCTCGCGGGGGCGGCGGGCTGCGCGTCCTTGCCGGCGCGTCCTGACGCTGGGCCGGGGGAGGGGAAGGAGGCAGCGGAGGCCTCCCTCCAGGTTCTGGCCCACAGACCACAGTGTGGGGGGCTGGCTTTCTTCCTGGATGTCCTGTTGCCCGGCCGCGCTATGGGGACAGGGGCTGAGGAAGGTCCCTGACTGGGAGCCACGGCAGTGCCTTTCCTGGTCAGGTTTGGGGGCACAGAAAGGCTGAAGAGTTAGTGATGTAAATTCTTGATAGCTTTTAATTCGACTTTTCTCCAATGGAAACAAGGTGCATATAAAGTCAAAGAATCTAGTATGAGCATGACTTTAAATAAAAGCAAATTTTACAAAGTGTCAAATTCTCCAGGTTTTTTTTTTTTTTTTTGCTGCTATTTAAATGTCTTAAATTCATTATTGCAGAGGGGAAAAAAAAATTCCGAAATAAAATGCACTGAAGATTTTCTTTTTTTCTGGAGTAATTTATCTAAAACCATTAAAATCATGGACTTCACAATCGTTAGCTCCTAATGGTTATCGAGCCTGATTCTGCCCTGTAGCCATTTCATCTAGAGGAAAATCAGTCCTTCTCATCACGAGACTCTTACTGAATCTCAAGGTCAATACTTGTTGGCTTTATTTTAGGACAGGAGCCATTCCAAATTGCCCCAGTGTTTGGATCAAAAATTAATAGCTTAATTAATAGAAATCATTATTAAATCACTCCATTAACATCTAATGGTGAAACAGAAAACTTAAAATGAAAATCCTAAATGGGCTAATGGGTGGATTTAGCAGACATTTATTGAATTTCTACGGTGTGCCTGCTATTGTAATACAGATAAAAGCATTAAATGTAAACTCTCTTTGCTCACAAAAAGAGCAGGAAGAATATCTGTGAAGCAAATGAACTAGCAATGCACAGGAGAAGAATCCAAGTAACAATTAGCTACAAACTATATCCATCTATCAAAGAAACACACAAAGAACCCTGATGAAATGTCCTGTTTCATGCTCCAGGTTGCCAAAGATTGCAAAGCTTCACGCCCAGTGCCGAGTACGTGCCCAGGAAGGGGCTTTGCCTGCTGCGGGCTGAGAGGAAAACCAGGGCGGGCTTCTGGAGGTGCATTTGTCACATCAGAACACGATGCTGAAAGTAAGTGCACACAGCCCCACTTCAGTCAAGATGGTGGAGTGAAACCTTTCAGGGCTCCACCCCCACAGAAGCTTTGGAAAACCAGCGGAACTGGCAGAAATGTCTTTCTCAAAGCTCCAGAAAACAGTGAAAAGACTGAGATAATAAGGTGAGCACTGAAGGGAAGAAGAGATGTGATGTGGGGGCATTTTCAGGACTTGGAGCTGTCCTGGGTGGTGCTGCAGGGACAGATGCTGGACATTGTGTGTCCTGCCATGGCCCGCTGGGTGGACTGGGGGAGAGTGTGGACTACAATGTGGACCACTGTCCATGTGCTGCAGCCGTGCTCCAAGGTGTATTCACCAGGTGCAGTGAATGTGCCACGATGATGGAAAAGGTTGTTGATGAGGAAGGAGTGGGGTGAAGGGGGGTGGGGGGTATATGGGGACCTCACATTTTTTGAATGTAACATTTAAAAAAAATAAAGAAGGGGAAAAAAAAGATAAAAGCTACTTCTACATGGTGGCATCTTGGCTGACCTCTCCCCACCTGTCTCCAGGTCAGTGTGGAGTGGGCCTTTGCTCCCGGTGCAGAACCTTGTACTGGTTCAAGAGTGAGCAGGGTAGCCCTCGAGTACATGCCAAGAGCATGTATGTCTGGCCCAGTCCATCTGCTGGTGCTTGAGAAACTTGCTGTCCCACCACTGGCCCTGCATGTAGGCGGCAGCTCACCAAGCTCTCCTGTAGGACACTGTGGGGGAACAAGGACATTGTGCTGCTTGGGGCAAGGGCTTGCTGGCTACAGGGCATGCCACACAGAACCTGGGACAATAAGAAAATGATTCCTAAGGGAAAAGGGACATTCTTATCTGTGTAAAGAGGGGAAATTCCTAGGGCCAAACACGTATGCCTAAGACAAGAGATATGCACAGAACGGACCAGGGAGGTCGTTATGCTTTGGCCTGGAGCTGTTCTTTAAGCTCATTACGTGGATAAGCCCTTAAGGAGAGCCAGCTCCCACTGGTCAGTCTGTCCGGAGTGGGAAGTGGGAAAGGTATTTTTTCCTTCTTACATTTATGTGTTGTCAGTGCTTAGCATTCAAGGAAAGCTCTATCCTAACACTATTTGGATATAATTTAAGTAACAGACACCTCAGAGTCTAAATCCCAGCAATAACATATTAAAATATCAAAATGTCCAGGTTTCAATTAAAAATAATACACACAAAGTAACAGGAAGTTATGGCTTAGGTAAGGGAAAAGAGTAAAGCATTAGAAACCATCAACAAGGAGGATCAGACCTGTGACATTCCAGACAAAGACTTTTTAAAAGTGGTCTAAGTATGCTCAAGGAGCTAAAGGAAAATAGGGACAAAGGACTAAAGCAAACCAAGAAAATGAGAGATAAATACAAAGAGAATATCAATAATGACAGGAAAATTAGGAAAAGAAACCAAACATAGCTGAAGACCACAGTAACAGAATTTAAAAATTCCATAGAAGGATTCAACAGCAGATTGGAGCTAGCAGAAGAAAGAATCAGTGAACTTGAAGAGAAGGCAATTGAAAATGTCCAGTCAGAGGAGGTGAAAGAAGAAAGAATGAAGAAAAGTGAACTGTGCCTGAGGAAACTGGGACACCATCAAGCATACCACTATTTGAATTGTGGGAGTCCCAGAAGGAGAAGGAAGAGAGAAAGGGGTGGACAGAATATTCAAAGAAATAATGGCTACCTTCCCAAATTTAATGAAAGACTTGGATATACACATCTATGAGGTGCAATGAACTCCAAATGGGATAAACCCAGGAAGATTCACACCACACCATGGTATAACCCAACTGCTGATACTAAAGGTAGAAAATTCTGAAAGCCACAAGAGAAAAGTGGCATGTCACATACATGGGAGCCTCAATGAGATTAAGTGCTGGTTTCACGACTATGCACTATGGAGAAACTATGGAGGTAAGAAGGCAGTGGGATGACATATTTAAAATGCTGAAAACAAAATTGCCAACCAAGAATTCAATGTATGAAAATAGTCTTTTAAAAATGAGGAAGTAAGACATCCCCAGGAAAAAAAAAAAAAAGCAAGGGAGCTCATCACCACCAAACCAGCCCTACAAGAAAAGCCAAAAGAAGCTCTGCAGGCTGAAAGGAAAGGACGCTGGACCCTTGAGCAAAGCCATGTGAGGAGATCAATCTCTCCAGTAGAGCTAGAGGCCAGTGTGGGTATAAATAACAGTATTACTGTATTTCTGATTTCTAACTCCTCTTTTTACTTCCTAAAGAATCTAAAATGCATACAATCAAATGCTCAATCAATGGTTTTATACTCATATAAACATGCAATTTGTGACAAAACTACACAAAGATGGGGGATAGAGGGTATAGAAATATTGTTTATATATACTATTGAAGTTAAGTTGGAATCAAAGCAAAAGAGGTTGCTATAGCCTCGGGGCGTAAAATTTGAACCCCATGGTAACCACAAAGGTATTGTAAGAGAATATGCAAACTCAGAGACAGAAAGTAGAAGACGGGTTGCCAGGGTGGGGGGCAGCGGTAATGGGGCTTAGTGCAGACTGAGTGGAGGGTCTCCGACTGGGGCGAAGGGAAGGCCTAGCAATGGGAGGTGGGGAGGGAAGTGCACCATCGTGGATTGATCCATCCCACTGAAGGGTCTGCTTGGGAGGGGTCAGGGGGTGGGGAGATTTATGTTGTACATATGTTTCCACAATTTAAAAATTTCATTTAAAAAATAAGTACCCACTCAACAGTTTTACTCTAAGAAATTTATCCCAAGGAAACAATCAGATAAGTGTAAACAGGTGTGCTAAGAAAAGTACATTTTCTCAGTGAAATCCTAGAGAAAAACTGAAAGTCTAGCAACAGTGGGAAGAAGGCTCTTGGGTTTGTTTTAGGGCAGGGTAACTCGGGTGGACCCTGGCAGGGCAGGTGGACGCTGGGCAGGGAGGGCAGCGTCCTTTAATGGGAGGGGAGAGAAGTGGAGCCTGTGCACACCAGTGACCCTGATAGTTATTCTCTGCTGAAGACAGATCAAGAAGGAAGCTCTGTGAAAAGGCAAAATACGCTGTGTTCAGTGAGCCTCGGTCACCACCACTTGCCTTGGAAGAGAAGGGGGATTGCCCCCTCCCCCTCCTGGGAAGAGGAACTCGGTGTCCAACAGCCCGTGTTTATTCCAAGCCAATGAAATTACAATCACACTAGAGCACTTGACAGGTGGCAGGCGACAGGCAGAAAAGCACGGCCGGGGAGTCCCCTGCCCGCCTGCCCCGGCCAGGGGAGCCGTGGCGCTTTACGCTCCTCTGGGTGAAACGATGGCTTTGCAGCGTACTATTCTTCTCATCTAATCACCCCTCTTGGAAATTCTCTTGTTGGCACTTTTGGTGAAATACGTGATTGGGAAGGCAACGTAAAACATTGGGGAAGAGAGACTGAAGCAGTTGTCCCTGCAGGGAGGCTGTTAGCAGAGTCTACTATCCTTTGCCGAGAATTCTCCGCTGCCACGCACAGTGTGGAGGAACTCTTTAAGGAAGCTCTGCCTTCTCAGAATGCTTTGCGACGCACTGGGGAACGAAACGCCGCCAGCGCAAGGGTTTGTTCTCCTGACGTGATTAGGCTTTCAGCAAATGCAGCTGCTCCTTCTGTGGCTTTCTCCACTGCTCGCGTGACCAGACAGGGCCGCTGACCCCTCCTTCCAGCCGCTAGGGTCTGGAGGTGGACCCCAGGGTGTGTTCTTGGCTGGGCAGTTTCCTGAAGCAGGGTCTTTCCCCCAGGGTGGACGTTTCTGCTTCAGAGAAGGAGTCCTTTCCAGGCCTTGGACACAGACTCTGCATCTCAAAACAACCACAGGTTTGCAGAACTTGGAGCTCTTGGCATGCGAGACAGCCTTAAATTCTTCATCTGGATTGAAATCTGGCCACAGGGAGTCCAAAAGATAAGATTAATCGTGGCCGACAGAGTCTCTGATTACAGTCATAACACTATCTAAAGCCTTTCCAGAAAGTTTCTAAGCCCAATCCTCTGAGCACAGAACTGCAGTATATAGGCTCTCAGGAAGCATTCAGGAAGCTGTGTGGGTAAATCACACGGTGAATTGGCTTCTGCCCACTCCCTTCAAAGCTTCTCTCGGTGTGGGAAGCCTGGGGGTCCCTGCTCTGGCTCAGGGAGCACCGCCCTTTAGGAAAGGTCTCTGGGTGCTTAGTCATCACTGCCTAGGGCATCCGGAGAGGGCTCGGCTCCATGATTGTGTGTTTTTCAACACAACAATATCACCAACCCCATTCCGAGATCCCAAATGAAAAAATGAAAAAGACACCAAAATTTTGAACATGGTTTTGGCAGGGTGGGGTGAGCTGTAGATGAAAACAATGATGTTAAGTGGATTCATCCATTTTAAAATCAAGACTTGATCTCAGAAATGCTAAATTGCTTTAAGATAAGGTCTCCAAATCAAGGACACGCAGAAACGCGAGCAGCCTCCGCTTATGGGGCTGGTTGTAACCTCAGCTCCATCCACTGGACACCCGCAGAGCCGTGGAGGTGGGTGTGCAAAAGCTCCGCACCAGATGAGAAATAAGAGGGAGCGGGATGAAAACAGCGTTTTATTAGAGAGGAGACAGGTGTGCAAGGCTGCGGCTTGTGCAAGGAGCTGGAGTCCTCCTCTGCTCCTGGGACAGGACGTTCTCCCACCCTCCGTGGAGCCGACTGGTTTGGCCGAGTGCCTCCTGGGTGGGCAGCAGAGACTTTACTCCCAGAAGCTGCAGAAGGGAGCCACTCAGTGGACCCTGAGGGCACCCTGAAATCCCCTTCTCTGCTCTTCCTGTCTGAATCACACCAATCTATGGGGTCCCTGTGGCCGATCAAAAGGTGTACAGTGAGGTTAAACGGAAGACGGGGTGAACTATGTACAGGTGCCCACATTTTAATTAGCCTTCTCCCATCATCAAATTTTAAATGCCTTTCAAAGTTCAAGTTCAAAGATCATGGGAAAAAAGTTCAAGATCAAATTTTACTGTTATTAGAAAAATTTAAAAAGCTTAAAATCCCCTCCTTGCCCTTTTCCGTGCAGGCTTCCCGGGTGTGGGCCTGTCTGGTGGGGGCATCCCGCGGCAGCCCAGAGCCGTGCCCAGGCCTCGGCCGCTGTGCCTCTGTGCTTCTTGGCCCCTGTCTTCCTTCTTGAGTGGTTCAGCTCTTGGCCAGGAAGAGGGATGCTCGTTCCCAAGCCCCATCGCAGGCTCCAGCCGCCCGCACAGCGGAGGGGCCCGGGCTTTGCCAAGTCCCCAGCGTGCCGGGTCTCACAGTGAGAGGCCGGGGAGCAGGTCTTCCGGCGTCTCCTGCCTCCAGCCCCTGTTGTCCCTGCGGGGTCCTGGCCCAGCTCCTGGAGGCCCCAGCCTGGAGCCACCTAGACTCTGGGGAGCATCACCGGCCAGTCCAGAATCTCACAGCCACCTCGTGAACACGCGCAGAGGTGTGTGCAGTGGTCAGTCCCGGGCAGTGGCCCCAGGCAGGTGGCAGCAACAGTGTGATCGCTCGGCCCCATCTCAGCTGGAGCAGGAGTGACACCAGCATCGCTCACTCCATAAACAGGTGTCGGGCGTCCCCTCCACGCAGGGGGTCCAGCCCTAAGGACCAGGAGCGGGGCCACGGCAGGGGCTGGGGCCCTGACCAGCCCTGACAGACGGCCGCCCAGCTTCACTTGGGACCCTCACGTGAGATGGACCCTGCCGCGTGGCGAGCACCCGTTCTTTGCTGGGCACTGTTATGCCGAGGTGGATGGTGATGTCTTGAGCATTCAAGGCTCCTCCAGTGAAAAAACTGTCTGTTGAAAATATCTGATGCTCGAACCGTAGACATGTCCTGTCCCTGGGAAAGATCGCAGAAGGGGAAACGAGACGGAGGGCGGTGGGGACGAGGAAACGCCACTTCCTAGAGGACCATGTGGATAAAGATCTGTCCAGGAAAGGACAAATTGGCCCAAAACCTGGACCACCTGGAGTGCCCTCGCGCTCCTTCCATAAGCCACGGGTTGAGTCGGTTCCAAGTGTTCCGTGATCTTCAGCAATGAAAAATCCTCCGTCCAAACAGCGTGCAGGGATTCGGGAACGATTGGATGCCCGACCCGATACGCCTCGACAACGGGGAGGCGCCTTCCCAGGGCAGGCGGGAGACTGACGGGTGTCAGCGTTTGCGTCTCCACTCGCAGGAGGAGCGCATCTCTTCCAGAGCGGGGCACTCGAGGTCAGCTCTGGGGCTGTGTGTGGGAAACGCCGCATTGCGCCACCGTCCACAGTGCATGGGACCGCCAGGGACCTGGCCCAGGAAGGAGACGGCAGCGTAGAGACCTTCCACGGAACGGGCGGAGCGCGGGCCCCGCGATCTCCAGGGAAGGCCTGGGGTTTGCAGCCTGGAGAGTGGACCTGAGGACCTGGCTCAGCCCACGGGCCCCGCGGTCGGTCAGGGAGCAGGAAGGGACGCGTGACCGGGGGACGTGCCTGGGACCCCGCGCTCCAGGGTGGGCTCCCCAGCGGAGTGGCCAGCGCCCGCGGGGCCTTCTCGCTGCCCAGCCCTGCTTCCCCGCGTTCTTCGAGCACCAGCCGCAGTGTGGGCTTTCGGTCCAGCAAGGGCCGAGGGGGGCCTTCCTCTCCTCTGCCTGGATTCTAAACATTAAAAGAGAGAAAAAGAACCTGCCAGATGCAGCTCCAGCTGTTGTCGTTTCCACAACCAAGCTCATTCGGGGGCCTGGGGCTGGGAGGACTGCCCCCGTGGGGCCCCCCTGCCCGCTCGGTCCAGGCTGTGGTGGGGACTGTCGCCCTGCTCATGGGCACCCCCAGTGTAATTGCTCTTTGTGGAGGAGGAAGCGAAATGCCTGCGGCCGGCCGACGGGAGTGAGGTGAGCAGCCGGGCTGTGTGCGGCCAGGTCCTTCTCTACTGGCCCCCGGCCCATCGCCCCAGAGGCAGGCAGGCTCTTCCAAGGAAAAGGGAGTATTGCCAGAGAGAAAACAAGCCCCTTACCCCAAATCTAGGCCACAGCCAAAGCGCAAGACACGCCAGGGGAAACAGGGAGGGTCCTTCAGGGGCAGCAGCAAGGCTTGACTCGCCCGGGGTCTCTTACTGGCTTTCGTAGTTGGCTGTATGAGGCCATCCGCGGCCATTCGTACAAGGAGCCTTCCACCCTATGACAAGGAAAACACGAGTGTTTCCAACTCTTGTTTGCACTTGCTGATTGAGAGCCACATAGCACGTACGTGACAGAGGACAAAGAGCCCACTATTGTGATGTGCTCCCCCAATTCCCAATCCATGGAAAATCACACTCCAGGTAAGGGAGAAGCCTGGCTTATAAAACCGTGGATCCTGAGTTATATCTCTGATTTATAAATTTTGTTAAAAATAAAAAAAAAACTTTGAAAAACATCTGAGCAACCTGAAGAAATGTTCAAAGTTTACACACTACATAGTGCAATAGTGCATGTGCTGACTCAGTTGTGCCAATAATTAAGAGACACTTATAGGGTGGAATGCCAGCAAGGGTTGCAGAAGCTGTGAGACGAGTGAGGACACAGCTGGGCTAAGGAACAGCCGGATCCAGGTGCTCGTCAACCCCAGCCCCCATCCTGCTCTCTCTCTGCAGGTCGGCTCCCTTCTCTTGCAGCGGGGTGGTGCTGACAGCTCCAGCGTGGGCACCTTGCCACTTGAGGAACTGGAGTAACAATTCTGGTCTTAAGTCCACAAGTGCCTTGGAAGGAAAACTCGTTGTCCAAGTAGAGTTAGAGGCTCTCGCTGGGTTAAGCCGTTAGAGTCGTGGCAAGAAGCTGCCCCTCTGGAACGCCTGGAGTGGGCACACACTGACCTTGGCAGAGAGGGCACCATGGGCACCTGGCTCCAGCCAGCCCCCGGGAAACCCCCTCAGCGGCTTCACGGCTTCACCCTGAACTGTAAAACGTTCTAACGTGCTCTGCCATGGGCTCGCTAGGAGAAAACGTGTGAAAGAAAGGGATGGAAAACCTCTTTTTCTTTATTTTATGGGTCAAGAAAGAATAGTGTCTGGAGTGGTTCGGCACGGGGACAGCCGTGCTCACCATGTGACCCCCCAAGGACCACGCCTGACAGAGGAGCCGGAGGGTGCTGGGAGGAGGGTCTCGCTCTCACGAGGGTTTAGGTGGCTCAACTTCTCCAGGTTCCACAGCCACAGTGGGCAGTTACCTCCCCATCTAGAGCCCCAGCTATCATGGGGGGTGCAGGGAGGAAGGGGGAGAGGGAAGGGAGAGAGAGGGAAGAAGAGAGAGGAGAGAGGGGAGGAGAGATGAGGGAGAGAGAGGGAAGGGGAGGAGAGAGAGAGGAGGGAGAGAGAGGAAAGGGTAGGAGAGAGAGGAGGGAGGAGAGAGAGAGGAGGGAGAGAGAGGGAAGGGGAGGAGAGAGAGGGAAGGGGAGGAGAGAGAGAGGAGGAAGAGAGAGGGAAGGGGAGGAGAGAGAGGAGGGAGGAGAGAGAGGAGGGAGAGAGAGGGAAGGGGAGAGAGAGAGGAAGGAGGGGGAGAGAGGGAAGAAGAGAGAGAGAAGAGAGGGGAGGAGAGAGGGCAGGAGAGAGAGAGGGGAAGGAGGGAGCGGGGGGAGAGGAGGGGAGAAAGAGAGGAAGGAGGGAGAGAGAGGGAAGAGAAGAGGACAGAGAGAAAGGAGGGAGAGGGGAGAGAAGAGGGGAAAGAAGAGAGAGAGAAGGCGAGGGGAGGAAAGAGAGAAAGAGGAAAGAGGGAGAGAGTAGGAAGAGGGGAGAGAGAGAGGAAGGAGGGAGAGAGAGGAAAGAGGGGAGGGAAGAAAGAGAGGAAGGAGGGAGAGAGTAGAAGAGGAGAGGAGAGAGAGGAAGGAGAGAGAGAGAGGGAAGAGGGGAGGGGAGGGGGAAGGGGCGGGGCTGCTGTGACAAGCGTGCACCTGAGGTAGACGCACAGAGGTGATGCTCGGCGCCTCTTCCTAACAGCTCCGCCTCAGCCGGGCTCCCCTTTCCCCCCCTCCTGAGAGGTTTGGGGACGGCCTTGCTGACCCGCCCGGCCAGGCCGCCTTGTCCCTCGTGGAGTCCAGGCCACAGAAGCTCTGGCTGCTCCACCGGCCGCCTCTGCTCTGCTTAATACAGAAAGAGGAAGAGGCGCTGGGACCAGAGCTCCCACCCGAGCCACGGGGCACACGTCACCCGGGACTCGGCTGAAGTGGACCAGGCAGGCCACGAGGACCCTGGGGCGCCCCCACGTGAGGCGCACGCCCAGCATGGGGCGCTCCTTGCTCACCGCTGAGTCCCAGAGCTCGGCTTCTGCTCGCACATCAGATGATGGGGCGCAAGGCCCAAGGTTAAAGGTCACAGAGAAGTGGGGCCCTTCTCCTGGCCCTCTTACTCCGCGGCCCCACCCACCGCGCTTCTCCAGGAGTGTCCTAATTTCTCTGTGGATGGCCCCCACTTTTCCTCTCCACGGGCCTTAATTTTTATTTTTCTATTAAAAAACTAGGTTTGTATTTGTTTCTTTTTGTTTTTTTCTTTTGTATTTTTTATTCTTTTTTTTTTTAAATAGATAACACCAAATATTACATTAAGAAATACAAGAGGTTCCCATATACCCCACTCCCACCCCCACCCCCGCTCCTCCCACATCAACATCCCCTTTCATCAATGAGGCACCTTCACTGCGTTTGGTGACTACACCCTGGAACGCTGCCACAGGCATGGACCGTAGTTTACACTGTAGTTCATATTCTCCCCCAGTCCATCCAGTGGGTTATGGCAGGATAAACAGTGTCCTGCATCTGTCCCTGCAATATCATTCAGGACAACTCCATGACCCGAAAATGCCCCAATATCACACCTCTTCTTCCCTCTCCCTCCCCTCAGCAACTCCCGTGGCCATGGTCTCACATCAATGATATAGTTTCTTCCATTGCTAGAGTCACAATAGTTCTATAGTAGAATGCCACAAGTCCACTCCAGTCCATATTATATTCCTCCAGCTTGTGGATCCTGGGATGGCAATGTCCACTGCACCTCTAAATCAAGAGGGGGCTTAGATCCCACATGGCTGATGGATGGGATTCTCCTGTTTGCTGTTGTGCACACCCTCAGTTCCCTGGTGTGCTGGTTGACCATTCTCACCTCCCCATCAGCTGACCTGGGTAAGTCCAAAGAATTGGAGAGTAGGAGTTGCAACTCTGCTGAAGCTCAGGGCCCAGCTGGCACATGGCCAGTCCAGAGATTCAAGTCTCCTGAGCATACACCAACCCCAGCACCAACCACAGGTTCAGTAAAACTGAAAGAAGAAGCATGTGTAGAGAGGTCACATTTGAGTCCAACTCTATCACAATCAGCAGCACAAATTCCAAAGTAGGGCCCACTGGCAAGGCAATGAGTTCCAGAGCCACCTGTCATGGCCATAGAACATGTGTGTCTCTGTAGCCCTCAGGAGCACCAGTACCTGGGGTTGTATCTACTTTGGCTGTCTCTGGGGTCCTGCTGAGACATGCATAAGCACAACCCCTCTGATGACCTCCTGTCTCATTTTGAAGTCTCTTAGCCATAAAACTCATTTGTCTTTACCATTCCCCCTTTTATTCAAGGTTTTTTCCTAGTTGCATCACCAGCTGGTGATGGTGGTAATCCCTCAGTGCCAGGGAGGCTCATCCCTGGGAGTCATTTCCCATGCTGGGAAGAAGGTAATACATTTACATGCTGAGTTTGGTTTTGCCTTATTTTCAGACTGGTTCAGACATTGCTTGGGGAAGTGGCTGTTATTTTTTGGGCCTCCATCAAATCTCAACAAACAAATGATGTGAGATGGGAGAGAGGGTGCTAGAGTTATCATTTTCTTCAGCTCTTTTTGGTAAGAGGCAATTAAAAATACTCAATTAATTTAGACTTTTTAAAGTTTAGTGTAGCTATCACAACATGTAGGTGTAACTGCCTAAAGAATCAAAATGATCAATCATCTCTAAACCAGTAATAGGGCAAAACAAATAAAAAACAGGAAAGAAGATAGATACAGATAGGAAGGAGAGTTAATGCAAAGACCTCGATAGCATAGCAGACATTTTAATATATAATTAATTAAAATAAATGCAAATGAGTGAATTAAACATAGAAATTCTCTATTAAATATGCATGCATATACAAATGCATATGTTACACAACTATAAAAACATGCTATTGTATTAAATATATGACAAAAAAGACAATGACTTACTAAGACTAAAGGCAAGTAATAAAAAAATAACACATATATGCTAACTAAATCAAGGGTGGCACAGTTAATTGTATCAGACAAATACAAATGAATCCAAAACACATTATCCAGAATAAAGAGTCTCACTAAGTCTTAGGAAAAGGCATCCATCAGGAATATATAGCTATGGTAAACTTATATGACCCTTAGCATGATATCAAAATGAATAACATAGGTAAAAGCTCAAGAAGAAATCACAATTGCAAATGAAAGACATAAAAATAAGATAACGCCACGAGCGATTTACGCTAATAATTAAAAAAACTCAAAGTGAATAATTCACGTGGTAATTTACTAAACCTATTTCCAGTAGAAATAGCCTAAGTATATATATTGATAACCATTAACAAAGTGTAAAAAAGTATTGAAAAATCAAGTGGCATTTCTACTCCCCAGCCGAAAAAAAATCCTCTCAAGTTTCCTCTGGAAGAACAAATCTTCCTATATATTCCTACTGTACACCAAATTTTCAAGAAATTAGAAAAAAAAATAGAAATATTCTCAATTCTTCTTATGGGGTGGGGCTACTATATTCCTGATATCAAAATCATATTTCAGTTATATTACTTATTCACAATTCATGAGTAAAATACAAAAAAAGCAAATCTAGTCATGCATAAAAATGCCACGAAATTCAAGCAGGGCTTAACCCTGGGAATGCAAAACTGATTTTATGGTAGAAAATGTTGATATACACCTCGCCACTTTAGTCATCACACTAACTACTGCTGCAAAGTATTTCCTCTGTGGCAGGTACTCTCCCAAGTGTTTTTTTTTTTTTTCCCCAACTGTTTTGTATACACGTTCAGCCATCAGTTTTCTTTTCCACCACACTCACTGCTGCTTGTTTTAAAAGATGAAATGAAAAACACATGATCACCTCGATAAATGCAGGGAAGATTTGGATAAAATTTAGTCTCCTTGAGTGATGAACAAAAAAGAAAAATTAAAGATTCTTAGCCAAAGCGGTTTAGAAGAAACTTCCTTTACCTCAGAAAGTGAATGTTAAATTTCGTGTGAAATATTAGAATAATTATTTTTTTATTGAGTACAAAAAATGAGTTCAAGGAAAACCACGTTTGGTCAAAGTTGTACTGAAGTATTGACCAGCACAATAAGACAAGTAAAATAAAATATAGAAGACTAGAAAATCATTTCAATGTATCATAAAGACTCCAAACAAATCTATGTACAATTTATCAATATCAACCTACTATGTTTATTCAGTTATTGCCTTACTTTTACTGTGCCCTTCCACCGGGAGGAAAGCATCTTGACTTTTCCTCATTTGCCAGTGTTTCTCCATCACTTATTGTAATAACACATAGTAGGCACTCAAGAAAGTAATTACAATGAATATCTCTACAGGGGTTTTCAGGCATTTTGGAATTTTGGAAAGCAATGCTAAATTCTATTTGGAAAATAAGGGGTAAATAGTTGATAAGAAGATGTTTTGTTATAAATTTATTCCCATTGATAATGATAGAAAAATAAACTGATGGAACAAGACAGCTCATAAGCTCAGAGACACAAATGGGAATTTAGCTTGTAGCAGAATTAGCATTGCTATTGGAGATGGTGGCAATTTTAACTGTTCTGAGAAATGGAAAATGGCTTTTCCATTTGTTTGTGTGAGCATGCGTGTGTATGAACTGATGGTGTTTATATGTAATATCTCTCATGTGTATTTGTTAAGAATAAAACAGTGTTAACTTCAATAGTAAAATCTTATGTTTCTTTTCTGTTACAATGTACACAGGTAATTCTGAAAGACCAAACGTCTAGATGGACAAAAAAACAAAATTAAAATTTTAGAAAAATATGGGAGAATATTTTTATTATACTGGGGTAGGAACAAGTTTTTTTATGCAAGGCACAATAAGCACTAATCACAAAGAAAATCACTGGTGAAAATTCAGAAATCCAAAAGGAAAAAAGACCATGAACAAAGTAAAAACATAAACTCCTGACTAGGAGAAGATATTTGCAAATGTCTAAAGCGAAAACGGACTTTGTATCTGAATATAAAAAGGAACTCTTACGTAGTAGTAAGAAAAAGGCTTCCATGCAATGGACATGGGCGAAGTGTGAGAACAGGCAATTCCTAGGGAGAGAATTGAGAACAGCCCATGAGACAACAAAGAGATGCCCCTTCCGCTGCTAGCGGGGACCTGCCAACTTAAGCAACCACATAAAGTCCACGTGGGTCACATGGGAACACTGTGACCTTGGATAAAGCCCTGACATCGAGGCTAGGCAGAAGCACCGGCTCTTGGCATAGGCGCTGCAGCTGAACGGGAATGCGTGCTTTGAAGAGTAACTGGGCAACTCCCAGCCATCCTGCAGGGAAATCTGTCGATATCCCGTGAGCCTGCAAGTTCATTTCCAGGTGACTGGCCTTGGCAAACACCAAGACAAGCTATCCATGTGGATATGAACTAGGGCCATTATTGCAAAATGATACTTTATTACTGCAAAAAGTGGAGATGCTCTAACCTCCCGCAGGAGGAAATAAACTAGGTTACTCAGGCAGTAGCTTATAACAAATGCATTATACACCCATACTGATGAGGATTAAATTCAACAAGGTATCTGGAGGGATAAAAAGGGGAAAAAAAAGAAGTTGCAGGAGAATAAATATGATTATATGTACTCTATGCAAATCTACTAAATGTAAAATAGCTGTTTATTAATCATAGGTGCATATATATGCTGTAATAGATGCCAACATTTATGGAACAGTGGAAACCTCTTTCTCAGCAGCAGCCACTCCTGGGGAAAAAAGGGCAAATTGAGGGCATGAGGTTTTAGCTATTTGTGCAATAACATAGCTTTGAAGTAAATCTGCAGAATGTTATCATGGGCTTGTTCTGGATGTGTGCACGAGGTCCCAGGAAATGGGTCTGTGAGTGTCCCTGCTGCGTTAATCATCTTTAATTGGAACACTGCTTTTATTTTTTTATTTTTTGAAATTTATTTTTATTAGAGAAGTTGTAAGCTTACAAAACAATCATACATAATGTGCAGAATTCCTGTATCACCTCTTTGCCAACACCTTACATTGTTGTGGAACATTCGTTACAGATTATGAGAAAACATGATCAGTCTATTACCACTAACGATGGTTTAGCTCACATTTGATATATTTTTCCATCTAACCCTTAATATTAACACTATAAATTAGTATTGTACATTTGTTATACTTCATGAGAGAACACTTTAATATTTGTCCTGTTAACTACATTGCATCTTCTACCACATGGTTCATGTATTATGCAGTCCTGTGCCTTATGTATTCTATCCAAAATGTACTCTCACTGGCTCTCACTTTCATCAGTGTTGTGCCATCATTGCCCCTGTAAACCTTTGAAAGTTTTCCTTAGTCCTAAAGAAAAAAATCCACAGCACCCTATTATTGATCCTTAGCATTGATATAGTTCTTTCTTTGATATTTATGCAAGAATATTACAATATTTTAACAATAATCAATAAGTTACATTAGTCATACTTTTTCCATGCATCACTTACACCTTATAATAGTGATGTACATTTGTTCTAGTTCATAGAAGAACATTTTTGTATTTTTATTATTAACCACAAACCTCATCTATCTCTAGGTTATCCAGTCCCTAGATTATTCTAGCTTACTTTTTTTTTTGTTTGTTTGTTTATTTTATTTTATTTTTTTTATTGATTTTGTAAAAATATTACATTAAAAAAATATGAGGTCCCATTCGACTCCACCACCCCCACCGCACCCCTCCCCCCCAGGAACACTCACTCCCATCATCATGACACATCCATTGCACCTGGCAAGTAGTCTCTGGGAATCTCTGCACCTCATGGTCATTGGTCCACATCATGGCCCATACTCTCCCCCATTCAATCCAGTGGGCCCTGTGAGGATTTACAGTGTCCGGTGATTGCCCCTGAAAGAAGCACCATCCAGGGCAACTCCAAGTCCCAAAGACGCCTCCACATCTCATCTCTTCCTGCCATTCCCCATATCCATCAGCCACCATGTCCACTTTTCCCACTCCAATGCCACCTTTTCTCTGAGGTCCTTGGATTGGTTGTGTCCGTTGCACCTCTATGTCAAGGGGAGGCTCAGATTCCACATGGTTACTGGATGCAATCCTCCTGCTTTCAGTTGTAGGCACTCTAGGCTCCATGGTGTGGTGGAACACTGCTTTTAAAGAGTAGCAGTGAATACTGGGCACGCAGCCGCTTCCTGCCTGGAGAGGCAGGGGTCGCTGCGCTTCACTCAGCCGCTCCCGAGGGCCGTCTGCCTGCCGCGCCGCAGCCCTGCTCTCTTCCCCTGGGGGGCCTGCATCGTGTCCATCGCTCCACCCTGGCCGGGTGAGTTTTGGACCCTCCCCACTCTAAACACAAGCCTCAGAGTCAGGGGCTGGGAAGAGGGGCCTGAGGGGGAGCAGCACCCTCCACACTCAGACTCGCCTGACGGCAAGTCCCGGCTGACACGGACGCCGTTCCCACCCGTGAAAACAAGCCATGTGCTGTTGTCGACACAGAAGCAGGCCTGGGGGCTGAGCCCAGGGACCCGCAGGAGGGGATCGGGTGGGGGTCCCTCATGAAAACTCAGCTTCCGGCAAGTATTGGGCTGTTTGAGATGAGACTGTGTGCCCGTGTTGTCATCAGGGCTGCATTTGGACCACTTCTGAGGCCCCGGGCCCTTGAGTCTTCGTGTCCCCACAGCCCCGTGGCCCCAGCACTTGTGGCTTCGTGGCCCCACAGCCCCGTGGCCCCACACTAGACCTCTGAGCCTCCTCGGTAAAGCAGCCCTGAGTATGGCATCATTAAAATAGTGCTAAATTACTTATGGGTCCATCGTGCTTCCCCTTGTAAGTATTACTTTTGTGAGAACAATTTAGTTTACGTACCAGGCAAACGACTTCGCTCCTCCTCAGCTCTGGCCTCGGTGGAAGATGAGCGTGGCGAGCACTCAGCAGCAGCAGGAGGACGTCCTGCCGAGTCCTTGCAGAGCCTCGCTGGGAGCACAGTGGCGCT
This sequence comes from Dasypus novemcinctus, assembly GCF_030445035.2. Taxonomy (NCBI): domain Eukaryota; kingdom Metazoa; phylum Chordata; class Mammalia; order Cingulata; family Dasypodidae; genus Dasypus; species Dasypus novemcinctus. The sequence continues at coordinate 110,214,761 of NC_080684.1, read as the reverse complement.
CAGGCACCAAATTCCCTAGATGTTTTGCTTTCTGGTCAAATGCACATTTATATTTTAAAGGCGACTCTTCACATACATATTGGTGCATTTGCTCTATGAAACTCTATCACTGAGCAGATCGCACGGCTGCGGGCCCTCCCTGTGGCCGAGGGGCCAGCGCTGCTGGTTAGCTCAGGTGCCGGCGCAGTGGGCCCTCAGGCGGCCCTGCGGCCGTGGGGTCAAGCTGAGAGGGGAGCGGCCGAGCCTGAGGACAGCCCTTGCGTCAATTCCTCCAACATCAGCGGGTGGGGGGCACGGGGCCCACATGCCACGCCCAAGGTCCAAGGGGCCCCAGACACATGAGGGCATCTGCGCCAGAGCACGACGTTGTCTGGAAACGCTCTAAGGAAGGAGGACGGAGGACGGAGTGGGCTCGACCTGAGCCAGGCACCTGCAGGAGGGGCGCGGGACGGTGGGCGACGGCTGCGGCAGGCGAAACCAGGAGGACAAGTGCCCACCCTGGAGCCGGGGCCCCCGGCACCCCCCCCCCCGCGAGGCTTGGGATGACCCTGAGCCGGGCCTGGGCTGGGGGAAGCGTGCGAGGACGGGGCCCGCTGCCCGGCGCTGGGGGCGCACACGCTGGCGCCGAGGCCGTGACAGGGACGCCTGGACAGCGGCCCTGCGCTGCCCTGGACCTCGGCAAACGGCTGCAGCGTCGGAAGGAGGCCTGTCCAGGACGCGCTGCCGTGAGGGGCGGGGGCTCCACTCTCCCCGAGCCTCGGGGGCTCGGCGCTCCGGGCGACCAGCGGGACGTGATGGCCGCGGCCGTGCTGCCTCCGGGGCGGCCTCAGGGGCCCACCGGCCCCGGGGGACACTGGCACGTGCTGCGCTGAGCAGCCGAGACGCGCGGGCGCTGGGGCCGGCTCGGGGCCTCCGCCCTGCACGGGTGGTGTCCCCTGGTCATGTGAAGCAGGAGCCCCACTTTTAGAAAAACCAGACTGTCCTCAAACCCCAAGAGGAAGAGGTTTCTTCTCCGCAACCTAACAAAAAAGACCACCTTTAAGTAAAACTCCCAAGAAGGTGTCCTAAGAAAATGAAACTGGAAGCCACAGATCTCAGAGAAGCCCTTTCAGAACTTCTAGTAAACAGTGAAATTCTCTCAACATATGCAAAGGACTCCCACAACTCAACAAGGAAAAGAACCGAGTTCTCAGCAAAAGATGAAGCAGCACAATTACAAAGCACAATTACAAAGGAGGGAAATGGAACGAGAGCCCAGAGCACATCCACGCGGTCAGCGAAAACGACCACCTCCCAACACCAGGCACCAGCGACCCGGGAGCAAGCAGGAGCGCGCTGCAGGCGGAGGAGGCGCTGACGATGGGAGGATTTGGGAGAGAATGTCTCGCTCGTGTGCGTGCGGTGACAAGCCTGAAGATATTCTGCAGAAGTGCTTGTCACAAAGAAAAACAGATAACGATCTGAGTGTGGTTTTATCCTCGGTTAGGAAGTTACATGGAATTTAAATGAACGGCCTGTGTCCATACGTAGCAGCCTGGATAAATCACGACTGCAGGCAGGCGAGCCACACAGCGATGTGCCCGGCTAGTCCCCACGGCTGTGGTGGAGCACAGGACACTGGAGGTCCACACGTGCGTGCTTCAAAGTGTAAACACAGGACGGCCGGGCGGCGGGGCCAGTGACTGCCTCGAGTGACGGGCGATGCTGCTGTCCCCGCGCAGAGGCTGGGGGGCGCTCGCTGTCGGCCTGGGCTGGGATCCACCTGCTTTTGTGGAACTGTATTTTTCTACGAATAGAAAAATATTAACAGCAGCTGTTTCAGAACAGACTAAATGTGAATGGCAGGAAATGGCTGCTTGGAAAGTTATTGATGATTTTCTAGTTCAGAAATGTTTCATGTTTTAAAAATCCAATTGGACACTGAGTTAGTGACTCACCTGGTCCCCAGGTAAGCATGAAGCCTGCTAGGTGCAGGGGCTGGATGGGAGACTGTGAGCAGATGTCATTGCTGCCCTGCCTCTTTATCCAGGGCGTGTGTATAGGTGTGTACACACCTGTTCGTGGACAGGAGCCTCACTGCGTGGACAGAAGGGTCCATCTGGGGAGTGCTCTGGGGACACGGCCTGCTGGAGGCCTGGGAGCGAAGGCCACCTCACAATGCCACGTTTGGCTGCTGAAACGCTTTCCTCGTTTCCTCATCCTTCGTGGCTCTCTGTGGAGACAAGGTCAGCGTGTCTGCCAAAAAGCTCCCTCCAAACAGGTGAGTCACAAAAGAAGGCCCGAAGGAAAAGGTAATGCAATCACACCGTCAGGGAGGAAACGGGGCTGCGTAACCCATCGCCAGCTGCCCTGCTGCTGGACTGCTGGTGTCCCCGAACTAACCAGTGGTATTCAACAGTCCAGAACCTTCAGCTGAGCCAGGTCCAGAGTCGAGATTAATTGGGGCCGAGTTAACATATGCAAGGAAGTATTAAATAAGGGCTGAGCCAGCCAACAATGATATATAGACATGGAGGAGAAAAAGAGGATATTGAAAATGCAGAGTGAGATGAAGCAGATAGCTGGGCCAAATAATGAAAACAGTAAAGGAGATGAGCAGGATATTAGAGGAGCCAAGAGAAAATGAAATAGACGTACGCACTGAGACGCTCAACACACTTCTCAGATTTTCCCCCACCGATGGGTGAAGTAGCCGCATTTAGAAACGGCATCTACCGGGGCTCGAGGGGAAAGGGCAGGTGGACATCTATGTGAGCGCTCCTCTCCCGGCTGCACGCCACGTGGGACGCCACGGTGAATGCCCACGCCCCTGCCTGGGAGCCGAGCCGTGGGAGTTTCTAAGGACCGCTTAGGGGCCACGTCCCCTGGGCCTCCCGGGTCAGAGGGGAGGATTCGAAGCTGCATCAGGAAGCCTGCAGGCTTTCAGGAGGGTTCCCAGCGTCACAGAGCCCGAGGGCGGCGGGCGGAACCCTGCAGGGAGACTAGCTCCCAGCTGCCAACGAGGCCACGGGAACCTCGCCCTGGATGTCGTGAAAAATACTCAGGGGGCTGCTCCCCGCTGTGGCTCAGCAGCCTCCGGTCCCTCGGGGCCAGCTGAGACCGCGCCCAGAGGCTTCCACCCACATCGGGCCAAGCAGGGGCAGGCGGGCACAGCAGCCCGGCCTCCAGACGCCTGCGCTGACCGGTATTAACGCACCCCACCTCCCGCACATCGGGGCTCGTCGACAGGGGGCCGGCCAGTCCCGGGTGGGGGAGATTTGTGCCCTTGGGCTCCAGGACACAGGCTGCGCTGGGCACTGGGCTGGTCCACTGATTTGTTTCTGGATCGTCAGCACCGATGGCTGTAGCTCCGTGGCCACGGCGGGCACTGGCCGTGCACGACAGACGTGGTCATCCTCTGTAGAGCTGCAATGGGCAGGCGCTTCCACCAGCTCGAGTCCACCTGTCTCCGTCAGATGGATGGTGCCAGTTTGTCATGTTCTGTGACAGCTGGTGGTGACAGCTCTTTATGGCACCGCCGGGAAGGGGACAGAGGGGCCCAGATACTGAGGAGGGGTCTTCTCTGCATGTGGGGGAACCTGGAGGGCTTCCTGGAGGAGGAGACATGGGCTGCAGAGGCAGAAGGAAGGGGTGTGATGCAGGGCAGTGATGATATGCACCCCGAGAGCACTCACGGCAGAGCAGGGGGCAGCGCTGGGGTTGGGGGGCTGTGGGCCGTGGGCCGGGGTCAGCTTCCCACCCCCCAGGGGTGGCTGGGCCCTTGTTCCGGCAGAGGAGAGGGTAAAGGGAGTGGAGGGCTTTAGAGGAAATGTATTTACAATGATTAAATGTGTACCTGCCCCTGAAATCTCTTTGGAGGGTTTCAAAAATTAAAGCAGAGTGTCTAAAAATACTGACCTTGATGCTCAGTGTGCGTGGGTGACCCACCCGGGACGCGGAGGGGAGGCACACAGGGCTGGGGCCGCTCGGGGTGCGACAGGGAAGAGGCACGTCCTCCTCTCAGGCCGAGCCGGAAAGAGCCGGAAAGTCCCCAGACCCTGCCGAGCGCAACAGTCAGATGTGGGGAGCGCGACCGAGAACCCACCCCTTCCTCCCTCAGTCTCAGCGTCCTTGTGATCCTTCGTTGGTTCAACTCTCCCTGGCCGTGCCTCCGGCCGCGCGTGGAGCCAGCGCCACCCTGACCCCTGGAGGCTGGGTGCCCTGGGCGTGGCCTCTGAGGTCGCGCTGCCCCCACCTGCGCAGGACGCTGCCGGAGTGGGTGCGGGGCCTCTGCCTATGCAGGGTGCTCTGGAGTGGGGGGTCCCCACCTGCACACGGCGCTGCCGGAGCGGGCGCAGCAGGCGCCGAGGCCTGGGTCAGGGCCAGCCAGGGTGGGGGAGGGCGCAGGCTGAGCGCCATGCGGGTCCCACAAGGGGCCCTGCTCAGCGGTGGGCGCTGGGTCAGGCGTAAGCGCGAGTCCAAAGCCAGCCCACCCCTGCCCGGACAGTGGGCCAGAGGTGCAGGTGACGCCCCTGCCCGAGGGCCTGAGGGCGGTTTCCTCCTCCACTCGCTGCTCACAGCCGGCTCTCTTCCCCGCTGGCTGGTGTCACCTCCGGGCGTCGAGAGGCCCTGGTGGCAGCAGCCATGGCGCCAGCGGCGAGGGGGCTGCCGAGGGGCCCCGGAAGGAGGCTCCCCGGGTGCGCGAGGGGCGCCGCTGACCACCCTGCAGTCCTGCCTGGGAGGTGGGCCCCGGGGGCCGGAAAGGGGGCTGCGAGCGACCAGCCCGGGAGGGCCCGGGGTCCCCGTGGCCGAGCGTGGCCCCGGAATCGCTGCCAGGTGTCCAGCGGCCTGCGGCCGGGAAAGGGGCTGCGGAGAGGCTGGTCCCAGGTGTGCGGCCTCCGGGAGTGCGTCCACCCCGGGTGGAGGGGCTGCAGGTGCAAAGCGGGTGCCGCTGGGCACGGGTGAGGCAGCGCAGGGGCAGCCCGGAGCGGGTGGGGCTGTGGGCGGGAAAGCGCACCGGCCTCGGGCGGCCTCCTGGGCGCGTGTCCCGCGGGCGGGCCTGGCTCAGGCCGGCGGGGGCCTCGGAGCAGCTGCCAGAGAAGCGCGCTGAGGGGAGCCGCCCTGTTAAAGCACTGTTCGGCCGCCGGCCACGACGAAGCCATGGGACCACCGCAGGTGCCACGGCATCAAAACCAAACACCCCGTCGCGCCGTGTTGCCGCCGCCGGGCCTTCATCGCGACGACGACTCCCGTGCCCGCTGGCCCCCGCCCACCTGTTTGCGTTTTCCGCCTGAGGGGCCCCGCACCTCCCCCGAGTTCACCAGAGCCCCTGCCAAGCACAAACGCAGATGCCCGAGCCCCAGGCGGCTCCCAGCCGGGCGGGTGGGAAGGTTTGCCGAGGCGTGCTGCCCCCGGGCACCCTGGGACCCGGCACAGTGGAGACACTCGCCGGGGAAAGGCGCGGCAGACCCAGGGCTGGGGCGGCACACCTGCCTCTCAACACCCCCTCTTCTCTTGGGTTCTGTTTTTCTCAAATACCAAGGAGGTCGAGGGAGAAGCAGTGCCAGGGGGCTTGGGGCTCAAGGGACGCCCACGGGCACAGCCCTCCCATGACTTTCTCAGCCGTCCTCAGAGTGTTCCTTGCCTCCTGGGCACAAGATGGCAGCTCCAGCTCCAGCATCACATCCTCATCCTTCAGGGAAGAAAGGAAAGAGCAAAGGGCAGAGCCAACCAAGCCTGTTCCCTCTGAAGGGGTTCTCCCTGAGGTTCCACGGAAGCCCTTCTGCATCTCCAGGCAAGGGCTGTGCCCACACGACCGCTCAGCTGTGAGAAAACCATGGCCAGAGAAGAGATGATCCCCTCCCTCTGTGGTTTTGCTTCTTCATTTGGGGTGAAATCCAGAAGAAGAAAAGTATCAAGCAGGCGTGTAAGTTTCACACCCAGCCCGGGAAGGTAAACCTTTTGATTTCCCCTGCAGACTCGGAGACGCAGAACCTGGAGGCGTGTGTGCTGCGTGGCTTGCCCGGGTCCGAAGCCCTCGGCAGGGCGCTTGGGTCAGAGCCAAGCGCGTCCCTCTGGAGCAGGGGTCCCGGCTGCATCCTCTGCCCGGGCCCTGGGCCAGCCCTCCCTGCTGGAGCCCTCGGCGAGGACTTGTGATATTTGATTTGAGACGCATCCGAGCCCTCAAAGCAAACCCTTCATTTTGCATTAACCCAACATTCGGTGCTTGATTTATTTTAGTGTTTATGGTAATTGTTTTTGATTTTTTTTTAATGGATAAAGGGGACATAGAGTACATGGTGGCAAAATGCAATTGACAGTAAGTGCTTATTATGTAATTATGGGCTCTTTAATATGCATATTTTCCCTGTGGTTGCTAGCAACTAAATACATAATTATGGATTTTTAAAGAAGAATATTATCTCCAGAGCCCTTCTGTCTGCTGACTAGAAAGAGCTGGGCCTGGGACTGGGGAAAGAGGGCTGGGCAGATGGCCTGGAAGGGTGGGAGGCTGTGGGGCTGGACGCCGCAGGGGCCTGGATGCCTTGGGCTGGACACTGTGGCCTGGATGCCGTGGCCTGGATACTGGGCTGGATGCCGTGGCCTGGACACTGTGGCCTGGACGCAGTGGACCTAATGCCATGGCCTGGACGCCGTGGGTTAGACGCTGTGGGCTGGACGCTGAGGCCTGGACGCTGTCGTTCCCTTGAGCCGTGCACTTTCCGTCTGGCACAGGCTCTTCGGCTCTGAGAGAGGGAGGCTGACCCTTGGCTCCGGGGCTCTCCGCTGCCTCGGTTTCCCTGGCTCCTGTTGGACCCACAGTTGGCGCCCGGCTCCCAGCGCAGCCCTGATGTCCTCGCGCTGTCTGTCTGTCCTGGCACTTGTTCTCGGGACGCCTTCGTGGCTGCGTGGCGGGCGGCCTCTCCTCTGTCGTTGTCCATGAAGGGTCTGACCCTGTGGCCTCTGCCCATGAGCTGGGGGCGCGGCCGGCGCTCCTCTCCCCTCGCAGGGGATTGTAGAATTACCATGTGCTTCCAGAGGGGCGGTTACCGGAGCCAGGAAAACAAGCCCCTGCGCGGGCCGGTGCCGCGCGGGAAACGCTCGCCGTCTTCGAGAACCAGCCTCGTTCCGCAAGAGCGAGGCGATCGGGCTCCCTGCCGGCAGCACGGAGAGTCCTGAGCATCCGGTCCAGGCCCCTCCTGAGCAGGGTCGAGGCCGCTGTACTTCTGTCTGGAGCTGGCATTGGCGACGTCTGTCCCAGGCTGCGCGGGCTGCCTCTGTAATCCTGCGGCTCGGCCTGCCAGGACAGCGGGAGCGGCACGTCCCCTGCGTCCCTGGTAACGCGAGACGCAGGACAGCTCGGAGGCCTGGGACCCCGCTGCGGTGGCTCCTGTTCCCACTCTGGGGCTGCTGGCCCGGCCTGCCGGCCCTGGGGCTGCCTGCAGGGTCTGTGTCCCCCACGCCCGCCCTGGAGCAGGGGCCTCCTCCCTGTTTTTCAAAGTCGGGGCATGGCGGCTGGGGGTGGGCCCGTGACTGGGTTGAGCCAGGTGTGAGTTCTGACACTTCGAACCTTGCCAGACTCCAGCCCCCATGCCCCGGGCCTCGCCCATCACGCAGAAATCAACGGGACAGGACTGCGCCCCACTCAGGGGCCTACCCCCCGCCCCTGGGACCACCGGCCCATGGGTGTGAGCTGCCTGGGCCCCGCAGGGGCACCCATGGGCCACCGAGCGCCACGTCCTGTCCTTCCCCGGGGTCCACCCCCCTCCCGCGTCCCAGGAGCCAGAGCCCCAGGGGGTGGCCGCAAGCGACCACCCCTCCGCCCCATCCCTCCTCGCCTGGAAAGCCTGCGAGGCCGTTCTGAGGAGCTGGGCGGCGGAACCCAGGCTGCCCGCAGCCGCCTGGCAGTCACGGCCACGGCCCCGGCATGGCCAGCGGGTCCAAGTGCCCAAGTGCCCACTGCTTCCCAGCACCCAGGGGACCCTCGGCTTGCTCCCGGGCTGACTGGGGCGTGTCACGGCCGCTTCTGGCGCCCTCCCGCAGGGTGCTCCGTGAGCAGTGGGGGCCCGGAGTTGAGATGGGGTCCCTGGGGGACGGTCTCAGGGAGCGGTGCACGCCCTTCGGGGCAGCCCAGGCTGGGCTCCGGGGCCTTCCGCGGGCAGAAAGGGGTGAGGGGCCCCTGGGCAGGCCTGGCGGGAGCTGGGGAGGGCAGCCCTGGGTCCCCACGCCAGCGTCTGCCGGTCCGTCCCCCGTCGCTCCCTGGGCACCTGAGCCGAGGGCACCTGCCTGCCCGCCCCATCCCCCTGGGATCCGCCTCCGGGAATGCCCTGCTCCCCCATCCGCTCCTGCTCCCCAGGCCGCCTGGCCCCTCGGCCATCCGTCAGGGCTGCCGGAAACGCCCACCCGGCCCCCAGCCCCAGCACAAAGCCCCTCAGAAGCGCCGGGCGCCGCGGGGTGAATCCCGAAGCCCCTGTGTCCTGCCCGCTCTGTTCCAGCCCCCACTAACCACCAGGCCACGCTGGCACCTCCAAGCCCAGCCGCCCCCACCGCCAGGCGCCCTCCGCCCCTGCAGCCGCTCCACCCTGACCGGTGTGCGGTCGGTGGCACGAGGTGTCCTCCCGGGCGGCCGGGCCCCAGCAGTGTCCAGGCAGCTTCCCCTGAGACCCCGGTCGTGGCTTTGCCTAGTAACAGAATCCACTAACAGATTACCCTTAGCAGCCCACCCAGCTCCGCGGTGCCCGCCCGGCCCCCAGCCCCAGGAACCAGGACCGACGGTCAGGGCTTCGGGACGCACCCAGAGCCACGACCCAGGGCCCCGCGGCCCCAGGAAGGGCTCACACGGGAGGGCTGTCCTAGGCCCCTGCTTGGGGAGGGGCTCCTGCCCCCACAACAGGCACGTTCGGGCCCCCTGGCCTGCCGGTGTGACCCCATTTGTCACAGGGCCTTTGAAGATGACGCCGGCCACCGGAGGCCAGACCTGATGAGGGCGGGCCAAGGCCACCACGGCTGAAGTCCTCCTACCGCAGGGGACGGCTCCGGAGAGAAGCCCAGGAGAAGCTGGCAACGGCGCAGCCCCGAGGACGTGACTGTGACCCCGAGGATCGCCAGCTGCCGGAAACGATGGCCCCGGAGAGCCAACCTTCCTGCCTGAGGCCCAGCATTCCTGCTGCCTGGGTCATAGCGTCTGCCAGAGTGGTGGGAAACCAGGTACCCACCTAGGCAGGAAAGATGAAAAGTGAAACTTAACCAGCCTGCCGGGCCCTGGGCCGGGGCCCTGCGGCAGCCCTGGGATGGCGCCGTGATAGCCGGAGCCTCCGGGAAGGGGCAGCCACAGCGTGCCAGTGAGCACGACAGCTTCCCTGGGTGCCAGCAGGGGAAGGGAGCGCTCCCCTCGGAAGCCGAGTGCTCTGACTGCCCAGAGCACCTCGGAAAGGGAGGCAACGGGCGGGAAGCACCCGGCACTCAGCTGCCCTTTACCACGGCCACCAGCCCTGACGCCCCCCGGGACTTTGGCCTCCCACCCAGCCCATGGCTTCTGGGACCCCAGCGACCACCGCCCTCAGGCCAGGGCCACAGCGCAGAAGGTCTGGCACCGTCCCCTCTGCTCCCGGGCAGCCCTCTAGCACCCGTGGCTCGGCCTGCCCTGGCCAGCAGTGCCCCAGAGGCCCCGGGCGCCGTCCACCACCTCCACTGCACACCCAGTGGGACGCGCCGCGCGCTCTCATCACGACTCAAATGTCAAGCTCTCCACCCTGGGCTTGCCGGCAGCGTCTTGCTCCCCGGCGCTGCCTGGACGCTGCCGGGAGCAGGCGCCTCAGGGCTTCTGCCTGCGGCACACGTGCCCGTGCCCACAGCAGGCCCGCGGGCAGGAGCGCTGCGCGGGAACGCCCCGTTGTAGTGTTTTGGGTAACCCGTGAAGTCACGTTTAGGTTTAAAACTGAGCTGAGGGACAAGCCGGGGAAGCGGCTCCTGCAGCGGGTGCTCAGCTGGAAATGGGGAAAGTTCTGGAAATTGGCCAGCTGTTTGGGGGCCCGGCTCCCCCACCCCACCCTCCAACAAAAAGGTTTAGGGGCCAGCACGGGAGTGTGGATTTAAAGCAAGAACATCACACTAGTGGTCATTCCAGAACCTTCCCTGTGGCACCAGCCCAGGCCCCAATCCCAGCTCAGCCCTAGACTGGCCGCCCAGGGACAGCGAACAAAGCACCCGGTGCCTGGGCACGACGGCAGACCTGGGGGTGGTGGAGGGTGTGCAGGGAAGGAGGGCGCGGTGCTGCCCCTTACCCCGGCGTGGCACTGCACGGCCTCCAAGTGTGAGCTCGGCCATGCCCACTCCAGACCAAGACGGCCAGGCGAGGCCCGGAAGGCCGGAGGGGTCAGCCCTCTGTTTGCAGACTTGGGCCTGCAGACCACACACCCAGGGCGTGGGGTGGGAGCAAACAGGCACCCCGGAAGGGCTGAGCAGAGGCCAGCGGCAGCGTCCTCCATCAGCAAAGGCCCCTCGCATGCGACAGTCTCACATGTCTTCAATCACCCCAGCTCTTCCGTATGAAGTTTTATCTCTAGATCACAGAAGGGTCAGGAAGGGCCACAGAGACAAAGTCTAAAGGCCACCCAAGGAGGAGGCGGCGGGTCTGAACTGAGCTGGACCTTTCTCGCCCTCCACTGCCTCCTTCCAACGCCTCTCTTGCTCTCTGCTAACCTGCGTCCGCTGGTTTCGGTCCCTCTGTGGACAGCCGGCCCTCGGGGCCCTGGATGCTGTCGCCCAGGCCAGAGCTCTCCCTGTGCCTGGCAGCGTTTGGTTCCCAAGTGTGACCCTCTTGGAAGCCGGACCCCTCTCTGGTTTGGCTAATGGTCACGAAGATCCTACTTCTGCCTCCACAGGCTAGACTGGAAATTGGGGACCCCGTGACCAAGAGTCCTGAGGCCTGGGGTGGGCTGAGGTGGTGGGAGCCGCAGGGCAGGTTGGCTGGCCAGCTGGTCAGTGGAGCAGTGGTAGGACCTGGGCAGTCCTTGGTCCAGGGGCATGACGGCTGGTAAGGGGATCGGCAGGAGAGCTGCAGAATGCCAAGGAGGCAGAGGCCACATGGGCCCAGCCACCCCTAGGTGCCACTTCCAGGTGCCAAGCCGGAGATCCAGGGGCTGCCCCACAGTGGTTTGATGAGGACAGTGGGGGCTCACGAGGTGCTGGCATTGCTGGAACCCCTGTTTCCAGCTCTGCCTGAGACAACACCGTGTGCAGTCGGCAGTGGGAGCAGGAAACCCTCCGGCAGAGGGGAGGCCCCGGTGCCCTCCTGGAGCCGTCCTGGGGCCACCCGCTCCATCAGCTTCCGACCAGCCACAACCCAGCCCAGCCCTGGCCAGCTCTGCCGGACCCTCCACCCGCCTCAGCACCCAGCACCCCTCACAGAGTCAGGGCTCAACGGGCAGGGCTGGGGACAGCAGAAGGAAGAGCAAATAACAGCAGCCAGGGCCAGCCCAGGGCTAATGGGCCTCAGGGTCAACCTGAAGACCCCATCACCGTGTGTGCCTGACAGGAAGGAGCAGGGCAGACAAACAGGGGGCCGAAGGACAGAGCTTCTGCCTGGAGAGCTTGGGCCCTAGTGGCACTCAGGACAGGGCAGCATGCCAGTCAGGCACAGGCAGAGAGCAAGGGTGGGGTGACAGGGAGGGAAAGCCAAGGGCTGCCTGGAGGAGGCCGTCATGGGCAAGTTGATGAGCTGGACAGCCTTGCTGGGGAGACAGGTAGAGGGAAGTCAGGCTGAAAGGAGCAGGGCAGTGGCTGCTGGTTGACCAGCTGGACATCTCTGCAGCAAGCCAGAGGAAGGAGGAACAAAGGGCTGTCAAGTGGGCGAGGGGTGCTCTTGGCCTCAAGTCCAGCAGGGGAGTGAGCCATGGTGTGCTCCTGATGGCCGGAAGCATCCAGATCTAAAGCCGCTGAGTCACTGATGTGGGCAGGAGGGTTCTCCATCTGCTCTGCTCACATGTGGCTACTGAGCATGTGAAATGTGGCCATTGCACCTAGGACCTGAGGTTTCTATTTAAATTAATTTAAATTCAAATAGCCACATGTGGGTAGAGGCTGCCATATTGGACAGAGAAACTACACATGGAGCCAGTGACATGGATCTGTGCTGATGCTGCCATGGGACAGAGAAAGAGATGAAGAGATAGGTAGGAAGATCAGATAGACAGATACATAGATACATAGATAATAGATAAATAGATAATTGATGATAGCTAGCTAGCTAGCTAGATGGTAGTTGATAGATACGAGATAGATGATACATAAATGCATAGATGGATTATTAATGAATAAATAGATGATAGGTAGATACATAATGAAAAACAAGGAAAAAGATAAGAAAATAAGTTCTCCCATTACAATTACCAATTGTCTGAAATGTTTTCTTTAACAATCATTTATTGAGTGGCATGATGATGTATCTATGAAAAAAACAGAGCAGCATAGCTGCCCTCGTGGAGATTACATTCTCGTGAGAGAGGTTCAGACATTAAAATAAAAGGCATGGTAAGTAAGCCATTGTCCCACATGCCAGCCCACCTGGCCTGCTCAGGTGAGACGGTGACAAGAAAGCAGGCCCCTTGCCAAAATTGGTCCATAACCTCCTGCATGTCCATGGCCTCCTGCACCTCATGACCTCCTGCACCTACAAGGTCTCCTGCATCTCCATGGTCTCCTGTGCTTCCATGGTCTCCTGAATCTTCACGGTCTCCTGCACCTCCATGGCCTCCCACACCTACAAGTTCTCCTGTACCTCCATGGTCTTCTACATCTCCATAGTCCCATGCATCCTCATGTTCTCCTGCACCTCCTCTGCCTTCCACATAGGTCACAGATGCACAGCATCAGGGGGTCCAAGAACAGTGACTCACAGTGACAATGAAAACTTTTCTGATCACTGCAGCATTCTCCTTAGGTGAGTCCAAAGAGCCTCCAAGCAGAGCCTGTGTACAGGGTCTGGCTGGCTGGGGGAAGATCATGTAATGACTGGAAGGAGTGGCTGGTGCTTCTGTGAAATGCTCCAAACAGCCAGTCTGCCCACTCTGCTCTACATGCTAGCCCTGCCTGCGCGGTCTCATCTGCCTTCCATTTCTTGACCCCTTCCTCTCCTCCAGGCAGGGTGAGGGTAAGGATGGGTTCTCTTAGGAAGAGGAAGAGTGCACATGTTCAACCTTTCATAATGGGCATCCAGCTTGCACAGGTCAATGGGACCCCAGAGCATAATGGCCTCCTCTACCTTTCTCCGTCCCTCCCTCTAGCAATGAAGTGATGAAAGGTGTTGGAATGAGACCATGGTTGGAGCTGGATTCTACACTAGACTCCAAGACCAGAAGGGATCCATCAACAGGGCCCAACCATTAAGCAAGTTATTGATCCATTCCTTGTTCTGATCAATAGGATAGAACCATCTCACAGGGTGATGAGATGGAAAGTACTTAGAACAGTGACTGGCACATACCAAGTGCTCAGTAAATATAAGTTACCATAATTGTGACTTTGTGCCTTAGTGTCTTCATCAGACAAGATGGGGATGGTGACAGTGCTCTTGATCCTAGATGATTTTGCAAGTCAGATAAGGCGACAGGTCTCAGTGACTCAATAATTGTGTTCCATCTCAAAGACAGGCTGTCACCCTGCATTCCATGTTCCTCTTCCATCAAACAGAGGAGAGGAGGATGCATGAGGAAAGGGGAAAGGGACAGAGGACACAAGTGCTCTTCTAGGAGTACAACCACAGGTTGGGGAGGGCACCGAATGGCAGACGAGGAGATGCCACAAGACTGGGGAGGAAAGGTGAAGTGGGGGCAAACCAGGGAGGTGTGGTGCTGATGGAGCCAAAGAGGGCAGGACCTCAGCGTGTCTAACAGAGCCGAGGAAGCAGGTACAACGAGGATAGAAGACGTGACATTGGACGTAGCTCTTGGGCAGCCATTAGTGGCCAAAGGCAGAAGAAATTTAATGTCATTAGGAGGGCAGAAGCCAGACTGTGAGAGCAGCCAGTGAGTGGAGATAAGAGGGTTAGAGGAAATTTAGAGGAATTTGTGAAGGATGGAAGGGAGGAAGGAAGGAAGGAAGGAAGAAAGGGAGGGAGGGAGGGGAGGGAGGGAAGGGAAGGAGGGAGGGAGGACAGGAGAGTAGTAACTGAAGAGTGATATAGGCCATCAGAGACTGTTTTGTTTGTTTGTCTTGTTTTTGGTGAGTTTCAGTTAGTTGGTGCACTTTGCATTGTTGTTGTGCCTTTTTTTCCTATGTTTTTTAAAATTTAAAGTTAATAGATCACAAGGAAAGTTACATTAAAAAACATTTAAAAAAAACAAAAAATGTAAGAGATTTCCCATATACCCCACTCCTCACCCCCCACCTCATCATTTTTGTAAATTGTATTTTTTTGAAGATGTATATATCACAAAAAAATGTTACATTAGAAAATATAAGAGGTTCCCATACACCCCCCACTCCCCCACCCCACTCCTCCCACACCAACAATCTCTCCCTTCATTGTGGCACACTCATCGCACTTGGTGAACTCATTGTGGGACACTGCTGCACTACATAGATAATAGTTTACCCTGGAGTTCACATTCTCCCCCAGTACATTCAATGGGTTATGACAAGATATATAAAGTCCAGTGCGGCGGCTTGCTCGGTCAGTAGAGGTGGGGTCTGGCTGCGGACGAGGGGTCGGTCCAGCTCTGGACGAGGGGTCGGTCCCGCTTGGGACGAGGGGTCGGTACGGCAGCAGACGAGGGGTCGGTCTCACAGGGGTTGCGCGGTTCGGCTGACGGGGTCACCCGGCAAAGCCAGCGACGAAGGGGTCGCCCGGAGAAGCAGGCGACGAACTGGGGACAAGGGAGGCCAGGCCCTTGTCGGGGGCTCTCAGGACTGGAGGGCGCACGGCAGAAGAACTACCGCAGAGACAAGGTAAACACACAAGTCCACTTTATTGAGGGAGAGGCAACAGTTTTATAGGGGCTGGGGAAGGCTGATTGGTCGAAGCCATGCCCTGTTCTGATTGGTTGCCGGCAAAAGGTCAGTGGGCGGTACTGGATGGGGGAGGGGTGGTGGTTAGGGATTGGCTGTCGCTGTTGCTGGGGGAAGGGGCAGGGTTTAGGGATTGGTGGCTGCTGTTGCTGGGGTGGAGGGCAGACTTGAGTTTCCCGCCCACGCCTGGCTGTTGCTGCTGTCGGGGGAAGGGAAAAGGGCAGACTGGATTTTTCCGCCCACGCCTGGCTGTTGCTGCTGTCGGGGGAGGGGAAAAGGGCAGACTGGAATTTTCCGCCCTGCGCCTGCGCAGGGAGAAAGAAGAAGAAGGGTGCCGCCCCACAGGCATCGTGTGGCGCCATCCGGGAGGAGGGGCAGCCGCGGAAGCATTGCTGCCGAGAAGGGGAGACCCGAGGGCACTCTGCGCCCATGCCGAGCTCCCTTCAGGGGTGGCAGTAAGTCCGACCAGCCACCCTATTATGGGGGCAGCGGCTTGGCCTGCCGCGGCTGCTCCCCCGCCAGGCCAGCAAACCACACTTCAGCCCGAGGGGTGACCGCAGTCCAGCATCTGATTCTTAAATACCATTTAGAATAACTCAAAATCCCAAAAATGCCCCCACATCACATCTCTACTTCCCTCTCCCTGCCCTCAGCAAATACTGTGGCCACTTTCTCCATCTTGATGCTAAAATTTCTTCTATTACTGGTCACAATAGTTATATTGTAGAATATCAGTAAGTCCACTCTAGACCATATTTTACTCCTCCATTCTGTGGACCCTGGTATGGTGATGCTCTCTCCACCTCTAGATCAAGAGGGGGCTTAGATCTCACATGGATGATGGATGCAATTCCTCTGCTTGCAGTTGTAGGCACTCTTGATTCCCTGGTGTGGTGGTTGACCATCTTCACCTCCCTGTTAGCTGACCTGGGTAAGACCAATAAACCAGAGAGTAGGAGTCACCACTCTGCTGAGGCTCAGGGCCCAGCTGCCACATGGGCAGTCCAGAGATTCATGTCTCCTGAGTATGCACCATCCCTAGCACCAACCACAGGTTCAGTAAAAGTGACAGAAGAGGCATGTGTAGAAAGGTCACATCTGAGTCCAACTCCATCACACTCAGGAGCACAAATTCCAAAGTAGGGCCCTCTGCCATGGCACAGAACTCCAAATCCATCTGCCATGACCATGTACTGTGTGGATCTCCATAGCCTTCAGGAGAACCAGTACCTAGGGTTGTAACTACTTTGTCCTTTTCTGGGGTCCTGCTGAGGTGTGCATAAGCATAACCCCTCTGATGACCTCCTGACTCTTTTTTGATGACTCTTAGTCATAAAAAATTCATTTGTCTTTGCCATTTCCCCCTTTTATTCAAGGTCAAAAAGCAGTTTTTAACACTTGATCCAAACTTTAGTCTGAGATATTCTGCTGATCTGAGTTGACCCTTTTATTCGAGGTCTCTTTCTAGTTGCTTCATCAGGTAGTGGTTGGTAGTAATCCCTTGGCACCAGGGAGGCTCATCCCCAGGAGTCATGTCCCACACTGAGGGGAAGGTAATGCGTATATGCTGAGTTTGGCTTAGAGAGTGGCCACATTTGAGCAACATGTTGTGTCTTAAGAAAATGGGAAATGCTTGCATCAGGAGAGATTGGAGTGAGGTTCTCAGGCTGAGGCAACAGAACTTGGTGGCTATTTGATAGCCTGGATGAAAGAAGAGGGGCTCGGTGGCCCAGGCCCAAGTCTTTGAACTCAAAGGTGAGCAGGGGAGCTCTGGTTGGCACCCTGAGCCTGGCTTCCTTGTCGTCTTTAAAGCACCAGTCACCATTTTGCAAAAGAAGACCAACCTTTAGAGTGGAAGTGTAGCATTTGCTGGGGCTTGAGCATCTAAGGCAGTGTGGAATGCAGAAGCCACCCCGGGTTAGAGAAGTGGGGGGGTCCCCAAATAGGAGAGTGCAGTGCCAGGGAGGGTCTGCCATGCAAGCTGCTGCCCAGTGACCTTCAGCCTTGCGAGGTCGGGCAGGCTTCTGAGTGTGAGACGGGGATGCACAGAGCCCAGCCAAGGCTCCACCACCAGCAGATGCCCACTACAGGTCCAGGTCCCTTGCTGGCTGTCCTGAAAGGGTGTTCTTAAATGTCACCCAGACAGCATTTGACTCCCCTGGGCGAGACAAGACAGGCTGTGGGGAGGCCCCCATTCCACTGGTCAAGCTGTGGGCAGAAAGCAGTTTCACACACGTAATGAAAAAACGGTTTGCTTCTCCTGCAGACTGTGTTAAGCTTTCTGATCACTACGCATGATGTGGGTTGTAAACTAGCAGCCGATGGGTTTGGGGGATTTCTTGAAGAGTAAATAAAATGTGTGTTTCTTCGACCTGCTGGGAAGAAAATCAATATCACGTGTGTACTGAAGCTAGACTGGCAATGCAGTTATTGAGAGCGACATGGATTTGCACGCTGGGTGAGGACGTTCTGAATGCATTAGAGGAATAACTGATGTTTCCTTTATAGTGATGCTTTTATTGAATACTTCCTCTGTGCCTGAGTAAGACTATTCCTACTTAGCGCCACAGATCAAGTCTCTATCTCTTATGAAAGAGGTAAATAACAATCAAAGGAGTGTTAAGGGAGCAGGTGAAAATGCCAAGAAGAGGCAGGGCACACACTGCGTTGGCCAGGATGATGGAAGGGTCAGGGAAGAGGCCACCTGGCACCGCTGGGTGATCTCACGGAGGCCACGGGGCGCCTGGGACTGTCACCTGCACGTGGCAGCCAGTACTAACACCACCCGTCCTGTCAGGGGTGCCACCTCTGAACTCCCCTCCCCTGCTGATGAGTCTGCATTTCAGAAGGGAAGGAGGCTGTGACCCTCCGGAGGAGAGCCAGCGTCCCCAGTGGATGAGAAGCCCTCCTGGGGGGCAGAGCCTGCCCCTGGCATGGGTGACGGATTGTCGTGTTTCCCTGGGTTTCCCAGGACTAGAGAAGCCCCAGGAGGATGTGGGCCAGGGGGCACTGAGCGCAGGAAGCACAAGCTGCCTGGCCCCCACGCTGCGCTCAGGGCTCACGGTCCTACTGGCCCTGGGGTCCAGCACCCGGCCCGTGGAGGGGGCCTTGGCCCAGGGCAAACAGGCATCTCCCTGCAGAGGCGTAAGCAGCTGGGCCCCCAGCCCCTGTGCCCTGGCTCACCCCCCGGGCGTCCCAGCCCCTGGCAGGCTCCTGGGGAAATCACCATCCAATAGAAAGTGCTGGAAGAGTGCTGGGCGCAGGGCACGGAGCCGTCCTCGCTTCCCTGCCGCACCCGGGGACCCTCCCGCTCAGCCCTGCCCAGCTGGGGGGGCTCCTTCCTCTGGGGCGGCATCCTGGCCGCGTGGAAGGAGCAGGTGTCCGAGGACAGCGCCCCAGCTGTGTGGCTCTCCTGACCGCGCAGTCGCCAGCGCCCGCTCGCCCTGGGCGTGGCCTGCCCCACGCCCCCGGGCCCTCGCCTTGCCTGGAGGCAGTCTGAAGCCGGCGCCCCGGAAACGAGGCGGTTGCGCGCCAAAGCGGGCCCTGGCCGGGGTGCCCTGCGCTGTCCCCGCCCAGCAGTGTCCAACACGCGGCCCAAGCCGTGGCAGCTCCGACCAAGGAGGTCACGGCAGTCCAGACTGACGGCGGCGCGGGGGAGAGCACCTAGGCCTGCAGACCCCGAGCGGCGCCGCGCGTGCTGTGCTCTGATTAAAGTGCTCAAGAACTTGAGCACTGACGACACGCGCGACGACGCGTCCCCTGCTCGCTGGCGGTGCTGGGCCGGGGCCGCCCGGCGTGGGGCCCCAGGAGGGCGCGCCTCCCACCAAGGCCGGGATCCGATGACCGCCAGGCCAGGCGTGGCCCCGAGGCTCCTGCAAGCGGGACGGTGGAGCGGAAAGAGCCCGAAGCCCCGTCTGGGAGGCAGGCCCCCGACCCTCCTGCCCGCTCCTGAGACCGTTACTGACGGGGCCGCGTGAGTGCTGGGGGGGAGACCGTGTCCCCCGGGGATCGGGTGAGGGGTGTGGCCCCCTCCCAGCCCCCACCCCCCACGCCCAGGGCCCTCCGCCCTGTTGCCCACCACGGGGTCCCTGCAGCATGACCGCCCGGCTTTGCCGCACGCTCGCCCAGAGCTTAGGTTTTAAATGCGCTCAGAGGGGAGCCGGGGCCGCTGTCCCTGGTGCTCCCAGGGACACCGCTCCTGGTCCTTGCCGGGGACGCTGCCTCCTGTCCTCACCAGGGACACCATGCCTAGTGCTTGCTGGGGACGCTGCCCCCTGGCCCTTGCTGGACCCAGTGTGGGGAGAACCGTTCCCAGTTTCCACAGCCCGGCAGCCTTTTCTCCAGCAGCTTCAGAAAGCCCGAGGGGCAAGGGGAGCCCGCCCAGCAGTCACGGGGCATTTGGTGACAGCTGGGGGTGACGGCTTCCCAGCTGGGATGAATAGCAGCGGGGAACGGTCAGTTTGCTTCTAGAACGTCTCCACCTTTCCAGCCTTCTGCTCTGCAGGCCTGCAGGGAAGCTACATACCCAGGAGTTTCGCACAATGGCATGGAAGGCCTCTTGGTCCAGCTTGCCGCGCCACGTGGGTGCTGCCTCAACATCACCATTCACGGCCAGGCTCCCCAGCCCTCTGGGACCCGAATTCAAGGCTCGACAGGCCAGGATGCCTGCGACCATCTCCTCCCTCCAGATGAGCCAGAGCTTTGGGAGGAAACATGCCTCGCAGGGCCCGCCCGGCAGGGGCCTGGGGCTGCCGCGCCCGGGAAGTCTGGCCGAGCCCCTGCGGGGAGAGCCGCCGTCTTCGGAGGGGGACCCCTCCCCACTCAGGACCCGTTGGTGTGGGAGCCACCAGTCTTGAGCGGCTGAAGAGGGACCCAGGGGTGAGGAGACCCTGCAGGTGACACAGACACAGTGGGAGACGGGAATCGGATTCCTATCCGCTCGCGCCCTTCGAGGGCCCCCACCGGCTCGCCTGCAGCCCTGCCCGGGCCATGCCCCTCCCGGGAGCTGGCGGGAGACTCCGCGCCCTGCGTCCTGTCCCTGCCCTGGGCGCCGGCCCTCGCTCTGACCGGGCGACATCCGTGGCGTCGGCTTTGCTCAGCCCCGAGGCTGAGAGGCACCTGCGGTGAGAGGAAGCGCGGTGGGAGCTGTCGTGGATGGGGGGCGGCGGGCAGCGTCCTGCTCTGGCTGTTTTCTGTTCTTGCAGCCTCCGGGTTCTCGGGGGCTCCGGGTTCTCGGGGGCTCCGGGTTCTCGGGGGCTCTGGAAGCCAACATTGACGTGGTGTGTGCCCAGCAGCCTGGATGTGCCCAGAGCTCAGGGAGAGCGGAGCCGGCACGGGCCCGAGCGGGCAGCTGCGTGGCGGGGCCGGCTGCTGCAGGTGTGTGCAGGCCGCGTCATGCAAGCAGGGGGACGGTCTTCCCTGGCCCTACAGGCCATGGCCTCAAAAGGTCCTCGCGTGGCGCTCTGTGACCTTTGTCACCCCTTGTCCTCCAAGGTCCCTGGTGGCAGTCCACAGAGCAGAGGACCCCCGCCCCGGCTGACGGCCTTGGAGACCCTGCCCTCTTCACCTGCCTGGCAAATGTGGTGCCAGTGTCGGGGGCGCCAATGCCAGGCAGCCTCCGGGGAGGCCTGGGCAGGTCCCAGGAGGGGCAGACGGGACAGGCGCAGGGACACTTCCTAGACCAGCGCTCCTATCCAGGGTCCGTGAGCTTGAGTTGAACTTGAGGAAGTTCTTGTGGGGACGTGTTTGTGCGGGTGTGGTTATTAAGTAACAGGCAGTGCAGAGTGCACTTAGCAAGGGGTCCGTGGTCTTCACCTGGCGGGCAAAGGGGTCCCAGGTGAAGGACGCCTGCCCTACCATGGAGAGCCCAGCGTGTCGGGGAGCAGGCGGCGGGCAGTCCTCTTGCCCCGGCGAGCCTGGTTTCACCCCTTAGGCTTCCCACCTTCTCTTCCTGACCCCTGTCTCTCACCTGGGATTCTGGAAAGGTCAGCGCAGCGTGCAGGGGTCTGGTTGGAGCTGGGGGGCTGCTGGAGGGTGATCTGCCTCACCAAGAGCTGCACTTAGGGGTTATTAGCAAAAGGCAAGGTCAAGTCAGAACAAATGGCAAAGAGCTCCCAACCCAGCCTAGAGCCCCCATTTCCCTGTACCCAGAGCTCCCCCCAGGGCAGCTCTAACTGGTCCCTCTTGACCTTCTGAGGGTCAAATGATCTAGTCCAGGCTCCTTTAAAAATTCCTCCTCCTGTAGAAACTGAATGCCCACTAGAGCAGGTTTTAAACCTTGAACCTTCCCTGAGTTGAGTTATAATTTTAGATTTCCCCAAATAAAGCCAGCAAATATTCATAGAGGAACTTACAATTCTTCTGTGTGCATACGACCCCTCATTACCTGACCTAGATCAGCTTGTGCACATGGTAGAAATTCCAGACGCTAAATCCAAAGCTGGTCGGAATGACCCAGAAAGAGCTCTACAAAATTCCTCTTCCTACACTAAATCTGAGAGTCAAATAAACCTGAGAAATAGGGCAAAGTTAATCAAATATGCTAGAATTATACCTACTAGATGTTTAAAGTGATAAAAATGTAAATTTGTGTTTAACTAAATTGGGTAATTTTTCTGACAAACTTTATTTCAAGAGTTATTGTGTTTTGTACAATGTTAGCCTGAAGACAATTTTCAAGATCTTTATGAGAACTTAAGAATGTAAGATATGCAGGATGTGTTTTTGTTTAAAAAGAAAAAATAGCTTTGTCCTAAAGTAAACTGTTGCAGAATGAAAATGAGGAAAGTGTAGGACGAAACCTGAATGGATGAAGAAAGTTGCAGAATGTTCGTGGAAACAAATTTAATTTGTTGTAATCAATGCTGACCAAGATTTGATAGACTTGTTTGTGAGATTTCTTTACGAGTTTTATATCGAACAGTATATTCATGTATAATTAGAATTTGATTCTCTCTCTGTTAAAATGATGACATTTTCTTGGATTAATGGCACAAGTTTACAGAAGTTTTTTCTTCACCATGTGGGTTATCTGCCTAGAAGACTAAGATTCCATGTCGTATCAAAATTACAAACTCATTAATATTTATATTGACCTTATCACTCTTTATTAAGAGAACAAGTCTTCTCACTTTTAAAACAACTAAATTTGTTTTCTTTTTTCATAATCATGTTCCCTCCCATTTAGTTAAATAGATGACCATCTATTGTTGATCAGTAACTTAGGATCCTATTTAGCCAAGTGCTCAACCTCCTGACAGCTTTTGACATTTTGCCTTTTCAAAATCAGACCCTAAAGGATATTTTTATGAATTGAAATTGTCTTTGAGATTTCCAGAGAGCCCCTGGAAAATCACATAGGGTTTGCTCCTTTACCTTATAAAACGAGAGGTGCTGGGAATAGCCAGGTTCAGGTGATGGTAAGTATTGCATGGGAAGTACTGTCAAATTAAAAGCGGTTTTCTAACCTTCTGTTGGTTAACTTTGTATGGGTGAAATGCTAGTCACATAAAGAGAGAGATTATATAGAATTCCTAGAGCTCTGGCAGTGTTCTCACAGCCCGAGTCAGTCCTGACGCTGATCTGTGTGATGTTAGACATCAGCATACTGCCCTTACGCCTCACTGTAGTCATTTTTATGAGAATGTGCTACATACCATCAAACCATCAAATTTCCTTGTTTTCAAGTGGCGCCTTTCTGAAAGGGCTTGCAATTAGCCGCAGGTACAGAGATAACAATAAAGAGGACTACAGTTTTGATTGTCCTCTTGGAGTTTACACCCAATTAGCTCTACAAGCCGATACCCCATGCCTTAAAGGCAGTAGATACCCTTAATAAGCTCTTCAAGGACATTATTTTGTATGTGGACATAAGACATACAAATTACACCTATAAATTGGATTAGTTTCTGTTATACAGCTCATGCTATTCCCTAATGGCTATTTATGACACGCTTCCAAAAGGGAAGATTAGAAACATGAGGGCTCTTTTGACCTCTTCCCAGACTATAAAAACTCGTGAAGAGACTATTGCCAGACTGGAGAAAGCTCTAAATGACCACGGAAAACCCAGGCTACGCCCGTGGGGTGCCCTGTTCCTGGGGCTGCCCTCCTGTCACCGGGGCCAATATCCCCCGTGGAGGAGATACTGTACGGTCACAGAGGTGATCTCTCTGGTTGGCTTCTAAGGACATGGGGACCTTACTCGGACATGCCATAAGAAGGGCACCTGTCATCCTCTCAGGCACTGTCATAGTGTCCCTCAGACCACGCCAGGTCCCTCTGCTCTCACATGCCACTCTACAGCCACTAACTCAACCAGCGATACAGCTGAGAATTCAAAACCAGCATGAATGGGGGGGCAGTGAAAATCTCAAACTTCAGCTAAGCCGTGAAATCAGTGAAGAAGCCCAAGAGGTTTTAGCAGTGAAGGAGGGACTGCTAACATCTTAGGTAAAGCCCCTGTAATGGAGGAAATGTCCAAAACGGGGGCAATTATGATATTACATAGAGAAGGCCTTCAGTCCCCTGAGAGCCAAAAACCACCCACGCCCTGCGTCCTCTTTGAACTGCCTCTGGAGCGTCCTCTTCCTTTTGTGAAATTTGAAATCCCCACCAAGGCAGCTCGCCGGGAGAGTCGATCAAGCAGCTAGCTCACTACATTTGGCCCAAGGCCAAGTAAAGCCTGCCCTGTGGCACCCCCAGAAGATGGACGAACCCTCCCCCACGCAGTCAGAGCAAAGAAAACGTCCTTTTATGTCTCTAGAAAGTTTCCCATTTTTTAGAACTCCACAGCTACTTCCCCCTGGCTTCCTTTGCTGCAGCCAAACGTTGGTGTCTTGAATAAAATGCTGCAGTCTTCAGACGCAGCTCCCGTCTGTCTTCACGCGGGGTGTTGCCGGGGCAGCTCTGCCGGGCCTCGGGCGGCCGAGCTGGACGCTGAGGCTGCGGCCCCTCTCTGCCCCTCTTTCAGACTGCTCCTGCCACCAGTGCTGACCAGAGGCCAGATGAAGCCGGCACCTCTCAGACCCCAGGCTGGCACGAGGTGGGTGGTCCCCGGGGGTGGGCAGGCTGCACGCTGGCAGCCAAGTGCCGCGGCCGGCGGCCCTGTGCGCTGGGCCCTCCCACAGGGTGGGCGGGTTCTGGGCCCAAGGAGGCAGGGGGTGCCTCACGGTGTGCACCGGCCTCTGGACTTACAGCGGGAGCCTGCCCTGCTCGCTCCCCGGTGCCCCTGGAGGCCTCCAGGTCCTGGGCAGCGGCCCGGCGGGCAGAGGTGGGAGAGACTCACTCCACCTCTGTGGGCCAGAAACCTCGGTTGGGGACAAAGGGAGGGGCACTGGGAGAAAGGCAGCAGCAGGGGGC
Source organism: Dasypus novemcinctus (assembly GCF_030445035.2). Taxonomy (NCBI): domain Eukaryota; kingdom Metazoa; phylum Chordata; class Mammalia; order Cingulata; family Dasypodidae; genus Dasypus; species Dasypus novemcinctus. The sequence goes on along the minus strand of NC_080684.1, from coordinate 110,190,416 downwards.
TGTGTCCCTTCTCCAACCAGACCCTCTGACCTTGCAGGGCTGAGCAAGGAAGGGACGTGTGTCCCCAGAGGTCATGAATGAGCGGGATCCCGTGTCCTGGCCTGCCCGGGAACTGGGCCTGCAGGCTTCCAGCACTTTCCATGTTCATTCTAGGCTAGATTCTAGAGGGAGCCAGAAGAATTAGTTACCAATTGTCTTGAGAACAGAGTCATTCACTCGGTACCAACGACGCACTGGGCGCTGACCCAGCCACAGCGCCCTCCTGCGCACGGAGATGTAAGAACGATTTGCAGACGGCCAGCTTAAGGCCAGGCGCTTCGTCTGATGTTCCTAAGCAGGTACGACGCCCAGGTGCTCGCTGAGTCCCGGCACCGTGGCGAGCGTCGGTGAGAAGGCGCGCGTGGCGTGCGACGGGGCCTTCGCTGTCCCCTGCAGCTAGCCCTCTCGGCGGGGACTTGCCGGGCGCCAGGGCCTCGGGCTGGAGGGACGAGCGTGAGGGTCAGTGTGCCGTGGAAGGGGGGACAGACGCGAAAGCGCGTGCTTGGGACTCACGCCGGTGAGCTGGGCCCCGGCCCCTGGACCGTGCCCTTCAGGGACGGGCTTGGGGGTCTCTGCACTGCTTTATCTCCGCCCCCGAGTGCGAGCCCATGGGGCAGGAGGCAAGCGAGGAGAGGCACACCTGGAGCCAGTACCTGTGGGCGACTCCGAGCAGGGGCAGCATGCGTGGGGGGCCAAGAGGGACCACGGGTCCCCGAGACAGCTGACCTCCCGCCCCCTTGCCATGCCCTCCCCTGCCCAGAACCCGGGCCTGACCTGTTCACCCATCACTGGGGCCCCCGGGTCCCTGGCTGCAGCTGGGCTCGGCCCGTGAGAAAGGCAGGCACCCCGGCTAACGGTCTCCGCCCTGTCGGGGGACCCCTGAATGGCCTCACCGACCCCAAGGCCCATCCACGGTGCCCCTGCCTACCGCCCTCGGAAGGGTCCCAGAGCCGCCCTCCCCCTCGCAAGCAGCGTTTTGTGAACGCTCTGCATATTGCCCTGATTCGAACGCGCCGCCGGCTCCCTTCTGGTGTCAAAGTCCTTCGGCACTCATGCCCCTGCTCCGTCTTCCGTCCTTGCCGAGTGACCCCACTAGCAGCCTGAGCTGGTCAGTGCTGGCCTCACTGTGGGGTGACGGCCACAGAAGAGGGCGGTGGGCTGTGGGGGCCGCGGGCCCGGCCCAGGTGGGAGGCGGAGGAGCTGGGATGCGAGCCACGTGGCCTGGCTGCGGTGCCCGTGGCAACGGCCGGGGACGCGGCCTCCTGCTCCCCGAGGGGCTGAGACGCGGGGTCCCCGCAGCCCTGCAGGGAGAGAGGCTGCACCTCGCTGCTCCCCGGGAGGCCGGGGCGCGGGCGCACGAGGTCGAGGGCCGAGCCAGTTCTAAGGGGTGGGCTGAGTTCTGAAGCGAGCCCTGGCTGCTCGGGGGTCAGGCCTGGCAGTCCCCGGCCAGACGCTGGGCTCGTGTCCACACACTCTCTTCAGCCAGATGGACCCTGGGGTCAGTCGGACACCGGGGGAGCTGCCTGGACCCTGACCCCACCAGGTGGACCGCTCTCCCCGGATGAGCTGACTCTTCGGGCTGGAGAACCTGCTCTGCTGGGCAGCGGCCGGACCCGGCCGGCACGTCCGCCTTCCTGGACTTCCCAGGGCTCCTGCAAGGATCAAAACCCCTGCTCGGACGCCGGCCGCACCCAGTTTACCACGATGAGCTGCGCCAGGATGTTTGCTGAGCTGGCTCTGAGCCCCACGCGGCCCCCGGCGAGCCCCCGGTGCTCTCACCCGGGTCACCCCGCCCCACTTGGTCGGGCGCCTTGTGGGAGGTAAAGGACTGCGCGCTCCTCTTGGGCTCGCTCTCCTTCTTGGATCTCACTCGGGGACTCAGGGCACGAGCTGCACAGAGAGGGAGGCAGCGAGGGCGCAGCAGCCAGCAGGTGCGGTCGTGAGCCTGGGGGCTCCTCCAGCCAGCCCGCTGCGACCCCGAGCCTCAGACGCCGGGGAGAGCAATGGCTCCTCTGTAAAGTCACCACGTGCTGAGGTCTCCTGTTACGCAGCAGTAGCTAACCAGTGTAGTCACACTGTCGATTTTAACGGAGAACTCTCAGCGTAACTCTCGGGAAACTCACTTTCTTGAACTCCATGATTCTATTTTTTTTTTTTTTTTTTTACTTTTTAAGTTTATTTATATTACACAAGTGTCACTCACTATTGACCATCTTCCCTTTAAAATAAAGAAAGGAAATATCCAAGGTTGGCTCACAGATGTCCCGGACCCCTTCCTGACTCCAGGCCGACGCTGCTGGCCGTGACCGTGATGTGCGCTTGCATCTTCCTGCACCATCGGCAAAGGGCCCCAGCCAGAGACTCCTCACAGCTTCATTCACCTTCTACTAGAAATGAAACTTTAGTGTCCCTAATAAAATTGCAAAACTGGTTTGTAGTTTGAGTTTCGTTGATTTATATTAGATCATGAAGAGGTCTTAACTTTTCAACACATAAAGGCATCAACCAATTTTATTTTTGTTCTTTGGGAAGCTAAGCTGCTGACCTCCCCAAAATAAAATGCTAGAGCTGGGAGATTCACACACAGTCCTAATACGATCGTTCCATCACTGCAGTGCATGCGCCACACATGTAAGTGTGCATGTGTGCACAAGGGAATGTCGTGTGTGCATGTGAGTGTGTGTAGGTGCACACGTGGGTGTGCAGGGGTGTGCATGCTCTGTCAGTGTGGATGTGAGTGTGGATGTGTATGCACATGTGCTGCACGTGTGCACGTGAGTGTGAGTATGCATCTGAGTGTGTGTGTGTGTTGGGGGCTCTCCCACGTCCTCACCCTCTCACCCGGAGGCGTCAGAAGCCCTGAGCTGCGCTGAGCCCAGGTAGGAACCCGGCGCAGTGCCCGCATTTGGTGTGAGCCCGGGCAGCAGCGCCGGCACGGCTCCCCCATGCAGGGGTCTGTCTGCTTCAGCTCAGGCCTTGGTGCTGGGGTGGAAGCGGCGCAGCTCCTTGCTACGAGAGCATCTATGTGCTCGGTGATGACACAGCGTCCCGCCTCACCAAGAACGGGCTAAATGCTTGGCAATTCAAGAGCAGAGTCCTGGGTGTTTTAAAGGTGATAGTTTACAGCGCATTGTTCTGCCTTAGCTGGGAAGGTAAAATTGTCTTCTTTGGGGATTGGAGACGGTTCTGATGGTCTCCATTCTTCACCCCAGGGTCCCCAGTATCCACATTTAGGTGAGGAGTGGGCAGAAGAAACCAGCTTGACTCCTTGCCCCTCCCGCCCATGTCACCCACCACGTCCTCCCGCCAGCCCTGCGTGGGCGTCAGTCGAACACACGTGCCTGGAAGGGCCGGCGGTGCCGCCAGGCCTCCACGAGGAGCAGCAGCACCCTGAGCCCTGCCCTTTCTACCGCTTGCTGTTCTCCAGAAGCAAATCATTTCAATCGCATCTTTCTTCTTTAATTTACCTCCATTTCTCTATTAACAAACATGCTGACTGTGCATTTTCCCTGATTTCCGCCCCTTTGATGTTGTATATATGTATCGATTTCCTATTATGGAAAATGATGCTTTCATCATCCCTCACTTCCCTTCCCACCCCCAACAACATCCTGATAGATATCCATTTTATCACCCACTGCAGCCAAATCGATATTCAAGGTTTGCAGTTCTATAGCTATGCAAATAGTAGTCACGGCTGACTCATGCCACACGCTCTTTAAAACATTGTGATTCTCCAGATATTAATATTTCACTCACTTATCAAATTGTTGGAGCAAGAACCTCTTTTCAGCGTGACCACACAAACCAGGTATTCTAGCAGATTCTTTGCCACTGTAGCACCATCATTCCCAGAGCCTTTGTCCCCTGTCCATGGCACGTGCTGGCTGTGCCACAAAGGCTCTGGACTTCACTTTCACCTTCGGCTCTGGGACTCTCCTTCCCTCCCCCATCCTGGATTTGGTGTCTTCTGGACCCCATACTTTCCTTTTCTGGTTTAACTTCCTCAGTGCTGTGCATCAATTCTTCTAGTAGCTTCATGGAAAAGAAACTCTGAGGGGGTTGAAAGCATTTATAGCTTAAATGCTACCCTTGATCTTCCTGGATAGTTTGGCTAGCTATAAAAATCCAGCTGGAAATTCTGAAGGTGCTGCTTCACCCCCTTCAAGCTGCCTGGGTGTCTGTTAATAATTCTGATGTTATTCTGATTCTGAATTTTTTTCATATAGCATGTTTTTACCCCCTATTTTTTGATCTGGCTACTTCAAGTATTGAATTTCACAGAGATGTGCTTTGAAATTGACCTTTGCTTATTCATTTTCCTGAGTACTGTCTGCCTTTCGGTTTAAAACACGAATCTTTTGATTTGAAGGGTTTTCTTATATTATTTGTTTGATCAAACTGGGCTTCTAGTTTGTCTGTTCCCTTTCACTAGAATTTCTAATTTTCCAATGTTGGAGACCTAATTACCTTTTCCATTTTCTATCTTATCTTTTCATGTTTGTTTGCTGAACGATGTGGTCAACTTTGACTTCTTTTCTTCACTCACACATATATATCTGTTATCATATTTTTTATCTTAATTTTTCTGTTTCCTGACTATACCTTGTTTTTGAAGCCTCGTATTTCATGGAACATCTCCCCATCTCTCTAGGAATAATGCAGCACTCTGTGTTTTCTATGTTGGTGGCAGTTTCCTTCTGCTCCCAATAGGCTTCCATAGCCTGAGTTCCTTTTTTCCACTTAATTCTTGCCCCCAACTTTCCTGCAGTAAGGAGGCGAAGTGGAGACATGCTCAGGCAGGGGGTGCTGCTTAGCCAGAACCCCACAGCCTCCTTGGGTCCCCTCACTCCTGTTGTTCCCACTCCTGTCTCCACGCACAGCGGCTCCGGCCAGGTGGCCCCAGGCGGTGCCCAGCTTCCCATCTGCAGTGTCACTTTTTCTGACCTAAGGAGTCTGCAGGCCACAGAGTGAGAAGGAGGACCCTGAGCTCATTTTGTAGAAGTTCCTGTGTTTACTCAAATCTCATTTGATGCTCCTCGGGACATGTGGTGATTTTCCCCATTGATGAAGAGGTGATGATGACGGCACTGGGCTGTGTTCTCCTCCATCCCCCACCCACCCACCTGATGAGCTGATGAGGCAGGGCTCCTTCAGCCCTTCTGCAGGTGATGTGGCTCAGAGATCTTGAGCTGCTCACCTGAGCTCTGGTCTGATGTCCTCAGCTGCCCTGGCCTGGTTCTAAGAGCAGGCTTGCTCCTTTCTTGCTAATGTGCTTTCTAGGTCTCTTATGAGCATTTTGCCTGGGAGGAAGGGGATGGGCTCAGCAGAGAGGATTCTGGGGGCTCTCAGGTGGCCTAGACTGCCCCAGGACCCCCGGGGCCCTCCAAGGAGCATGCAGGGCTTCTGCAGCTCCTGCAGGACAGACCAGGTGGGCACTGGTGGCTCTGGGTGTCCCAGGTGGAGACACAGTGGAGTTTTAAGGAAGTACTCAGAAATGCAAAGGGGCATGGTGAGGGAAAAGCCTCTGGGCGGGGTTTCCCAGGGCCAAAAACAGGGTCTGTGCTGCCTAAGTAAAGTCAGTTGTAGGACAGTTATGGAGAAAAATGGGCGATTAACATTAAACTAAAACAGACTCGTGGGGCAGGAACCAGAAAGCTGCTGCTGCACCAGCCTGCAAAATCAATTTAGCTCCGTCGTGTGTGCATTTGGGATGACTGGACAGTACAAAGGGGCCAGCAGACAATTGCTGCTGTCAGATGCTCGGCACAAGTAGGTGATGTGATTATGTCCATATCTTAATTTCATCTAATTTCATGCCAGTTTGCAGAGGCAGCTGAGCACGTGCCACCACGTAAAGACAGCCCAAACTAAAAACTGCTTTTTGACCTTGAATAGAAGGGGGAAATGGCTAAGAGTCTTCAAAAAAGAGTTGGAAGGTCATCAGAGGGGTTGTGCTTATGCATTCCTCAGGAGGACCCCAGAAACAGCCAAAGTGGATACAGTGCCAGGTCCTGGTGCTTCTGAGGGCTGCGGGCGCTCACAGGTTCTACAGTCATGGCAGATGGATTTGGAGCTCTGTGCCATGTCAGAGGGCCCTACTTTGGAATTTGTGCTCCTGAGTGTGACTGAGCTGGACTCAGATGTGACCTTTCTACACATGCCTCTTCTGTTACTTTTACTGAACCTGTGGTTGGTGCTAGGGTTGGGTATATTCAGGAGACCTGAATCTCTGGACTGCCCATGTGCCAGCTGGGCCCTGAGCCTCAGCAGAGTTGCAGCTCCTACTCTCTGGTTCATTGGACTTGCTCAGATCAGCTAACAGGGAGACAAAGATGGTCAGCGACCACACCAGGGAGCCACGAGTGCCTACAACTGCAAGCAGGAGAATTGCATCCAGCATCCAGGTGAAATCTAAGCCCCCTCTTGATATAGAGGTGGAGTGGACATCACCATCCCAGGGTCCACAGGATGGAGGAATAGAGTATGGATTAGAGTGGACTTACTGATAGTCTACTATAAAATTATTGTGACTAGTAATAGAAGTAATTGTAGCATTGATGTGGAGAAAGTGGCCACAGTAGTTGCTGAGAGCAGGGAGAGGGAAGAAGAGATGTGATATGGGGGCACTTTTGGGACTTGGAGTTGTCCTGAATGATACTGCAGGGACAGGTGCAGGACAATATATATCCTGCCATAGCCCACTGAATGTACCGGGGGAGAGTGTGAACTAGAGTAAACTATTATCCATGTGGGGCAGCAGTGCCCCAAAATGTGTTCACCAAGTGCGATGAGTGTGCCACAGTGATGGGGGAGGTTGTTGGTGTGGGAGGAGTGGGGTGGGGGATGGGGGGGTATACGGGAACCTCTTATGTTTTTTTAATGTAACATTTTTTGTGATGTACGTATCTTCAAAAAGCAGGAGAAATGCATCCATCATCCATGTGGGATCTAAGCCCCCTCTCGATACAGAGGTGGAGTGGACATCAGCATCCCAGGGTCCACAGGATGGAGGAATAGAGTATGTATTAGAGTGGACTTACTGGTATTCTACTATGGAACTATTGTGATTAGTAATGGAAGAAAATGAAGCATTGATGTGGAGAAAGTGGCTATAGTAGCTGCTGAGGGCAGGGAGAGGGAAGAAGAGATGTGATGTGAGGGCATTTTCAGGACTTGGAGTTGTCCTGGGTGGTGCTGCAGGGATAGGTGCTGGACGTTGTGTGTCCTGCCATGGCCCACTGGGTGGACTGGGGGAGAGTGTGGACTACAATGTGGACCACTGTCCATGTGCAGCCGTGCTCCAAGGTGTATTCACCAGGTGCAGTGAATGAGCCACGATGATGGAAGAGGTTGTTGATGTGGGAGGAGTGGGGTGAGGGGGTGGGGGGTATCTGGGGACCTTATATTTTTTGAATGTAACATTTAAAAGAAAAGAAAAAAGGAAAAAAATGTATATATAACTTACAAAAATCATGGGGGTGGGGGTTGGGAGTAGGTTATATGGGAACCTCTTTTGTTTTTTTAATATAACATTCTGTGTGATCTATTAACTTAAATAAAAGAAAGTGTTTAAAAAAAAAAAAAAAGACGTCCCAAGAGCGCTGCGGCCCCTTGCCCAGGCCCAGTCCCCCAGCGCAGCTTCCCGCACCCAGCAGAGCGTTGGGGGCTCTCCCGACTTCCCCGCTCCGGGCCCCTGGCCTCCTTAGGCAGCCTCGCTGCTGGGCCCAGAAGGGCTGCCCCTCTCAGCCGCCGCCCTGCTCTGCTCTGGGGCAGCCCCGGACCTCGGTCACCCCCAGCTCCTCACAACCAGCCCAGACCCCTGCGCCTCTTCCTCCAGCCTTCGGGGCACTCAGGCTGGGGGCGCTTGGGGCTCAGTGTTGAGTGTGAGCCCCTCGCAGCAGCTGAATGGGGCCCACAAGGAGGCACTGCTCAGAGCAAAGGTGGGAGCCGGGGCCGGTGGGCGCCTCCCCAGGAGGAGACACGGTGGGTGGCTCTGGGCAAGGCCCCTGCTCTGCGCTGGGAGGTGGCAGGTGCTGCCTCCTCAGGTGACAGGTGGGCCCATCAGGGTGGGTGCAGGCTGCCGGGTGCGCTCCGGAGACGCCCCGAGGGTGACCCTGTAGGCACAAAAGTGGCTCTGCAGGGTCATCACGGTCGGTGGGGAGGGAGTCTGGACTGCCCTGCGGCGGCTTGCTCTGTCGGTAGAGGTGGGGTCTGGCTGCGGACGAGGGGTCAGTCCAGCTCTGGACGAGGGGTCGGTCCCACTTGGGACGAGGGGTCGGTCCGGCAGCAGACGAGGGATCGGTCTCACAAGGGGTTGCGCGGTTCGGCTGACGGGGTCGCCCGGCGAAGCCGGCGACGAAGGGGTCGCCCGGAGAAGCAGGCGACGAACTGGGGACAAGGGAGGCCAGGCCCTTGTCGGGGGCTCTCAGGACTGGAGGGCGCACGGCAGAAGAACTACCGCGGAGACAAGGTAAACACGCAAGTCCACTTTATTGAGGAAGAGGCAACAGTTTTATAGGGGCTGGGGAAGGCTGATTGGTCGAAGCCACGCCCTGCTCTGATTGGTTGCCAGCGAAAGGTCAGTGGGCGGTACTGGACGGGGGAGGGGTGGTGGTTAGGGATTGGCTGTCGCTGTTGCTGGGGGAAGGGGCAGGGTTTAGGGATTGGTGGCTGCTGTTGCTGGGGTGGAGGGCAGACTTGAGTTTCCCGCCCACGCCTGGCTGTTGCTGCTGTTGGGGGAGGGGAAAAGGGCAGACTGGATTTCTCCGCCCACGCCTGGCTGTTGCAGCTGTCGGGGGAGGGGAAAAGGGCAGACTGGAATTTTCCGCCCTGCGCCTGTGCAGGGAGAAGGAAGAAGAAGGGTGCCGCCCCACAGGCATCGTGTGGCGCCATCCGGGAGGAGGGGCGGCCGCGGAAGCATGGCTGCCGAGAAGGGGAGACCCGAGGGCACTCTGCGCCCATGCCGAGCTTCCTTCAGGGGTGGCGGTGAGTCCGACCAGCCACCCTATTATGGGGGTAGCGGCTTGGCCTGCCGCGGCTGCTCCCCCGCCAGGCCAGCAAACCACACTTCAGCCCGAGGGGTGACCGCACTGCCCGGTCCTGTGAAGGAGGCGTCTCGCAGGCAGGCGGCCGAGGGGGCTTTTGGGCAGACAGGAGGAGCTACGATGACACCAGAAGCCCCCATGGGGATAGAGGAGGCGGCCCAGGGCCCAGGAACGCCGCCCCGGAGGCTGAAAAGGTGAGCCGGGCTCCAGCCTGGAGGCTTTGGACGTGGAGCTGGTCTCAGGCCCGGGGCTCCAGCCCTGTGGGCGTTTGTGGGGTGTTCGGTCTCCCTGAAGCGGTGGCAGCAGGTCACAGGCCCCAGAGGGCCTTGGGCATCGGACCAGGCAGGTGGCACGTTGCCAGGTTACCCGGTGGGTGCTGGGCTGCTGCTCCGATCGGGTGACAGTGTCGGATGCAGGGGCACACCTGAAGACGGGTTGGGGGACCCCAACCCAGATGTGGAGACGAGGACTGGGGGCTGCAACGTCACTGCAGAGCCCAGACAAGGCAGCGGCCTGGGGGAGGAGCGCGCAGCTGGGGTGCACTGCAGTGGGGAGCGGGCCGGGCCGAGGTGGGGTAACGAGGCTGGTGACGGGCAGCTCAAGGGGGCTGCTGGGGGCGAGCCAGGCGGGAGTTCCCCAAACCCCGGCACGTAGGGACGCGACTCCAGAGAGAAGCCTGAGCTGGAAGGAGAGATGGGACACAGGCCAGGGAGGACGACAGGACGGGCGGGTGTCCCTGCAGGCTAAGGCTAAGGAGGCACGAGTGGAGGGGGGCTGAGAGGCTGGGGAGACGGGGCCAGGCATCTCCAGGGCTGAGCCGCAGCTGCCAACGTCCCACGAAAGCAGAATGGCAGCTGGAACGTAAGTCCAGCCCGCGGCGCTCTTGCCACATTTCTAGGGCTCGGGCTCCACCACGGGCACGTGGCTGCCGTGTCGGACAGACTTACTCCGTCGGAAGGCGTCCCTCTAGAACGTTCTGTCATTGCAGGGGTTTCTGCCTGCCAGTTCTGCTCTGCGGCAATGTGTGAGGGGCCAGGAGCCACCGCCAGGCTGGCTCCACGTGTCTGTCCTGGGGCAAGCACGTCACCCCTCTGTGACTCAGTTTCCCTTGGTGAAATGGGGACAACAAGCTCCATCCTCCCGGGTCCCCTGAGCTTGAAGGAGCTCTGTGAGGACCACCCTCGGCTCCGCATCCCTGGCGTCGTTTTTGGCTCACGGGGCCTCCACCTCGGCTGTGTCCTTGCAGGGGCCGGGCTCCTGGCCAATGAGGACAGGACGCCTGGAAGGTCAGCTCCCCCCACTCCCCCCCGGCACCCCCCGTGCTTCCTACAGGGCTAAGGCCCGTCTCTGCCTCCCACTGGGAAGGGCCCATTATCTTACTGTGGGAGCATCGTGCCAGGACCCCGCCCCGGTGAGGACAGAGGCCCTACCCACCCACGGCTGCACCCCATTTCAGCACCCCAGGTGGTCCCTCCAGCAGGTTCATCCTGGGATGAGAGCCCGCTGGGTGCCTGACCCACCGGGGAGCCCAAACCTGCTCCGTCCTCTGCCCCCACCCCGTCCAGTCCCCCTCCTTCCAACACAGCCTCCGAGTGGCTTGAGCGGGACTGGAAGGTGTCTCCGTGCCTGCTTGACCTTGACAAGTGGCCAAGGGCCAGCCAGGCCTAATGGCCCCGGGCAGCAGCCCACGTGAGGGGTCGCTCCCAGCACCCGGAGGGTCCCAAGCTGCCCAGAGCCTCTGGGTGTGCACGCTGCGCCAACCCGGCCATCTGGAGCCTTGTGGCACGGGGAGCCCAGGGGGGACGGAGGACGTGGCCGGGGGATGGACGACTCCCAGAGCTGCTTACGTCTGTTCAGGGAAGACGTGGACCTTGTAAGCATTTACTCGATAACAAAGGGGTGCAGCTACTTCAAACTTCCGAGGCCTCCGGCTCTGGGGCAGGCCTGGCTGACAGCAGGGGCAGGGGAGGCGGGAACCCGGGAGCTAGACGCATGGAGCCCCAGGCGGTGCAGGTCCCGGAGCCCCCCACCCACCCAGGCAAGGGGGCCTCGCTCCAGCATGGGCGGGTGCTGTGGGGGCTGGTGGTGCTGATGCAGGGGTGGGGGCGGGGGGGCCCGGGTCGCTGAGAGGAAGAGTTGGGGCCACCGTCAGGGATGGGGCCGGGAATGGTCCCTTCCTGGGGCGGGCGCAGGAGAGGAACGGGCGCCCTACGCGGCGACAGCACCGACAGGACTGGAACCAGGGTGGGCCGCGCGGCTTGCTTAGACCCCGCAGCCTTCGAGGGTGGGGGGGGCTGGCGCGTGGTGGGGAGTTCCGGGGGTCTGCAGAGGAGCCCAGATCCCCCAAGCCCACCCCACACCCCTGCCTCTTCATGACGTGGGGAGCTGTCCAGGGGGGCAGCTGAGGACCCCCCAGGGGTGCCCATTCATGGGCGGGGGACAGAGATGGGGTGCAATGCTGAGGCCGGGGGCTGTGGGCTGAGGGATCCCCACCCCAGTTGCAGGGTGGGGCTGGACTTCTAGGGTGGGCCTATCCCCAAGGCTGATGTGGACCCCAGGGTGGGCATGGACCCCCCAAGGCAGGAACTCCTCCAGGGCAGGCGTGCCCCCTGGGTTGGGGGTGCCCCCAAAGCTGGCGTGGACCTCAGGTTGGACATGGACCCCCCAGGCAGGCGTGGACCTGGTCCCTAGAGGGGCAGGGCACAGGCTGAGCCCCAGAGAGCAGCAGGGGGCCGTGCCCACCACCCTCAGGAGGCCCTCGGGTGAGCGCCACTTTACAGACCGGAGGCCCAGGGAGCAGGGCGTGGGCTGGGAGCAGCCGCAGAGGCCCCATCTCGCGTCCTGGGAGGCCCAGCTGGGCGGCTGCAAGACTCCGGTGGCCCCGGCCTGTGGCTGCCAGGCCGATGTGGACGTGGGCAGGTGGCCAGGATGCCAGGGTGGGGCCGATCCCTTGCAGGGACCCCACTCGTGCAGGGGCAGGCTGGGGGCCCTTCTGAGTCCACTCTCCGCTGGACCGCTCCCTGCCCCCCCCGGCTGCCACACCTCCCCTTGCTCAGTCACCTGGGATGACCCGTGCCATCCTTAGAGCTCGGCAGGCAGCAGGCCTCAGGCCGGGAACAGGCCGGGGTCCCAAAGCCAGACTGCCTCGCTCAGCCTCCAGCCTCCAGCCTCCAGCCTCCAGCCTGGCTTGTGGCCTTGAGCTGGGTCCTGTTCCCCAGTCACCGTGCCTCAGTTTCCTCCGAGGTGAAAGGGGTGTTCTGGCCTGCCAGGCTGCCAAAATGCAATTACCAGAAATACTTTGGCTTTTACAGTGGACCTTTATTTGCTTGCAAGGTGACAGCTCCGAGGCTGAGACAAATGTCCAAACCCTGGCATCGTCGGCGACGCTTTGTCCCTGGAGATCGGCTGCTGGCGACCCTGGGCTCCTCGGCCGCGTGGCAAGGCCCGTGGCGGCGGCAGCTGGGCCTTGCCTTCTCTTCTGGGTTTTGTGGCTTCAGCTTCCAGCTTCTGTGGCTCTTTCTCGCTGTTCCTCTGAATTTCAATCTTCGGCAGAGAACGAAGACCCGTGCTGGGCCAAGCCCACGGGAGGGCCACGTCCGCAGGGACAGAGGAGCTCTAAGAGCAGACTCTCCCGGGAGCACCAAGCCTGAGACTGTCCCAGAGGGTGACGACCCCTTCCTCGTGCTGGTCCAGGGGTCCCCTCGCCTAAGCCGCGCAGTGCGTGAGCCTCGTGTGTGGTTTCTGTCGTGGTCGGCCGGCACGAAGCGCTCTAGGCAGGTGACAGCTGCGGTGAGTTACCAGCCGGCACCAGCAGGCGGCAGGAAACAGGAAATGGGGCCTCGCCCAGGGCTGGGGCAGGGCCAGGGAAAGAGTCACTCTTGTTTTCTGAGTTGGAGATGTTTCGTCACTCTGATCATCTGGGACAACAAGCTTGAGGTTTCTATGAATGTTAGAAATATAACCAAGCAATCCACAGAAATGTAATCTGGCAGAGAAGGACAGAGAAACAAAGATGTTTAGACACTTGTTCTGGTGGCAAAAATAAATAAAAGACTAGAAGGGAGGGAGAAAGGGAGGAAGGGAAAATTAAAGCAGTGTAAACAGCCTTTAGAAAGGGACCGGGAACATAGGTTTGTTGTAGTAAAGATTAAGCAAGGTAACGCATGTAAAAATAGTGCTCAGGAGCACTGTATAAATAGTTCACAAAATAAAATTAAAACAAAAAGCAATGCAAAACCCTAAATGTCAAAAACAACACTAAACCAGTGGTTCATACTTACAGAAGAACTATTGTTTAAAAGGTTTATTTATTTATGTTTTTATTCTTAATCCGCACCCCCGAGATGCCCCACCATCCTGTCTGCTCGTTGTCTGCTGGCAGTGTCCGCTCATCTTCTCCAGGAGGCACCGGGAACCGAACCTGGGACCTCCCACGTGGGAGGCAGGGGCCCAACAACCTGAGCCACACCTGCTGTGTCATCTGGGCTGCATCATCTGCTGGCTGCATCATCTGCTGGCTGTGGCATCTCCTCATGGCTGCATCTGCTCATCTTCTTTAGGCGTACTGGAACCGATCCAAGACCTTCCAGGTGGGAGGCAGGGGCCCAACTTCCTGAGCCACATCCACTCCCCCAAAACTATTTTCTGTGAACTTAAAACAGTGTTTTCTACACCTTTATTGGACAGAACATCAAACTGAGAATGACAACCCGAGCTCAGTGGGCAGGTCGAGGGGGACAAGCTTGCTGTCCTCACTCTCGCCGCAGTCCACGAGCAGCCCCCTCCCCTGAGTCTGCTCTCGGTGGCCTCCCCAGATCCTGGCCCAGCGATGTCGGACCACCGAGTCACCGCACAGTGCTGCGTCTTTGTAAAGAGCCGGTTCTCGCAGGGGTGTAAGTGCGAATGATGCTACCTGCCCAGAGGGGGACGCCCCACTCTTCCAACCTGGGGAGAGGATCAGACGTAGTGAGGCCGGCCCCCACCTGCCTAAGAACCGTGCCTCGCCCGTTAGAAGCCAAGACGACCGCTGCGTGGTGAGTGGGGAGCAGGGCCAGCTTTCCCACCCCCCGGGCCCCCCTTAGGCCACAGCACCCAGCGTGACCTCACGTGGGGGCCGTGCTCCTCCTGGACCTCGTCCTGGACGGGACTGGGGCAGGGGCTGGCTCCAGGCTCCACCCCTCCTGGGACCCCCACAGGCCCTGCAGCCCGCGAGGCAGGAGCTGCCGTATTCGCTCGGGGACAGGAGACACGCAGGCTCCCCCACCGGCCTGCTGCAGGCTCGCGCCGAGGCCGCGGAGGGAAGACGTGGGTCAGCGCGTGCCTAAGGAAGCAAAGCTCAGGTTTACAGAAGGGACACAGGGGACCTCGTTCCACCCGAGCTCAACACACGCGAATGCTCGCCCAGCAACCGGAAAAAAGGAAGGCCGAGAGAGAGGGTAAGCATTTAAAAAATTACTTCGATGATTAGCTTTGTTTACTTACTGACATTTGAGTGTCTATTTCCCTTATTTATAAAACAATGTGTTGATGGATATGTTCATAAAAGAAATGCTGCTTGGGAAGCGGCCGTGGGCTCCCGTCTACCATATGGGAGGTCCAGGGTTCGATGCCCAAGGTCTCCTGGTGAGGGTGAGCTGGCCCGCGTGGTGAGCTGGCCCACGAGGAGCACTGCCCCGTGCAGGAGTGCTGGCCCACTTGGAAGATTGCCGCAGCAAGATGATGCAACCAAAAGAGACACAGAGGAGGACAGTAAGAGACACAGCAGACCAGGGAGCTGAGGTGGCACAAGAGAAGGATCCCCTCTCTCCCACTCCGGAAGGTCCCAGGATCTGTTCCTGGAGCCACCTGATGAGAAAACAAGCAGACACAGAAGAGCACAGAGCGAATGGACACAGAGCAGACAATGGAGGGAGAGGGGAGAAGTAAATAAATTTTTAAAAATGTTTCTTAAATAATGGGGTTCACTATCATATGTGCCCTAGGTAGAGCAAGGGGGTCCAGCAACAGTGGGGCTGGTGGGGGGGGCGGCCTTCAGGGGTGGGGGCCAGGGCTCTGACCCAGATGGGGTCTCCAGGCAACGCCCCCGGCCCCCCCGGGCTCCTGAAGTGGGCACCTTCCCAGCCTCCCATTAACCGCTGCCAAGTCTTTTTCCCCTGAGGGAGGAGGCGGAGAGACCTTGGGCAGGGCAGGCTGCTGGGGTGCAAGAGAGAGAATTAAAATTTTTACAAATTATTTCTAGGATTAATTTTGTTTACACATTGTTACTAGAGAGTTTATTTGTCCTATTTATTAAAAAGCGTGGTAAGTATGTTCAAGAAATACTTAGTAAATAATGTTTTTTTTTTCATTATGATGCATGATTTTCATATTATGTGAAGGGTCTTGGAATATGTTGGCCATGTAAAAGGAGACCCTCCTGTATATCAATACATGTCAATACCATGTACTGTAACACACTGACATTAAATATTATGTATATGGAATATGTATAAAAAGACAGACCTCTGGGTGCCAACCAGATTCTCCCATCGTCAAGTTTTCCAGCAGCCCTCCTGTTGGCCACTGCCTCGCTCTATTATTTTATTGGGGGCTGCAAAATGTAATATTCTAACTCTGCCATTTCTAAAATTCTCCTATAAGAAGGATGTTTTTCTCTTCAACTATTTGATTACCTGACTGTACATATGTACAGGAAAGTCAGAATAAATGCTTGATTCCTATTATTTATCAGTTATATTAGTCAGCCAAAAGGCTGCTGATGCAAAATACCAGAAACTGGTTGGTTTTTATAAAGGGTATTTATTTGGGGTAGGAGTCTACAGATACCAGGCCATAAAGCGTAAGTTCCTTCCCTCACCAAAGTCTATTTCCACATGTTGGAGCAAGATGGCTGCTGACATCGGTGAGGGCTCAGGCTTCCTGGGTTCCTGCATTCCTGGGGTTTGCTTTTCTCTGGCTTCAAGGTTCCTCTCCCCAGGGCTTGCTTCTTTCTGGGCTCAGGTTTCCTCTTTTCCTGGGGTTTGCTTCCCTTTCCTCTGTGAGCTTACTTCCCGGGGCTCCAGCTTAAGGCTTCAGCATCAAACTCCAACATCAAAAACTCTCAACTCTGTCCTTTGTCATGCCTTTTATCTGTGGGGACTCAACACCCTAATGATGTGGCCCAATAAAAGTCCTAATCATAACTTAATCATGCCCAGGCACAGGGCAAATTACAAACATAATCTAATATCGATTTTTGGAATTCATAACCATATCAAACTGCTACATCAGTGCTCAGAAAGAAGTTAATTCTCTGGCATTCTCTAAACCAATGTCTTTTGAGGTTTATCATGAACTCCCATATTTAATATATTTAATATGCTCTAATTAACTGCAGTTATTCTCTTTGATGCTCAAATTGCCATATATATATATATATATATATATATATATATAATGTAATGTATATGTTATGTATATATAAATATATCAGAATGGCCATGCCAATAATCTGCTCAGTGAAAACAGTTTAAAATTATTTTCCACTTGAGGCTATAGCTCACCAAAGTTGTCCAATCCACTGACTGTTTTAAAGTCACTTATAACAGCCAGGAGAGCAGATGCAGCTGGGAGCTTGTACCTGCTTCCCTCGTATGAGGTCCTGGGCTCAGTCCCTGCTGCCTCCTAAAAAAACACAGACCCTCTCCATGGGGTAGGCACATTTTGGCTCATTCTTTCCATCTTGCTTTCAGTTGTTAGAGCGGCTTAAATCGTTTCTCACTTTCATTTAACCTTGCTTTTTAATCCTGTAAACGTGGATCCGCTCGGCCCTTGTTGCTGTGGGTTGGCTTGGCCTCTCTCTCCGGCCTCCACTGCTACCTTAGCCCAGCAGCGCCCATCCCCGGCGGACCGGCCCCCTCGCGGCCTGGGTCCGCGCTGTTGCCCCCCGGCCGGTGGAGGCGTCCTGACGCAGCCCACCCAGCCGCCCGGCTGCTGCCTCCTCCAGGTCCTCACTGGGCTGAGCAGCCCCCGTGCCAGGCCTGGGCCAGGGCGGCCAGAACAGGCCGTGCTGTTCTCTGGTCACAGCGCCCGGGCAGGGGCCTGGACTCGGCTCCCCGACTCGCAGTGACGTTTTCAGGGGTGAAAAGAAGCAGCTGCCAGGGAGCTCCTGGCCAAGCCTGGGCTGCTGTCCACAAGCAGGACCAGCCCAGGTGAGTCCACCCCAGACCCGGGTCCACAAGCCGGACCAGCCCGGGCGAGCCCACCCCAGAAGTAGGTCCAGAACCAGGACCAGCCCGGGCGAGTCCACCCCAGAAGTGGGTCCAGAATCAGGACCAGCCCGGGCGAGTCTACCCCAGACCCGGGTCCAGAAGCAGAACCAAGCCGGGCAAGTCCACCCCAGACCTGGGTCCACAAGCCGGACCAGCCCGGGCGAGCCCACCCCAGAAGTGGGTCCAGAACCAGGACAAGCCCGGGCGAGTCCACCCCAGAAGTGGGTCCAGAACCAGGACCAGCCCGGGCGAGTCCACCCCAGACCCGGGTCCAGAAGCGGAACCAAGCCGGGCAAGTCCACCCCAGACCTGGGTCCACAAGCCGGACCAGCCCGGGCGAGTCCACCCCAGAAGTGGGTCCAGAACCAGGACCAGCCCGGGCGAGTCCACCCCAGAAGTGGGTCCAGAACCAGGACCAGCCCGGGCGAGCCCACCCCAGAAGTGGGTCCAGAACCAGGACCAGCCCGGGCGAGTCCACCCCAGAAGTGGGTCCAGAACCAGGACCAGCCCGGGCGAGTCCACCCCAGAAGTGGGTCCAGAACCAGGACCAGTCCGGGCGAGCCCACCCCAGAAGTGGGTCCAGAACCAGGACCAGCCCGGGCGAGTCCACCTGGACCCGGAGGGCAGGCGGCGCCGGCGGCTCCCCGAGCTGTGAGAAGGGAGGGCCGGCGGCTCCCTCTGCTCTCCTGTCGCGTGTTTCCCAGTTTCTAAAGTGAGCCTGCGCCCCTCGCTGGTGGACAGCCCTGCACTCAACCCTGGCCCTGGGGGGCGGCCCGCTGCCACCTTCAGGGAAGCCGAGGCACGGAGGGGAGGACCTGGTGCCGGGGGGCCGCACAGCCAGGGCAGCAGCACCCCCGCCCCGAGCCTGGGTCCCCAGCCGCACTCTGCCCTCGCGAAGACGAGCAGCAGGCGGTGTTGTGGCAGACAGCCCTGCCAGCCCGCCAAGCGGCACACCGTACCTGCCGTGAGCCGGGGTGGTAGGGGGTGCACGGAGCCAGCAGGCCCAGGGGGTCTCACCGCCCCCAACATGGAGCCCTCCCGCCAGCCGGGCCCCCACCTGCCCTGTGTCCTAGGAAAACGCTCCTCCGAGCGCTGTGCCCACGGAAAGCCTCCTTGGAAGCGCAGCCACAGCGCTCTCCCTCGGGGCCCAGCCCCTCGGCCCCGAGCAGGCAGGTGGCCAGGGAGGACGCCCCAACTTAGCACTCCGCAGCCCAGCTCTCCGAACGGCCCCTCTGTGCCCTTAAAGGCCCCCGCACCAGGCACACTTGATCATTCCTCCTTCCCCGAAGGCCTCACCTCCAGATTGATTTTTCAGTAACTCTGGCTTTTTTCCCAAATTGAGAAGGGCTTTGCACAATTGACAGATGGTAAAAATAGGTCTATCCAAGTGGTTTTCTCCTCGAGGGAAAGGAGTCCCCACCCCACACACAAGCAGCCTGACCCCCGAGCTTGCACGGGACCTGGGGGTGGAGGCGTGGTTGTCCCCCTTACGCCCGCTCTCGCCAGCCCTGCGGCCTCCACACCCACGAGGCACAGCTGCAGTCAGACCTGTTGGGCCCAGGCTAGGAGAGCCCTTGCGGGGCCGAGGGACCCCAGCTGCTCCCGGGGGAGGCGGGGGTGGAGGCAGCGTGGGGGCCCACCCCAGCCCCTGCTCGTGACCTCCTCTCCCGGGGTTGAGCGGGACCTGGATTTGTTCCTCCAACCAGGGCAAGGGGGGCAGGGTGCCCCCAGGTCGTCCAGCGCACCACAGGGTGGGCCCCCCTCGGCCACCACATGCCCCACGCTGTCCCCAAGTGAAGGACCTGCAGCAAACCATCTGCCCTCCCGAAGAGTGCACACCCACCTGTAGGGCTGGGCAGTGCCGGCGCGAGGTCGGGGTGAGCCGGGCACGGAAGCGTGATGGCCGCACATGATGGCCGCACGCCCAGAACCCGCAGTGCAGGAGGCGCGCCTGCTCCGCGCCCCGTCACGCCCTCCCTGTCCCACGCCGCACCCTGCCCTGTGAGACAGCTGCCCCCTGCCCAGGGGAAGGGCTCCCGCCATGGCACCCAGCCCGTGCTAAAGGCGTCACACACACTCACACACCTTTGGCACAAAATCCACACGGCACGATTGATCAACGAGGCTCCAAAAGGCCAGGCCGTCGGCCCAAGGTCATGCCTCCCAGCGTGTGGACCAGGCCCGGACGCGCTGGGTCCACTTGATGCAGACGCCGGTGCCCTTTCGGCCGCAGAAAGTTCCTGAAGCAAAAGACCAAGGAAAGCCCGTGGCAGCCTCTTCCCCAGGTCATCAGAGCACATTCCCGATAGAAATCTCTCCGCGTGATCACTGCACGCCCAGGGCAGAGCTGGCCTCATGATTAGATAAATTATAAACCATCCCATGTATCTGCCCATCTCTCTAATTAGACTTCCTTGAGACCCGTATCTGCTGTAGACATGTGGACCCTGCACCTTTAATAAATGGGGGGAAATGATGCTGCCTTAATCTCTGAGAACCGCTAGATAAAAGATTTACTCTGTTTACTTTGGATTAGAGGAGAGCTTTGACCTTGAGTCGGGAGTTATTGTTTTCTGAATCAACTTTCAATTGGAAACATTGTTGCCTTTCAAAGGGCCGAGAGGCCTGAAATGTAGTGAAGCACAAACTGCGAGGCCAGCAACAAGGACAAGGAGAATAAATTAGGAGCCGCCTTATTAAAAGAAAATAACTAATTTCAAAACGTTATTGCATCCGGAGCTGAGCTCAGAGGCAACAATGTTTGCTAAGCTCATGAGCTGGGCTGGGCTGGTCTCCATAATGCCTGCCTGAGCAATAATGAGATGCTTAGTAGGCTAATTATTTTGTGAATAAAATCAAACAAAATCAGGTAATTAAACACCAGACAGAGCATGTCTGAAGCCTTGTCCTGATCGGTGCTGAAAGTCCGATTTCACAAGGTTGGCTCTGAATAAGTACCGGGCGAAGCAGGACCTGCGGCAGGTGCAGGGGTCTCGTTCCCAGCTCACGTGGCGCGGCCCCGCCTCAGGGGCCCCGACCCCGCCTGGTGGCCCTGCTGGCTCTTCCTGGTGGCTCTGGGCAGGGGGGACAGCGAGCAACGCGTGGGATGGTCCTTGTCACTCTGAGGCTGGCCCCGGCTGGCAGAGCAGGGGCAGAGGGTTTGGGAAAAGTGAGACATGGCCTGTGCCCCTTCGCTGACTCTGCAGTCATAGGACCCGGGGGGAGTTTGTGCCCGGCCAGCGGGCACTGCCGTGACTTGCAGGAGACTTTGGGGTGCCCTGTTCTGACTCGTGGCTGCGGGAAACCAGCCCCCTCCCACCTGCCAGTTCTCATGCCCTTTGTGAGCCCAGATAACGTCCACCAAGACCCTCTCGCGGCAACAGCTCCATTTATCTGGGGCCCTAGACAGGTCCGCGCGCCGCTCTCTGACGGTTCCACAAGACCCGAGACCCCAGCGGCGCCGGCGGCTGGCAGTCGGTCATGTAAGGGTTGGCGGCCAGCGCTCCAGACCGCAGTGGCTGTGAGTCTCCGTCACACCCGTCCGCCCGGCTGTCGTGCGAGCAGCCTAGACGGTGTGTGGCCATGAAGCTTTCTTTACGGGAACAGAGGGAGGCCAGATGCGGGCTGAGGTCTGCTGACCTCGGGTGAAGTCAGTAGCGCCTTCGGGGCCAGTTTCCCAAGCCCCCTTCCTCCAGCAGTAGGGCCAGCTTCACAGCCTCGGGGACTGTCCTTCTCATCACCGACAGATCGTCACCGCGAGCGGCCCGCGAAGGTGGCTGGCCCGGAGCTGACCTCCGCTGCCGGCACAGGCCGCACCCCATGCGTGAGCCCCTTCCGGGCCCTTCCCGGCGGCTGGAAAGGGAGACACGCCCTGCAGGGGGCGGCCCTCCCTCCAGCCTGGGGCGCGCGTGGCACTAGCTACCCTCACCTCCAGAAGGAAGCAGACAGGCGGGGCACCTGCGAGTGCCGCTTCCAGGCAGACGCCCCTCCAGACCCGTGGCCGCTCCTGGGGGACGCCGGCCCAGGCTCGGACGGCGGCCTTCCCCGCGCCCCGCCGAGCGCGCCAGGGCTGCTACTTCTCTGAAATCTCAGTTCTGAAAGTTGTCAGGACACACAGTAACTTCTCCAGGATCTTGCTGCGTTCGGTGAGCCCGTGAGTCCAGAGGGTCCTGCAGCCAGGATGGCGCAGCGTCCCGAGCAGCAGCTCTCATGAGTGGGGACCCCGTGGTCCGCAACCGACCCTGTCCCGGAAGCCGGCAATGCAGCGCTGGGGGGCAGCTCAGGGGCCTGCGCCCCAACAGCCTCCTCTCGGGAGAGTTCAAGCCTTAGGAAGCAGCTCAGCAGAGGAGGGCGACTGCAGAGGACAGGATGACCGTGGTGGGGGCAGGGCCCGCAGGGCGGGCGAGGAGGCCAGCTGGCCAGGTGCCCCAGAAGAGTCTCTCCATGCGCGATCCTCACCCAGACTCCAGGCGCCACGGCGGCGCAGGTGCAAGCTGCCCATTTCCATGCAGTCCAGCAGGGCTGGAGAATGAACACCCTGTCCGGGTCCCTGCCCGGCAGGTGCAGGAATCCTATTAGGCCATTTCCACGGAGTGGAGCAGCTCAGATCAGAGCAGAATGGATTTGGAGGGCCATGCCAGCGGCACCGGAGGGCGGGCGAGCCTCACAGCCATGGGTGGGCTTGGCTCTGGTCTGCTCCGCGCTCCTCCACCTCCCGCGCCCGGTTTGGCACGAGCCGCCGGACACCTCCGTGTCTCTGACCGTCCCCGACTGAGATATCCAAGGGCAAGAGGCCAAGGCCAAGGACGGGGCCTGGAGGGCGGCGATGGCGCTGCACCGCCAGTGGCTCATCTTCATTTTGCAAAACCAAGCTGTCAGGGAGCAGCTCTTCTCTGCGGCACCAGCCCCTGAGCAATGGGACGTCCACTCCCAGGCACCCTCCCTCCTGTGTTCTCTCCCTCCCTCCCTCCCCCTCCCTCTCTCCCTCCCTCCGTTTCCCCTCTCTCCTTCCTTCCCTCCCTCCCCCCTTCTCCCCCCTCCTCCTCCCTCCCCCTTCCCACACCTCCCTCCCTCTTCCCCTCCCTCCCTCAACGGCCAGCACCCGTCCTGAGTGCGCAGCTGCTCTCCGTTGTGGCAGCACAGCAGTGACCAAGCGCTGCCCCAGGAGGTCCCTGTTGAACAGGACAGACGGACAAGTGAACAAGGTCTGTCAGTGCAGCTCATAGCATATCCAGAAGTGAGGGAGGAAGGAGGCTGCGAGTTTAGAAAGAGTCCAAGGGGCTACAGAGTGGCGTTGCTGTGGGATGAAGGCAGGCGAGGGTGAGCCGTGACGTAACCACAGAGAAAGATACGTGGGAGAGAGCAGCCGCGCAGGCCCCGGGCGGGCTCTGCAGTGTGGAGGGCCGTGGACCAGAGCGGGAGGGGCTGCTGGGGTAGGAGGAGCAAGGGGCGGGAGAGGCTGCGCACGGACTTGGCCTTTCCTGGGGGCGACATCTCCAGGCCTTCAGCAACGTGGCGCTGGACCACTTGGCCGCAGGGGTGAAGGGCCAGGCAGAAACCTGGCATGCAGCGAGCTTCTGCAGCGACCTCAGTGACCTCCTGCAGCGACCTCAGTGACCTCCTGCAGCGACCTCAGTGACCTCCTGCAGCGACCTCAGTGACCTCCTGTGACCTCCTGCAGCGACCTCGGTGACCTCCTGCAGCGACCTCGGTGACCTCCTGCAGCGACCTCAGTGACCTCCTGCAGTGACCTCAGTGACCTCCTGCAGCAAGCTCCTGCAGTGACCCTCATGCGTGGCGCAGGCGGTGGCCCTGTCCGGCTCCTCGGCTCCTCCTGTCCCCAGGCCCCGCCCAGCCCAGGCCCCCTGGCTGCCCCGGGCCCCTGCTGAACGCCTCAGCACGGTGTCACAGCAGCCGCCAGTGGGGGCTTACTCTCTGGCTCCCGTCTGCCTGCAGCTGACGATTCACGCCACGTGGGTTTCCTTCCTGAGTGGGACTCTCTGCCCCACGTGGTTTGTGTGCACGTGTGTGTGTGGGGGCGTGTGCGGGCACAAGGTGTGAGCCCACGCGTGCTCCGTGCGTGCCGAGCGGCCAGCGGCTGAATACCAGCGTGGTTCTGAGGGGTGAGAGGGGCTGCTGATGGCGTCTGCCTGCAGGCTGGGTGACAGTGACCCCTTGGGCGAGAGTGACGGCATCCTGGCAAGCAGAGGCCCCGCCCCGGCAGGGGCTGCTTTCGACACCTGCACCCGCCCCAACACCCGCGTGCGCCCCGAACCTGCGTGCGCCCCGACACCTGCGTGCGCCCCGACACCCGCGTGCGCCCCGCCACCTGCGTGTGCCCTGACACCTGTGTGCACCCCCGACACCTGCGTGCACCCAACACCTGCGAGGGCCCCCGCCACCTGCGTGCGCCCCGACACCTGCGTGCGCCCCGACACCTGCGTGCACCCCCGAAACCTGCGTGCACCCAACACCTGCGAGGGCCCCCGCCACCTGCGTGCGCCCCGACACCTGCGTGCACCCCCGACACCTGCGTGCGCCCCGACACCTGCGTGCGCCCTGACACCTGCGTGCGCCCCCGACACCTGTGAGGGCCCCCGCCACCTGCGTGCGCCCCGACACCTGCGTGCGCCCCGACACCTGCGTGCGCCCTGACACCTGCGTGCGCCCCGACACCTGCGAGGGCCCCCGCCACCTGCGTGCGCCCCGACACCTGCGTGCGCCCTGACACCTGCGTGCGCCCCGACACCTGCGAGGGCCCCCGCCACCTGCGTGCGCCCCGACACCTGCGTGCGCCCTGACACCTGCGTGCGCCCTGACACCTGCGTGCGCCCCCGACACCTGTGAGGGACCCCGCCACCTGCGTGCGCCCTGACACCTGCGTGCGCCCCGCCACCTGCGTGCACCCTGACACCTGCGAGGGCCCCGCCACCTGCGAGGGCCCCCGCCACCTGCGTGCGCCCCGACACCTGCGAGGGCCCCCGCCACCTGCGTGCGCCCCGACACCTGTGTGCGCCCTGACACCTGCGTGCGCCCCGCCACCTGCGTGCGCCCTGACACCTGCGTGCGCCCCGCCACCTGCGTGCGCCCTGACACCTGCGTGCGCCCCGCCACCTGCGAGGGCCCCCACCACCTGCGTGCGCCCCGCCACCTGCGTGCGCCCTGACACCTGCGTGCGCCCCGCCACCTGCGAGGGCCCCCACCACCTGCGTGCGCCCCGACACCTGCGTGCGCCCTGACACCTGCATGCGACCCGCCACCTGCGTGCGCCCTGACACCTGCGTGCGCCCCGCCACCTGCGAGGGCCCCCGCCACCTGCGTGCGCCCCGACACCTGCTTGCACCCCGACACCTGCGTGCGCCCCGACACCTGCGTGCGCCCCGCCACCTGCGTGCGCCCCGACACCTGCGTGGGTCCCGACACCTGCATGCGCCCCGCCACCTGCGTGCGCCCCGACACCTGCGTGCGCCCCGACACCTGCGTGCGCCCCCGACACCTGCGAGGGCCCCGACACCTGCGTGCGCCCCGACACCTGCGTGTGCCCCCGACACCTGCGAGGGCCCCCGCCACCTGCGTGCGCCCCGACACCTGCGTGCGCCCCGACACCTGCGAGGGCCCCCGCCACCTGCGTGCGCCCCGACACCTGCGTGCGCCCCGACACCTGCGAGGGCCCCCGCCACCTGCGTGCGCCCCGACACCTGCGAGGGCCCCCGCCACCTGCGTGCGCCCCGCCACCTGCGTGCACCTGACACCTGCGTGCGCCCCGACACCTGCGAGGGCCCCCACCACCTGCGTGCGCCCCGACACCTGCGTGCGCCCCGACACCTGCGAGGGCCCCCGCCACCTGCGTGCGCCCCGCCACCTGCGTGCACCCAACACCTGCGTGCGCCCCCGACACCTGCGACGGCCCCCGCCACCTGCATGCGCCCAGCCACCTGCGTGCACCCGCCACCTGCGTGCGCCCCGCCACCTGCGTGCGCCCCGACACCTGCGTGCGCCCTGACACCTGAGTGCACCCCGACACCTGCGCCTGCCACCCGTGCGCGTCCCCGTCCTCTGGGAAGCCTGGCAGGGACAGCAGTCCCAGCTCCACCAGGTTGGGAGGGCCCGGGCCGCTGAAGGCCCCCAGGGTCCCTGCGCGGAGCTGCCCTGGTGTGGGCTGCGGGGGCTGCGGGGAGGGCACCGGGCCTCCCACCTTTAGGGCTGCAGCCTGGGTCCCACAGACCCCAGGCCCACCCCCTTCCCTCCCGGCCCCAGCACAGGCCTGGCAAGGCGGTGTCGGCAGTGGCAGGAGCTGCAGTGGCGTCTTGCTTCCTGGCTGAACAAGGGGCTTCCGTCACTTACAGCTCCCAGGCTGAGGAAGTCCCAGAGCAGGCGCCACCAGCGAGGCTTTCTCCCTAAGAGCACCGCGGCGTCTGGCTCCTGTCCCTCGGCAGGGCGGGCGGCCGCTGTGCTCGCCTCTCCTCCGGCTTCCTGCCCTCAGGTTCCCGCTCGGAAGCTCGCTCGCTGCCCTCTCTCTCCTCTCTCTCTCTCCCTCTCTCCTCCTCCTTCTCCTCTCTCTCTCTCTCTCTCTCTCTCTCTCTCTATCCCTGTCCCATTTATAAAGTACTGCAGTAAGAGGATCGAGCCCCATCTTGACCAACGTGGGCCCCGTCGACAGGTCCCACTTAGGGTGGGTCCACACCCACTGGAGTGGATTAGGGCTAAGAGCATGTTTTTCTGGGGTGCAGACGGCTCCAGGACACCACACAGGGCATGCCAGCACCATGGTGCATCTTCAATGCTACAGAAAACACCAGTTCCCTCGGCCTCTGGTGACACAGGGGACAAGTGACAAAGTGGCCACGCGCCTCTTCCTTGGCCAGTGGCAATGGACAGATGCGGAAAGCAGGAGGTGCTACCATCACCCCCTTGGCCAGCCTCTCGTGCCTGCACCAGCTCTGCAGGGACAGTCCAAGCAGCCCCCGATCGTGTGGACAGGCCACCCAAACCAGGCCCTACAGGGAAGCACAGGCAGGTGACCTCAGGAAGCCCTTCACCCAGGGCGATTCCCAAAGTCTGGAAAAAACTCAGCCTCAGAGGCTGGGAATCGGCACCTGTCCCCCCACGTGATTTCCTGGGAGGTGGCCAGTGACACCCCTGCAGGCAGACCCCTGCCCAGGGGCTGGCCTGGAGGCCAGGAGGGGTGTGCCCAGGCCACCTGGCCGGCTGAGCCGCATCTCCTCCGGGTCTGGGGAGAGGCTGGCAACACCTGCGGCCCTTCCGGCACGGGCTCACCTGTTCGTGGAAGTGCAGCTTCAGGGGAGAGGGGAGAGGGGGCTAAATCCAAAGCCCAGTGAAGAGGTTTGCTGCGGAGGCCGCCCGCACGGGGCTCCGGGGACCCCTTCCCCACCCCAGGCTGGCCAGGCGCTCACAGACCTGCCGTCCACACCGCGCAGAGAAGAACAAGCTTGCCGGAGCAGAAACGGCATTGCGGGTGGGTCATGTGGGTGCAGGAATCCCAGGACAGGCAGCAAGCAGCGACAGTGGTTGCAGCGAGAGCGAGCCCAGGCCCGGCACCTGGACGCTCCAGGCAGTAAATAGGCGCTAAGGAAACAATTCTTTGAAAACATGATTGTAAAATATGCAAAGCCCCTTATGTAAGGTTGGACACTAGGGGATTTCATCTCTTCTCTTTCTGTGCCAGCTCCCCCGCCAGGGCACAGCAGGTGACACCCAGCCCCCAGGCTGCTCCCCAGGGTCTGCAACTGGCCCCTTTCTGGGCAGCAGGAGGCAGCACGACCTTCTGGATGCTTCTCCTGTGGCATGTCAGGGACCGAGGACAAACTCCATCTGGGGGATACCCAGACACCCACACCTCCAGCCCTCAGCAGCAGCCCCCCACGTTGTGCACAGGCCCCCCCAGGCCCGCCAGGCCCTGACCTGAGGCCCCCAGCACAGAGGTGAGGGGACCAGGACCTTCTCAGGGAAGGGACGGGCAGTTCCAGCACAGACGGTCGCTGCTGACTGGTCTGCGAAGCTGCCCCAGATGAGCAGGAGACCCCAGGGAGGACGGTCCACTCAGCCAGCCCCTGTGAGGGCTCACAGGCGGGTGCAGGGCACGGTTCCACCCACCCGGGGCACACACAGGGCACACCCGGGACACACCCGGGGCACACCCAGGGCACGCTCAGGACAATCCAGGGCACACTCAGGGTACATGCAGGACACACCCGGAGCACACCCGGGTCACGCTCAGGACAATCCAGGGCACACTCAGGGTACACGCAGGACACACCCGGGACACATCCGGGGCACTCAGGATATACCCAGGGGCACACCCGGGGCACACTCAGGGCAATCCAGGGCATACTCAGGACACGCCTGGGGCACACGCAGGGCACACTCGGGACCTGCTCAGGAAACAGCCGGGGCACACCCAGGGCGTACCCAGGGTACACTCAGGACTTGCTCAGGACACGCTGGCAGGACAGCCTAGAATCCTGTCCAAGGCGGGTCCCTCCTCTGCCAGGTGCACCCCACGCCCATAGGTGGGCCTGGCCCTGGAAGGCCCTGGAGGGCAGGTGCCTCCCTGTGGGGGGCCCTTGCTGACCCCAAGGCCAGGCCCTGTGCCGACCTCGCTCTGGGGCAGGATGGCCCCGGCCTCGCTGCAGGCCTGCCTGCTGTGGCCCTGCCTCTTGTCAGTGTCCCCTCCGGGTGGGGTGAAGGCCGAGCAGCCGCATGGTGACAGAGCGGGGTCCCTCCTCTCTCCCATCGCCCTCTGGGGGAGGTATCTGTGTCTGAGGGTGCTTACCTAGGAGCGAGGCCCGTCCCTGGGGCCACCTGCTCCCCGCGCCTGCGCCCTGTGGACCTCTCGCTTCCGGGACGCCCCGCCTGGCGCTCTCGCCCCAGCACCTCTCCTGAAAGCCAAGGCCACACCGGCCCCACGCAGGCCCAGGGGAGAGGTGGCTGCAGCCTCGGGATGGATTGGGTGGGGGGCTCTCCACCCCCAGGGCTGCCTGGCTCCCACCCAGCCGCTGGTCAGAGCAGCTAGGGACAAAGGGCACCTGACCACCAGCGCACTCCTGAGAGCAGGGACTTGTGCTGGCCCCCAGTTCTCGCCTTTGGGGGCTCTGTGGGTTGAGGCGTCTGTCCTCTAGAAGGTCACATGCAGGAGCCATCCCTGCCCATCCCCGCCGAGGGCCGCACTAACTCCAGCGTGGCCCCAAGGCCTCGGCCAGTGCTCTCAGAGCCGCGTCCACCTGCTGGGCTCCTCAGCGGGGAGGGGTCTCCACCCGGGATGCGCTGGCACTTGTGTTCTCTGCAGAAACTGCAGCCCAGGTGCAGGCGGGACGTGCCTAGGCTGCTATAGACAAGGCATACAGCAGGCGCTCTACAACTACCCAACAAGGCACACAGCAGGTGCCCTACAGAAACAGAAATGCAACAAGGCACACAGCAGGTGCTCTATGGCTACACAACAAGGTACACAGCAGGTGCTCTACAGAAACAGAAATGCAACAAGGCTCATAGCAGGTGCTCTACAGCAACACAACGAGGCACACAGCAGGTGCTTTACAGCAAGCAACAAGGCAAACAGCAGGTACTCTACAGCAATGCAAAAAGACACACAGTAGGTGCTCTACAGCAACGCAACAAGGCACACAGTAGGTGCTCTACGGCAGCGCAGTTTGGTCTCTCTCCGTGCAACCAATGATGTGTCCATTTGCCGACACCACATCTGGAGGTCACAGCAGCTCCTTGGGGAGTGGCCTGTGCTCGCACTGTTCCTGCAGCAGGGGCGGCCACCACCGTGGCCATGGCTGGGAAGCCAGGGGTGGCCTGAGACGTCACCAAGCTGCCCGCTGCAGCCCGCGCCCTCCTCTGCTCAGCGCTAGAGCTGGACGGGCAGGAACACTGGCCGCCGCGGGAGTCTCAGCTGGCCGGGGCCGTGCCAGCCCCAAGGGCCCGCGGCTACCGTGGAGGACTCCACGCTGAGCGAGCCACTCTGCACCGGGAGACATGCCAGTACCCATCACCCCAGCACCCCAGCACCCCGGCACCCCAGCACCCCAGCACCCCGGCCCGTGGAGATGGGAAGGAGACACCATGGCCCGGGGCTCCTCTCTGACTCTCCCTCCAGGGTGGATGCAGCCCCAGGGCTT
This sequence comes from Dasypus novemcinctus, assembly GCF_030445035.2. NCBI lineage: Eukaryota > Metazoa > Chordata > Mammalia > Cingulata > Dasypodidae > Dasypus > Dasypus novemcinctus. Next base: position 110,160,938 of record NC_080684.1, on the reverse strand, counting down.
GCTGGAGGTGGTCCTGGCGCAGCGTCCCCCGCTGGCCCTCCACACCACTTCCGCCCGGTGCTGCTCAGAGCAGGTCCGTCCGTCCACAGCTGCTGTGGGGACGGCCTGGGGCCAGGAGAACCCAGTGCCGTCAGGAGAAGACCCCAGTTTCACCCCATTGCCCAGCCATCCCCAGACTCCCTCAGCACCTGAAGCTCACACCCCTCCCCAGAGCCTTCCGTGGGCCGAGGAGCTCCTCCCGCAGGTTTCTCTTTTCCAACAGACAGAGTGACATTTCTGAGTTTTGCTCACAAGTGAAGCTCGATGGGGACGGGCCCCAGGGAGCCCGAGCGGCCAAGCACCCTGCCGTGGTGCGCCCTGCTGTCGTGCTCCCTGCCCACGGTGCTCCCTGCCCGTGATGCTCCAGGCCCCGGGAGGGCTGCATCTCAAATCTCCACACCTTGCCAGTGTAGGTACAGCCAGAAAGGGCTCCCTGCCACCCAGCACACACAAGTGTGCATGTACTCACACACGTGTGCACATGCATGCATGCACATGCCAAGTGCACAAGGCACTCGCACACACCCGGGCACATGCCACGCATATGCACACATGACACCCACATGTGCACACATGTGCACGTGCACGCACCTGCCCACACACACACCAGAGGTGCTGCAGACTCACGCGCACCTCTCAGCGTTCTTGAATCCCAAGAGAGCCCGACGCCAGCTCGTTCAATGCCCGCTGCTGGAGCGAGCGGGCGGCTCTCGTGTTCGAGGACCTACTATGCGCAGGTGCTGCGCGTGTCGTCAGCACCTTTAACTTTTGACAACTCGAAGCACTGGGGCTTCCCATGGGCACTTTGCCAACTACAATGTCAAGGCTGCAAGGTCATTTCCAGGAAGGGGGCAGCCCTGCCCCCTGAACCTGGGGCTGCCGCACCACAAAGCCCCCTTCCCTCCACTGCCCTGGACTGCCTCTCCCTTGGACACGAGGCACAGGAGAACTGGGCTGAGAATGGCCCAGGCGCACCCAGATGCAAACCTCAATGCATCTGTCGTTGTTCTGGTTGATGTTGTCATGGAGCAACCCTCTCTAAACGCAGCTGTTCCGTCACCTGTGCTTATGCACATACATAAATGTTTACAACCCAGGGCAAAGAGTTTTCTTGAAGAGGAGCATGGAGCTCTTTTTGGTCCAATGCTCTGCCAGACAGAGCAGACCTAGAAGAGGGAAAAAGCGACAGAGACCCCTTCCTGCCCCCCGGCCACCCCCCTTACCCACAAGCCTTGCTGCTCTGGAATCTGTCCCACGTGGTACCAGTGCCTGCCCCTCCTGGCGAGCCCAGTTGGAAGCCAGGGGCCTGTTAACATCTGTTGGGGATAAGTCGCTGAACGAGATGGAAGACTCAAGAGTGTTCCGGCCACCGCTGTGGTTTGACGTCCAAATACACTGTCCGGGCCAGGGGCTTCCTCGCGTTCACAGAGCCCACCTTGCCACGGCCGTGTCCCCCTTTCGGCGCACACCCTTCCAGGCTCACAGGCGCGCTTCCCTGGCCCTGGGATCATCGTGGTGTCCCGGTGCCCCCTAGTAGGAGGGCTGCCTGGGCCCCTCTTTCCCCTCAAGTCTCCTCCACCACCTGGTTCCCTGAACGAGCAAGAACTTCTCCAGGTGCCGCCTCCTCTCCGAGGGCCTCCCCATCTGCTCCATGCGCCCCAGGTCTGAAGGGTCCACAGTGTGTCCTCATTTTTGGCTTATGGGCCTGTGTCCCCAAAAAGCCCAGGATGCAGGAGGCACCCTTCTTCCCAGGGCTGAGTCCCGGGTGCCTGGCACAGCTCAGCCTTCCGCAGGAGATGCGCAGGCAGCACGTGGCAGAAGAAAAGGATGGGATAAAGACCAAAAACGGTGGGAAACATGTGGCTTAGCCCCGTGCGTGAATTGCTCAGTCTCCAGCCCCAGGAGGCCAGCCTGGGCGGTTTCCATTTATTTCATCACAACTCCCAATCCCCACCACCAACACACGGGCATATGCAAATTTGCTGCTTGATAAACATTTGTTGAATGAATAGGTTAAACGCTTTCCCATTAAGCTATAGTTAATGAAAATATGTTAACAGTACTCCAAATAAAACATATCTGCATGAATTTTTTTTTTCCTTTTCTTTCCTTGACTCCATGTCAGAATACCATCTGGGAACAAATAAAGAAAATGAAAATGACAGGAGAAGTGCACTGTAATATCTTCCTTGGCCATATTTTGGGGAAACCATTACTAGGAATACTGCAAGGGAAACGTGTTTACTAATGACAAGTAAACCTCACACATTTTAGCAGATTCCATTTCCTTTAGATAAGGACCCAATTATGTAAATGATGCACTTTCTTCTTCAGAATAAGGTTCAAAATAATAGAACAGCAAATTCCAACATGAAATTTGGTCTATTATTTTTAACTTTTAGTGCAGCAGTAGAATAAATTTTATGCTCTAAAGAAAAGAATATCAGCTCTTGACCATGCTCTTTCCAAAGAATCTCTACTTTGAAAATATGACTTTAAAAGACTTCTGTCTAGGACATGGAAATGAGTGACTAGAGGACAAGCTAGATCCCGGTGGTTACTTGATGAGGGAAACAGGCTGCAATCCAAATTAGGAAAATTCTTTCCGTGCTGTAGGTGAGGGTCTTTAGGCACAGGAAGCGGATGCTATTCACCCAAAGTGGCACAGCTGGAGGGCGGAGAACTGGGCTCCAAGGCACCTGCAAGCCCTACATCCACGTGCGATCACAGCTCTCCATCCTCTCTGGTGGGAGGCTGGAGCACCTCTCCAGGACTCTGCCCTCCCCTTTCTCCAGTGTCTCCCCACTGTGAGCTAGGGGAAAGCAATCCACAAAATCTCCTTTGTGGAGAAATCCAGAGAACAAGCCCACAAGAGCTAACCTGAAGAAAAGGAAGGAAATAAAATATATCAGCATAGAAAAGATCGAAGACGTATATATGTCATTTTTTCCTTAAGTTCTCAGGAAACTCTATTATTACTTGTCATGGTTGTTGGAGTTAGAAAAGCTTGTTATGTACAGTTAATCAGGAAAGATAGGAAGCAAAAGTAGCCAGGAATACCCTAAAATAAAGGTGGGGTACATGGAGAGCCAATCTTATCAAAATATAAAAACATCCAAGGAGCAAGGCAACTGAAAAAGGACCTTGAATAAAAGGGGTAAGGGTAAAGACAAATCATTTTATATGGCAAGGAGACTTCAGAGTGAGTCGGGAGGTCTCCCCAGAGGTAATGCCTATACACGTCTCAGCAGGATCTCATAGACAGTCAAAGTAGATGCTACCCCCAACAGTGGGGCTCCTGAGGTCTCTGGAGACACCCAGGTCCTACAGTCATGGCAGATGGCTCTGGAATTTGGTGCCTTGACAGTGGGCCCTACTTCGGAGTTTGTGTTCCCTGGTGTGACAGAGTTGGACTCAGATCGAACTTCTCAACACACATCTCTTCTGTCCCCTATATTTGAACCTGTAGTTGGTGCTGGAGTTGGTAGGTGTACATCCAAGGAACGTGAATCTCAGAGTGGTCCACATGCAAGCTGGGCCCTGAGCCTCTGCAGAGTTGCAACACCTACTCTCCAGTTCGTTGGACCCAACCAAGACACTAACAAGGAGGTGAGGATGGACAGCAACCACACCAAGGACCGAGAGAGTCTACAACTGCAAGCAGGAGACTCCCATCCATCAGCTGTATGGGACTGGACGCCCCCTTAGTTGGAGGTGGAGTGGCATCACCGTCCCAGAACCCTCACGATGGGGGAGTAAAATATGGACTAGAGTGGACTTACTGGTGTTACACTATAGACTTACAGTGATTCTAGCAATGGAGGAAATTATATAATTGATGTGGAGACAGTGGCCACTGGAGGTGCTGAAGGCAGGGAGAGGGACAAAGAGGTGTAATACAGGGGCACTTTTAGGACCTCGGAATTATCCTGAGTGACACTGCAATGACAGATATGGGTCATTTATATATGGCCATAACCTACAGAATTGAGTGGGAGAGAGTGTAAACTACAATGTAAACTATAATCCATGATCGGTGGCGATGTTCCAGAATGTGTTCATCAATTGCAATGAATGTACCACACTAATGATAGATTGTTGATGTGGGGAAGGGTGGGAGGTATGGGGAGTGGGGAATATGGGAATCTCTTATATTTTTTTATGTAGCATTTTATGTAATCTAAGTATCTTTTAAAAATAAATAAAAATATATTAAAATATATAAAAACATCATGAATCCACTAGAATTATAATAGAAAGGTATGGGTGCACAAATGGACTAACAGAAGATACTGGAAAATCCAGAAATGGACACGATTTATGGTGAAAATTGAATATGTGGTAAAGACAACATCTCAACTAGTAGAGAAATTATGGACTTATATACGAGTAGTATTGGGATAACCATAATAAAAGGTAAAGGTGGATCCATTTCCTATACTATATATGAGGATAAATTTCAAATTGTTGAGAATTATAAAAATAGAAAATTTTAAAAAACGTGAGGAAGTTCCAGGAAAATGGCACCAGAGTAGGCAGGCAGTGTTCAAATCTCTCACAAAGACAATGGAGACAGGTCTAAAAGCTGTCTGAAGGCCCTGCTTTGGGGGTCAGTAGCCCAGGACAGTGCTGTGCAGCCCCGAGGAAAGCGAGGGGCAGAGGTTCAAACCCCCTACGGCCAGGAAGGGCTCCTGTCCCTCACTCCCAAGACTTTAAGCTGGGGTAAAACCCCTGGCCGAGCGCACCCGATTTAGGGGGGAACAGATGCCTTCTTCCCTGTCAGCTGCTTTGCAAGGAGGAGGGATGGGGAGTCAGAGGGCAGAAAGCGGTTTCTCTCCGTGAACTGGCCATCAAAGCCTGCTTCGAATCTCTACTCTAGTCAGACCAGAAACATGGGAAATGGGGGTTGAAACACCTCCCTTGCAGGGACAGATGCAGGATATTGTATATATCCTGCCATAACCTACCAAATGGACTGGGAGGGAGTGTGAACTACAGTGTAAACTATAATCCACGCTGTGCAGCACTGCTCCAAAATGCATTCATCAATTGCAATGAATGTCCCACACTAATGAAAGGAGTTGTTGATGTGGGAAAAGTAGGGGGTGTGGGGAATGGGGCATATGGGAGTCCCTATTTTTTTTTAATGTAACATTTTGTATGGTCTATGTATCTTTTAAAAATAAATAAAAAATACATTAAAATAAGAAAAAAAGAAACACGTCTCGGGAAAAGTCCTCTGACAAGCACCATCTTCTGGCCAGTCTGGAAGCTGCACGGAGAAAAACTGTTTAGGTCTCTCTTAACCTGAACTCCTAAGAGAAAATCTGTGCCCCATTAGTGGACACCTGGCCTAATTTTGATAACTTAGGCTGGGCAACTTTAAAGATTCAACATAAGATGAAACAAAAATAAAACATTTGTGAAGAAAAAACAAAACAGGCTAGAGAGAGAAACTGACCATCAGAGTAAATTCACCAACATATTCAGATGTCTAGACATCAGCAAAAAATTACAAGGTATGCTAGGAAACAGGAAGAGATGGCATAGCTAAAGAAATCAAAGGATAATGATAATCATGCAAATCTCCTAAATCAATTCAAAGAATTGAAGGAAAATATCACTGAAGAGATAAAAGATATTAAGAAGCGACTGAGTGAGTATAAAGAAAAATTTGAAAGCCTGCGAAGAAAAGTAGCAAAGCTTATGGAAACGAAAGTGACAATGAATGAGATTTAAAATACTTTAGAGGCATATAACAGCCGATTTGAATTGCTGGAAGATAGAATTGGTGATTCTGAGGACAGAACATCTGAATTAGAAAAAACAGGAGAAGAAAAAGAGAAAAGAATGGGAAAAAAATGGAATAGGGTCTCAGAATATCGAATGGCAATGCAAAACACACAAACATACATGTTATCAGTGTTCCAGATGGAGAAGAGAAGAGAAAAGGGGCAGGAAAAATATTTGAGGAAATAATGAACAACACTTCCCAACCCATATGAAAGACATAAATCTCAATATCTGAGAAGGACAATGCACCCCAGATAGAATAAATCTGAATAGACTTACTCTGAGCCCAGGACCATTTGGTTTCTTCGTGAATTTTTCCAGTCATTCAGAGATGACTTAATACCAAGCTTGCTCTAGCTTTTCCAAAAGATTGAACAGGAAAGAATGCTTCTAAACTACTTTGATGAAGCCAACATCACCCTAATAACAAAACCAGATAAAAATCTTATGAAAAAAGAAAATTATAGACCAATATCTCTTATGAATATAGATGCTAGAATCATCAAAAAAATACTTGTAAACTGGGTCCAAAGCACATTATTTTATTCAGGTTTCCATGGGGAAACAGTACCAGAAGGAGATTACTGTAAAAACTATGAGATTTTATAAAATTCTCTCACATGATGTTGTGGATGCACAAGTCCAAATTCTACAGGGCAGGCTGCAAGTCAGAAGATCCAATGAAGGTCCTTGTTGAGTTTCCAGGATATGCTGGCTGTCTGTGGTAAATTCTTTCTCTGAATGCTGAAATCACTTCCCTTTTAAGACCTTCAGCTGATTTGATGAGGCATCACTCACAGCTGATGATAATCTCCTTAGCTGATTATTGATTATAGATGTAATCAGTCATCTTTGCAATCAACTCACTGATGATTAAAGTCCATGAAATGCCCTTGTATTATCATATCATATCATCATATCATATCATATCATATCATATCATATCATATCATATCATAATGCCTTCTATTATAATTAACCCAGGGTTTGCTTGACCAGATGACAGGGCACCATTAGCTGGCTGAGTTGACACATTAGCCTAACCATCATACACGTTAAAATCATACACCATGGGGAAGCTGCTGTGGCTCAGTCAGTTGGGCTCCCATCTACCATATGGGAGGCTCTGGGTTCATGTCCTGGGGCCTCCTTGTGAAGGCAGACTGGCCCATGTGCCACAGAGAGCTGATGGCCCATGTGCCACGGAGAACTGACAACCCATGTGCCATGGAGAGCTGGCACAGAAAGATGATGCAACAAAGGGAGACAAGCAGATACAGAAAAAGCATGCAGCGAATGGACACAGAGAGGAGACAGCAAAGAAAGGAATAAGCTGCAAAGGGGGGAATGAATAAATAAATATATCAATCTTTTTTAAAAAATTATACACCACAATTAAGTGAGTTTTATTCCAAGTATGCAAGAGGTTGGTTCAACACAGAAAATCAATTAGTGTAGTAAACTGCATTAAGAAATTGAAGGAAAAAAAAACATGATCCTCTTGATTGATGCAGAAAAGGCATTTGACAAAATATGCCATCCTTTCTTGAAAGAAACATTCCAAAAGATAGGAATAGAAGAAAGATTTCTCAGTATGGTAAAATGCGTATATGAAAAACCTACAGCTAGCATTGTACTCAGCAATGAAAGACTTAAAACTTTCCTGCTAAGATCAGGAATAAGATAACAATGTCCCCTGTCACCACTGTTACTCAATATTGTGTAGGAAGTTCTAGCTAGAACAATTAGGCTAGATAAAGATGTAAAAGGAACCCAAATAGGAAAGAAGAAGTAAAACTTTCACTATTCACTGATGATATGATCCTATACCTAGAAAATCCTGAAAAAATCCACAACAAAGCTACTAGAACTAATAGACAAGCTCAGCAAAGTGGCAGGATACAAGATTAATACACAAAATCAATAGCATATCTATACGCTACTAATAAGCAATTTGAGGAGGAAATCAGGAAAAAAAAATCCATTTTTAAAATCAAACATTTAGGAATAAACGTAACCAAGGACATAAAGGCCCTGGATTCAGAAAACTATAAAACATTGCTAAAAGAAATTGAAGAAAATGTAAATATTAGAAGGACATTCCATGTTTATGGACTGGAAAACTAAATATCATTAAGATGTCAAGACTACCCAAACTGATTTACAGATTTAACATAATCCCAATAAAAATCCCAACAGCCTTTTTGGCAGAAATGAAAAAAGCTAAGTATGAAATTTATTTGGAAGGGCCCCAAATAGCCAAAAATGTCTTAAATAGAAAAAGGAAGTTGGAGGACTCTCACTTCCTGACTTTAAAGCATATTACTTAGTTACAGTGGTAAAAACAGCATGGTACTGGCATAAAGACAGACAGACTGACCAATGGAATTGAACTGAGAACTCAGAAATAGATGCCCGCATCTACAGTCAAGTGGTTTTTGACAAGGCTGTCAAGTACTTCCAGTGGGGCCAGAACAGTTATTCAACAAATGGTGCTGGGAGAACCAGATATCCATATCCACAAGAAAGAAAAAGGACATCAACAAATAAAAATGGATATCAAGGACCTAAACATAAATCAACAACCATAAAACTCCTAGAAGAAAATATAGGAAAACATTTTCAAGATCTTCTGGTAGGTAGTAGTTTCACAAACCTTATACTCAGAGCACAAGCAACCAAAGAAAAAATAGATAAATTGGACCTCCTCAAAATTAAACACTTTTGTACCTCAAAGGACTTTGTCAAAAGGGTGAAAAGGCAGCTGACTCAAACAGAGAAAATATTTGGAACACATACATCCAATAACAGTTTAATATCCATGATATATAAAATGATAGTACAAATCAATAATAAAAAGACAAATAACCCAATTTAAAAACGAACGAAGGACTCGAACAGATATTTGTTCAAACAAGAAATACAAATGGCAAAAAGACATGAAAAAATGTTCAACGTTGTTGGTGATCCGGAAAATGCAAATCAAAACTACAATGAGCTATCATTTCACAACTATTAGAATGGCCACTATTAAAAAGTCAGGAAACTCCAAATGTTGGAGAAGACATGGAGAGAGAGGAACGCTTATCCACTGCTGGTGGGAATGGAGAGCGGTGCAGCTGCTGTGGAGGACTGTTTGGCAGTTCCTAAGGAAATTGAATATAGATTTTCCATGTAAGCTGGCAAAACCACTGCCAGGTACATATCCAGAAAAACTGAGAGCAGTGACACGAACAGACATCTACACACTGACGTTCATAGTGGTGTTATTCACAATTGCCAGGAGTTGGAAGCAACCCAAGTGTGTCCATCATCTGATAAATGGATAAACTAATTGTGGTATACATATACATTAAGCAGCTGTAAGAAGGAATGAAGTCGTGAAGCATATGACAACATGGATGAACCTGGAGGACATTATGTTGAGTGAAGCCAGCCAGACACAAAAGGACAAATATCGTATGATTGTGCTGCTATGAACTAAACGTATTGTGCAAAATCATGGAGTTATTAATTAGAATATAGGTCACCAGAAAATAGAATGAGGGTAGAGAATGGAAAGCTGAGGGTTAATCTGTGCAGAATTGGTAAAAAGGTTGTTTGCAAATCTTTGGAAATAAATAGAAATGGTGAAACACATCAGAGTGTTTGTAACTAACAGAGCTATTACATGGGTACGATAGTGGTTAAAAGGGAAAGTCTAAGGACATGTATATTCCTAGAACGGAAGCTAAAAGTGTAACATAGGACTGTATAACATAGTGAAACCTAATGTAAAATACAAATATGGATGATATTGCATATATAAGACTTTTTTACAAAATATAAATACAAATAAATTAGAGACATGGAAGTGGGACAGCAGCTACGTATGGCACAGGAAGCATAGAGAGATTGCGAGGGTTGAGAGGTGATGAGGTTTTTTTTTTGTTTATATGTCTGTTTTTTTCTTTTTTATTGCTATTTTTATTGGAATAATGAAAATGCTCTAATAGTGATTGAAATGATGACTGCACAGCTATGTGATTACACTGAATTCCATTGATTGTGCACTTTGGAATGATTTATGCTTTATTAATATGTATCAATAAAATTGATTTACTAAAAAAAAACATGATGAGTTCCTCTATAACATGGAAGATTACCTTGATTATATAAAAAATAAAAACACCTTTGCAAGGCAAAATACAATGAACAAATTAAATGATGCATAGCAAACTGGGAAAATGTACATGATTTATCACAGATAAAGTGTAATTACCCTTAATAGAGAGGGAGCTTTAGAAATTGCTAAAAGGCCAACTTAGAAAAGGGAGCCAGAGGCACAAACACAGAAAGCAAATGAAACTCACCATTAACCACGGGAGAGATGTTCGACCAGTGTCCTAATAAGAGAAACACCAATTAAAAGATCACTTACCTGGACAGGGTCCCAGGCGAGATGGACGAAGCACCTGCACTTGATTCTCCCATGGAATGCAGCTATAAATCCTGGACAGAATTCACAGAGCAGCTATCTGACAACTCTGGCTAGTGAGTGGTGGCAGGCGGATTGGTGAAGGAAACTAGAATTCAAGGTTCCACCAAGCAGTGGTGAGTTTACCGCTCTTTCCCCCTGTATCAGCCCACCTGGACTCCAGGGAGCTGGGACTCCAGATTCACTCACTACAAAGAGCAAAGGCTCCCAGAAAAGTGTCTCATTCTGGTAGGAGGGGACTCAAAGTGTTGGGCAGAGCTGGAGGAACCCCTGATGACTTCTCTATCCCGACCCACAGGCCACCCCCAGGAGGCTGTGTCCGCACAGTGAGCAGGCGGGAGGCCCCTGGACCTCTGTGGCCAGAGGTGACGAACGCCAAAGAGTGCATGAAGCCCGTCGTTGACCCCACTTTCGGTGTCCCCAGCACGTGGCCCAGATGAAGCTGCCACCACAGTCGGTGCAGCAGAGCCTGGAAACGAAAGCTTTGACTTCAGGCCAGGCCCGGGAGGGAAGCCCTGGGAGCTGGAGCACATTGGACAGGTGGTGGAGAGGAGGGCAATGGAGAGAGTGACCCTACAAAGGGCTGCCCTCCAGGCTGGGCACGTGGAGATCTGAGTATAAGGCAGATCACGGCCTTTGAGAAGCCAGCGGGGTGTAAGCAGTGCACGGGCCCCGACTGGCCCCTGGAATCTGGGCAGGAGGGCCGAGGTGACCAGCTCTCCAAAGGCTGGAGACTGACCGGATGCTGGAACTCCACACCTCAGAGGGCAGGTCAGAACCCAAGGCTGGGCACAATCTGGTCCACTGACTGCAAAAGCCAGCATTCTCCTTAAGCTATAAAAGTCCGAGAGTTCCATAAAATAATGTGGGGAAGATCCAGAATATAATCCAGAACCATTCAGCTACAGTGTACCAGGAAAAACTCTCACCTAACAAGTAAAAAACAAAATCGACAGCGACTAAACCCAAGGGCACAGCTGTAGGAAGACAGATATGACCTTGCTTTCAGAAGTAAGGATGAACACTAGAAAAAAGTGGAAAGGTAGAGGACCAGCAAAGAAATCGAACATACAAAGAAGACACAACTTAAATTTTAGAACTAATAACTACAATAACCAAAATTTTAAAAAATTGCAGCATGGGCACAATATCAAAATGGAGGTGACTGAAGAAATACACACGGACTTGAAAATATATCATGGAAGTCATCTATTCTGAAAAACAGAAAGAAGAGAAAGAAACAATCTTAGGGACATGGGTAATATGAAAGGCCAAAAATTCATGTCATCAGAGGCCCAGATAAAGGAGAATAAGCATGGGCTACAAGATATTTGAGGAAATAATGACTAAAAACTTCTCAAATTTTGTGAAAGAAATAAGTATAGAGGTTCAAGAAGTTCAGCAAACCTCAACCAGGAACAACTGAAGGAAATATATTCTCAGACTCGTTATAATCAAAGTCTGAAAACTGAAGATGAAAATATCCTATAAGCAGTCAGAGAAAAATGATGCATTTCATATAGATAAATGATTCAAATGACTGTAGTTTTCTCACCACACTGAGATGTTGTTGTTGCTTCTAGAAATGAGAAAGTAAATTATAAAATTCATTAGGGAAAAAGAAAAAAGAAAAATATCACAGATTCAAGAGTTAAGTGGAATAATATTTTTAATTAAAAGTTATATTTGAGATGATTGTAGGTTCGCATGCATTTGTAGGAAATAATATGGAGAAATCTCATATACACTTTATGAAGTTTTCCCTACGGTAATATTTTGCAAAACCATAGCAAGATATTACAGCCAGGATATTGGCATTGACAAAGTCAAGAGACAGAACATTTCCACTGTCGTGAGGAAATCTGGGTTGTTCCCAGTTTGGTAGTTGCAGATAGAGCTGCTATGAACTTAATGTGCACATATCTGTGTGGACATTTGTATTAATTCACCTTGGATAAATATCTAGGAGGTGAATGACTGAATCATATGGTAGCTTAGTTTTTTGAAAATATCAATACTATTCATAAACTTCAATGACAAAAAGACAGAAGATACAATTGCCAATAGCAGAATGAAATAATAGCTATCTCTATGTATTCCATAGACATTAAAAGGATAGTAAAGTAGTACTGTGAAAACCAACATGAAATAATATGGCAATTTAAATGAATACCAATTTCTTAAAAATTAAACTACCAGACTTATCCAAGAAGAAACTGATAATATGAATAGTGCTATATCTTTTAAATAAATGAAATTATTGGCTAAAGATTTTTCAAAAATTAAAACTGCAGACACAGGTGGTATCACTGGAAAATTCTACTTAATATTTATAGAATTAACAATTGTATGCAATCTCTGCCAGATTAGTGAGTACTAACTTGATACCAAAACAAAGTAAGATTTAAGAAGGAATAAAAACTACAGATCAAGATTCTTCATTAATAAAAATACCCTCAACTCAACAGTAGTAAATAAAATATAGTAAAATAAAAAAATTAATTATACAACATGACCAAATGTGGCTTATCCCTATAATGAAAAGTAGTTTCAATATTCAAAAATCAAACAATGTAATCCACCAAATAAATAGAATAAAGAAGCAAAATTCTATGATCTTATCAATTAATACTGAAAAAATCATTTGTCAAAATTCAACTTCCACTCATTATTTTAAAAAAAAGCATTCAGTAAAGTAGAAATTGAAGGGAGCTTTTAAAACCTGAAATCAGGCATTTATGATAAACATATAGCTAACATCATACTTAATGGTGAAAGAATGAATATTTTCCCCTAAAATCAGGAATAAAGCAAGGATGTCCACTCTCACTCATCTTATTCAGTGGCATGCTGGAATTACTAACAAGTGTAATATGACAAGAAAAAAATAATACAATACATCCATATTGAAACTGAACAGTTATATCTTTCCTATTTGCATACAAGATGTGTGGCTACTTATAAAATGTCATGGAGTGTCATGATAACTCCTAGAACTCATAAATAAGCTTAGCAAGTTTTCAGGATGCAAGATCAATACATATAAATCAATCATATTTCTTGACACAAGCAATAAGAAATTAGAAACTAAGTTAAAGCAAAATATTTTAATAGTAGAATGGAGATGCTTAGGTATTGTGTCAGAGATGCTGCTGGGAAGTACCCCATGTTCCCATCTCCTAGCATGTCTTTACGTGTAAGTGGGACCTCTCATTTACTTCTAACCAATAGATTTGGCTGACATGATAGGCTGTAGATGATCACATGCACATGATTCTATTACTGTGTTACAGAAGATTGTAGCACCTGTCTTTCTGGACTCATGCACTCTCTGGCTGGATTTTAAGAAGCAACCTACCAAGCTATGGGAAACATGGATTGGAGCAAGGAATGGAAAGCAGCTCCAGGAGCTGAAGATGGCCTCTGGCCAACAAGCAGCAATAAACAGACACCCTCAATTCTATAGGGCAAGGAACTAAATTCTGCCAAAAAAAGAGGATACTTCCTCAGTCAAGTCTCAGATGGGACCACATGGGACCACAGACCTGGCCAATATATTGCTGTGAGACCCTAAGCAGAGGACACAGCTGAGTCATGCCCAAACTCACAGAACGTATGTAGTTTTAAAACTCTAAGTTTGTGGTAATTTGCTTCATAGCTGCCTTAGTTTCTCAGAGCTGCTAGGACAACTATAACACAAAGGGTTGTCCTACACCTCAAGAATTTATTGGCTCACAGTCTTAGAGACTTGGATTTCCAAGGCTTTTGTAGTCTGTAGCATCATGAGATGGCTTGTTGAAATACTTGAGTTTTCTTGAATTGTGTCTCTGCCTCTGGCACATGGAGATGTTCTTGGTCTCCTCCTGTGTGTTTCTTTGACTGACAGTATCCAAAATTCCTTTCTTTATAAGGCTTCCAGTCATAGAGATCATGACCCATACTGATTCAATTTGGCCATACCTTAACTAAGAATAACATCTTCTAAAGGTTCTATTTACAAACTGGCTTACATCTACAGGATTGTGCATTAAGAATATGTGTTTTGTTGGGATACATGATTTAATTTATTGCAACCACAATAAATAACTAAAGCAAGCATGACTTTGCCAAAACATGTGCAGAATTTAGTTGCTGAAAACTACGAAATACTGATGAAAAAAATCAAAGTTAAAATAAATGGAAGAACGTACAATGTTCATGGATCAGAAGACTCAATTAAAATGTTAATACACCATGAAAGATCTATAGATTTAACACAATTCCAATAAAAACCCAGGAGGATTTTTTTTGTAGATACAGATAAGCTGATTTTAAAATGTGTATAGAAAGACCAAATAAAACATGAAATAAAAATAAAACATTAAAAAAAAACCCACAAAACAAGAATGGCCAAAAGATTTGGGAAAAAAAACCAACTAGTGAAGGTGGAGGAATCACACCACTCAACATTAAAACTTATTACAATAAGAGAAATCAAGAAAGTGTGGTATTGGCAGAGGGACAGACACAAAACAATTAGAAAGAATAGAGAATCCATAAATCAACTCAGACAATATAGCCAATTAATATTTGACAAAAGCGCTAAAGCAATTCAATGAATGCTTTTGAGACAATTGTACATTCAATCACAAAAATACGAATCTTCATATAAGCTTCATTCATACCTTATACAACAATTAACTCAAAATATATCATTAAGTTAAATGTAAAATGTAAAAGTGTAACTTTTGGAAGAAAACATAGGAGAAAACTTTTGTGATTTGATGTTAGGCAAGGACTATTTAGACATGATACCAAAAACACAATCCATAAAAAAATAGATAAATTTTTCACCAAAATTCAAATTTTTGCTCTGCAAAAGTTGTTGTTAAAAGAATTTTTTGGAAAAGCTCTTAGCTGGGATAATTTTTTTCAAATCACATACCTGACCAAAGGATTGTATCCAGAATATATAATGATCTCTCACTGTGTGTGTGTATATATATATAAATATATAAATAAATATAAATACACACATATATATATATATAAAACATTAAGAAAAAAATGGCCCAGTTTGTCTTAGACTGGTTGGTTTAAAAAGCAGACATTTACCAATAAAGATAGACAAAATACACTATTAAAGTCAGAAAACTGTAAATGTTGGAGAGGATGTAGAGAAATAGGAACAAAGAATGGTGCAGCCACTGTGGAGGGCTGTTTGGCAGCTCCTAAGGAAGGTGAACATAGACCTGCCATGGGACCCGGCAGTACCATTACTAGGTGTAAACCCCGGAGAACTGAGGGTAGTGACGCAAGCAGACGTCTGCACACCATGTTCACAGCGGCATTATTCACAATTGCCAAAAGCTGGAAACAACCCAGGTGTCCACCAAGTGATGAATGGATAAACAAATCGTCGTGTATACACACAATGGAATACTAGGCAGTGGCAAGAAGAAATGAAGTCTTGAAGCATATGAAAACATGCTCGAAGCATATGGACGCCATTGATTGTACACTTGGCATGGATTTGTTTTTAAAAGATAGGCAAATCATCACCATTGGACACTGCTGCTCAAAGGCTCTTATGAGGCATGGCTCTGGCAGAGTATATTTGATGTCTTAGCAGATTTTTGTGATGGTTAAAAGCACAGTCCTGTGGCTGGTGTACCTAAAACTCCGGGTAAAGTTGTTAAAGTGAATGATGAGTTCAGGGTTTCAGTCCCCAGCAAAAGCACCACAAGAATCACATGGAATTTCTACTTGTGTCCTGAGAGAAACTCTTATTTCTTATTGCCCTGATTGGGCTTCTGAAAACCAGTGTAGAATCTAGCCATGTGAGTATATAAATTGCAACACAAAGTGAATTTCCAACCTTGCAGGTTCTCTGCTGTTAAAGTGAGGGCATTAATTGGGAAGGAATGGGAATCTGAAACTTGGAAAGGGGACATCTGGGCTAATAATGAAGTTGGTGAGATCTCTGAAAACCTAAATTCTGTGGAGATAAACCTGTAATGGCCTTTTGGAGGAATCGGCCAGCCCACCTCCCTCTGGGATTAACACTGGTTTGCCTGGTAAGTCTGTACTTGGTTCCCTGGGGAAACAGGCCTCACTCTCTGTCTGAAGAGATTAATCCTTTTTCACCAGATGAAACTGCAGTGGAATGTGCTGAGGAAGATGGCTTGCAGGACACTGCTAACTGCTCCATGATCCACCCTCCACCCGTTAGCTTCTAGACCCATAAATAGACTGAAGTCCCAATAGATCCTGAAATATGAGGCAAAGCGTCATAAGGACATGCGCCACACTCAAGAATGTCTGCATGATTTTCCAATTTGTACGGATAGAAACCAGGGCAATGTGCGTGGGAATGGACATTCAGGGTGTGGGAGACTATGGGGAGGAGCACGAAGTCGGGCCAGGCTGAATTTATTGATATGGGCCAATTAAGCAGAGATTCTGCATCCAGCGTTGTGGCTCAAGTGGTTGGAAAGGACTCTAACCGTTTGTTCGGGGGGCTGGCTGAATCATGGACCAAAGGACGGCCTACGATGCCTGAGGATGAGATGCCAGATTTAGGGCACCCAAAGGTT
The DNA here is from genome assembly GCF_030445035.2 of Dasypus novemcinctus. Lineage (NCBI taxonomy): Eukaryota > Metazoa > Chordata > Mammalia > Cingulata > Dasypodidae > Dasypus > Dasypus novemcinctus. Next base: position 110,144,054 of record NC_080684.1, on the reverse strand, counting down.
TAGAGTGGAATGCTAGAGTGGATGTACAAGGCTTGCTCACCCACCCCAAGAACGTCCAGGGGACACACTTTTACCAGGACTAGGGGGAACACGTTTAGGAGATCACCTCCATTTTCCCTGAAGAGCTCTGTGGTTGCTCTTCTCTGTAGGTCAGCTGTTACTGTGGGAACTTCTGTCATGGAACTGGAGTCCTTAAACACTGTGGGGATGGCTGGACTCCCAGCTGGCAGAAGCCAGGGGGCTGCACTGAACTGCCAAAGGCAAGGTGGGCGTGGCTCCCACAGTGAAGGGCAGGCTCAAGAGCCATCAAGAGTCTGAGTCGCAGAGACCTGTGGTGTTGGCTAGGAGAACATGGGGTACCTAGAAGTGAAATGGTCTACTAAATTCCTACTTGAGTCTAGGTGAACTGAACAAAATTCCAACTTGGATCCCCAAAACAGAGAGTCACAGTCCCTTAATCAATTCCCAGACTTGAGACAGCTTACGTACCCAGATCCGCTTAAACGAGTGGAAGGCTGGGTCCCCTTGGGGAAAGATTCTGTTATGCTGCCAAAAAAATTTGTACTGCTAATCTTCCTTCCAGCTTTCCCAAAAGAGACCTTTACCAGGGTGACTGTGCATTGGAGAAAAGAAAATAATCAGACATTTCAGGGACTACTAGACACTGGCTCGGAACTAACATTAAGTCCAGGAGACCCAAAGCATCACTGTGGCCCACCAGTTAGAGTAGGGGCTTATAGCGGTCAGGTGATTGATGGAGTTTTAGCTCAGGTCCATCTCACAGGGGGTCCAGTGAGTTTTCAGACTCATTCTATAATTTTTCCCAGTTCCAGAATGCATGATTGGAATAGACACACTCAGCAACTGGCAGAATCCTCACATCGGTTCCCTGACTTGTGACGTGAGGGCTATTATGGTAGAAAAGGCCAAGTGGACGCCGCTAGAACCATCCTTACCTAGCAAAATAGTAAACCAAAAGCAATACCAGTTTCCTGGAGGGACTGCAGAGGTCAGGGCCACCCTCGAGGACTTGAAGGAGGCAGGGGTGCTGATTCCTACCACACCCCCATTCAGCTCTCCAAATCGGCCTGTGCAGGAAACAGACAGACCTTGGAGGATGCCAGTGGATCACTGTGAACTTAAGCAGGTGGCGACTCCACTTGCAGCTGCTATTCCAAATGTGGTGTCGTGGCTTGAGTGAATCAACACGACCCCTGGTATGCAGCTATTGGTCTGGCAAATGTTTTTTCTCAATTGCTGACTGTAAAGACCATGAGAAACAGTTTTCTCTCACAGTTCGCCCTTACCGCCCTGCCTCGGGGATAGGCAACCTCTCCAGCCCTGTGACTTCCTCTGGTCTTCAGGGGATTTGATCCCCTTTACCTTCCACAAGGCATCACAGTGGTTCATTATACTGACAATAGCATATTGATAGGACCTAGTGAGCAAGAAGTAGCAATGACTCTAGACTTATTGGTGAGGCATTTGTGCCAGAGAGGATGGGAGAGAAATCTAACAAAAATACAGGGACCTTCCACCGCAGGGAAATTTCTAGGTGTCCAGTGGTGTGGGGCATGTCGAGAGATCCCTTCTAAAGTGAAGGACAAGCTGTTGCATCTGGCCCCTGCTATGACCAAAAAAGAGGCACACTGCCTGCTTCACTTCTTTGGATTTCAAAAGCAACATATTCCCCCACTGGGAGTGCTAACTCAGCCCATTGACCGAGGGACCCAAAAGTCTGCTGGTTTTGAGTGGGGACTGGAACAAGAGAAGGCTCTTCGACTCATCCAGGCTGCTGTGCAAGCTGCTCTGCCACTTGGGCCACAGGATCCTGCAGGTCCAATGGTGCTGGACATGCCAGTGACAAACGGAGATGCTGCCTGGAGCCCTTGGCAGGCCCCTGGAGGAGAAGCACAACATAGACACTTAGGAATTTGGATCAAGTCCTGCCATCCTCTCCTTTCAAAAAACTGATTTTGTTTCCTGCTACTGGGCCTTAGTTGAGCCCAAATGCTTATCCATGAGCCACTGAGTTACCATGAGACCGGAGCCGCCTATCATGAGCTGGGTATTGTCTGTCCCACAAAACCACACAGCTGAGCGTGCCCAGAAGCACTCCATCGTAAAGTGGAGGTGATATGTATGAGGTGGGCTCAAGCAGTTACGTGAGGAAGTGGCCCAGATGCCCTAGACCCCCACTCCTGCTACATTACATTCTCTTTCCCAGCCCACGATCACATCATATATATAGATTTAAAATATGGATCATAGACCTAAGGATAAAGCTCCAAAAACTATAAAACTTTTAAAATTAAAAAATAGAATAAAAAATTGTGTAACCTTGGCTGTGCCAAATGTTTCTTCGAATCAATAGAAAAGGACATATAAAATAAAATAACAATAAATTGGACTGCACCAAAATTTTAAGTTTGCTGTTTGAAAGTAATTGCTGTGAAAATGAACAGGCAAGCCATAAACTGAGAAAAATGCATTTGAAAATCATATATATGAAAAGGGCTTGCACTTGGAATATGTAAAGAACAATTGCAACTCAATAAGAAAAAAATACAACTAAACTAAATGGATAGAAGATTTGAGCAGACACTTTACCAAAGAATGTATACAGATGGGAATCATATATTTGAAAAGATTCACAATCTCATAGTTCATTAGAAAGTGCAAATTAAAAGCACCACACCTACCTCTCTACGCCCATCAGGATGGCTTATATTTAAAAGACAGACCATATCAAGTGCTGGTAAGAACACAGAGCCACTGGAACTCTCAATACTGCTGGTGGGAATGTGAAGTGGTGCAACCACCATTGGAAAACAGTTTGTAGGTATCTTGAAAATATAAATATATACCTATAATACAATCCTGCCACCTTACTCCTAGACATTTATGCAAGATAAATTTGAGGGTACACCCACACAGAGACTTGTGCATGAATGTTAAAAGTTGTTCATAGCAGCTTTATCTGTGACAGCCAAAGATGGGAAACAACCAAAAAGTCTTTCAACAATGAATGGCTAATTTAATTGTGATCTATTGCTCCAATGGAATACTATGCAGCAAAAAAAAAAAAAAAAAAAAAAAAAGAGCAAATGCGTGTTGTACTCTAAAACATAAAGGCAGTGAAATTATTCTGAATGAAGATAGCCATATAAAAGAGAAAATTCCCTATGATTTTAGTATGTAAAATTATAGAGTCAAGAACTAATTTAAGATTTTTACAAACATGTAATTATTTACTGAGGGAATGAGTGTATCTGGAAAGTCCAGTGGAAACAACTAGAACTATTTCAAGGGTACAGAAAGTGACTAAGGACCAGGCCAAAATGCACAGCCAATAGATTTATCTTATGACAACCTTCAGCAAATAGAGAACATCATATCTACCAAACTCACATTAGCAACAGAAAACTCTTAGACTATCCAGGGGAAAAAATATGTAAGAAATGCAATGAATATATTTAACATAAGAAAGTTATAAACATTCCTGAAAAAACATGATAAAATGTCCCTTCAAATGGGTAAGAAGATGTAATACTACAAAAATGCCAATTTTCCCTAATCACTTCATCAATTTAGTTCAATTTCAATTAAAATCCCAATGTTACATATTGTGAAATTTAAGTTAACCTTAACATATTTGAAGTGGAAAACTGTCATGCCTAACCATGAGAATATAGACAAAAGAAACAATGCAGAGAGGGTTCCAAGCAGAAAACACGCAAAACTATGTAATGTGTTCAAAAGAGAGTGTATTGGCAAAGGGACAAATAGAATGATCAAGAGAAAAAAGTGAAGCACGAAAGACATAGCATATTTGGGGATTTGACATGTGCTAAAATTTGCACTGCCAAACAGCACCAACATGCTAATTTTAATTAATTATGTTCAGACTTTCTATCTGCTAGGGGAAAATAAAGATCAATAACTAGTATGTGGTAAAATAAAATTAACTTTCTAAGTAACACATAGAATTCAGATGTTGTCAAGAAAGACAGATTTATCAATATGAAAATTTAAAATTTCTGGTAAAAATGGCTTTGTCAGCAAAGTTAAAAGAAATAATATGAAGGTAATATTTTTGCAATATATGTAAAAGACAAAGATTAACATTCACAATATAAAAGAAGCCACAGAAAACAATAAAGAAGGAAGCAGCCTGGAAGGAAAATGGGAAAGAGCATGAGCAAGCAGTTCACAGGAGGATGTGAACGATCAACAGCAGAGACAAAGCAACCGCTGGGCGCCAATGGGATGGACGTGAAATCCCAGGGGAGCACACTTGACTCACACTGGGGATTCCTGTCCTCTCGTGAGCCTTTTGGAGAGCGGTTTGACGGTATCTGTCCCAGTTTAAAAACCCCCTCCCTTGGCTCCAGTTGTCACTTTGGGAATCTCTGCTCTAGAAGTGTGCACAAAAATATTTAGGGAAATACGCCAATGCCCCAGTCTCTGGAATAGTGAAAACGCGAAGAGCAGGCCACAGGTCATCAGTAGGGGCCCCTAATTCCTTCTGGGATCTGCACTGTGGGGTGCTAAGAAGCCGCTGCATGGAAAGCAGCTGCTCTTTGTGTACATGGAAAAATCCTCAAACACAGCACTGAAATGCACACACCCGGCAACAGGAGCATCCAGGTGTGCTGGTGGCCCTAGGGAACGCGGGGTCTGTGCAGGCGTATTCTGATGGCAGCTACAGGGCTGGGTGGGGGACACCCTGAGGCCCCTGAGGCCGTGGACTCAGAAGGGAAGAGGAACTGGCCGGGGTGGGCCAGGCGGAGGAGCAGGTTTCACTTTTTACTTTGCAGGCAGTATCCTTTCAGTTTCTATTTACTTTAAAACTTTGCCAAATTATTTAACCTCTGGGCTGTCCATGTGCCAGCTGGGCCCTGAGCCTTAGCAGAGCTGCGACTCCTACTCTCTGGTTCATTGGACTTACCCAGGTCAGCTAACAGGGAGGTGAGGATGGTCAACCACCACACCAGGGAACTTGCTCTAGAGGTGGAGAGGACGTCACCACCCCAGGGTCCACAGGATGGAGCAATAAAATATGGATTAGAGTGGACTTACTAATATTCTACTGTAAAACTATTGTGACCAGTAATAGAAGAAATTTTAGCATCGAGGTGGAGAAAGTGGCCACAGTAGTTGCTGAGGGCAGGGAGAGGGAAGAAGAGATGTGATGTGGGGCATTTTTGGGACTTTGAGTTGTCCTTAATGATATTTCAGGGTCAGATGCTGGACTTTATATAACCCACTGAATGTACCAGGGGAGAGTGTAAACTACAGGGTAAACTATTATCCATGCGGTGCAGCAGTGCTCCAAAATGTGTTCACCGAGTGCAATGAGTGTGCCACAGTGATGGGGGAGGTTGTTGGTGTGGGAGGAGTGGGGTGGGGGATGGAAGGTATGCAGGACCCTCATATATTCTTTTACGTAACATTTTTGCATGTGAGATATCTTCAAAATAATACAATTTATGAAAAGGATGGGGTGGGGGTAGGGAGTGGGGTATATGGGAACCTCTTACTTTTTTTATGGTTTTTTTTTAAGATTTTTTATTTTTTTGTTTCTTTCTCTCCCCTTTCCCCCACCCCTTTTTTTCTCTCTCCCCTCCCCCGCCCTTTTCTGTTCTCTGTGTCTATTCCCTGCGTCTTCTTCTTTGTCCGCTTCTGTTGTTATCAGTGGCACGGGAATCTGTGTTTCTTTTTGTTGCGTCATCTTGTGTCAGCTCTCCGTGTGTGCAGTGCCATTCCTAGACAGGCCGCACTTTCTTTTGCGCTGGGCGGCTCTCCTTACGGGGCGCGCTCCTTGCGCATGGGGCTCCCCTATGCGGGGGACACCCCTGCGTGGCAGGGCACTCCTTGCGCATCAGCACTGCGCATGGGCCAGCTCCACACGGGTCAAGGAGGCCCAAGGTTTGAACTGCGGACCTCCCATGTAGTAGGTGGACGCCCTAACCACTGGGCCAAGTCAGTCTCCCTTTTTATGTTTTTTAATGTTTTTTTTTAATGTAACATTCTTTGTAATCTATTAACTTTAATTTAAAAAAGTATAAAAAAGTAACAAGAAAACTGCCATGAGCGGCCGTGGGGGATTAGTAAAAGAAACCACCTCAGGCTGAGGCTAAACAGGTGGACGAGCTGCGAGGAGGGGAAGGCGGCGAGCAGAGGAGGAGGAGCTGAAGGTGGAAGGGCAGGGCAGGGGGCTTCCGTGCCCACCAGGCTTTGCCCTGGGACCCCCGACAGGAGGGCCGTGGGCTCCCCAGGGAGAGTTCCCCTGAGAGTTGTCCTTTGCAGTCCTGGCCGCGACCTGTCCCCCCACCCACGCCGGTAGAGGTGGTGGGTCCTTATCTTCTCCCCGTGAACCCTGGACACCTGCCCAACACCTGCGAAGACCCTGGTGGGGCGCTGGGGTGGTCCGGCCGTTAGGGCAGCGGTGGCTTGAGATCCCCTGCGCCGGGGGGCGGGGGTCTGCCTTTCCTTCAGTCCTGGCTCTAGAGCTAAGAGGGCGCTCGCGCCGGAGCAGGGCTCCCGCGGTGTCCTCACCGGGACACAAGGGCCGAGAGAAGGCGCCCTGAGGCCTGCGCTGCCCCTGCTGCTGGGGGCGGGGGGGGTCTGCCGGCCCACGAGGGAGGCCAGCCCCACCCCGAGCCGCTTGCACCCCGGTGCGGCCGGCCCCCGCCCGGGGGGAGCGATGGGTCCTGGAATCGGCGATGGGTGTTGATTGACAAAGGCCTTAAAGCCACAGGCTGGCTGGCCGGTCGAGACAGGTGCAGGGGAAATAACACCGTCAGATTCGGAAAGTATTAAAGGCACTCGGGCTTTCTGCCCGCTGTGGGGCGCGGGACTAAGGGTGCTGCACAAACGCTCTTAAGCTACCAATCGAGTTGTTCATCTTTCTCTGACAGGCATTTGACGTGAAGCAGCAACGTCCCGGGGTTCGGGCCGAGCTGCTGGATCCACGGCCCCAAGCACAGCGGGGTCCGCGCAGAAGGCGGGAAGCGCGGGCGACTTGGAGGCTTCTTCCAACAGGAGGCTGTGAAGCTCACGGGTCCCTGGCGGGAAGCGGCTGTGGCTCCATCAGGTGGGCTCCCGTCTACCACATGGGGGGCCCGGGGTTCACGTCCTGGGGCCTCCTTGTGAAGGCAAAGCTGGCCCATGTGCCGCAGAGAGCTGACGCAGCCAGATGACACAACGAAGGGAGACAAGCAGATGCAGAAAGAGCGTGCAACGAATGGACACAGAGAGGAGACAATAAAGAAAGGAACAAGCCACAAGGGGGGGAATAAATAAATAAAAAATAAATCTTAAAAAAAAAAAAAGGCACCAGGCACCGCCTCATCCCAGGCCATGCAGAGCCTTCGCTGACAGTGGCCCCTCGCCAAAGGATGGGCCTGCGTGGTGGGGGCAAAACTCCCAGGGGCCTCAGCCCAGGCTACGGGCCACGAAGAGATTCTGGGACCTTCCACAGATGTACTGGGGGGCAGGGGTCCACACCTTCGAGACCCTAGCCCCCAGCTCTCCCGCCGGCACGCCGTCCCCTCGCCGGGCTGCGTCCGCGGACCTTGGCGGCAGGGGGCACAGGCCCAGGCTGCAGGAGCGCCCCGGCCCCCTGTGTCTGCCCTCCGTGAGGACGCAGCCTCCGCGCTCCGGGGCAGGGCCTTCCTTCGCGTCCTCCGGGGGTTCTCGCCCTTCCCTCACCCTGCCCTTGGCGATCCCAGGCTCTGGACCCCGTTCCTCTCCTTGTTTCTGAAAAGCCCCTGAGACAAGCCAGGCTGGAGAGCGGAGATGGTTGGAGGATGAACACAGCCCTGGGGGGGCTCCCAGACGCCCACCAGACCCAAAGACCAGGACCTGGGAATGTCCTCCTGGTACGGGGGAGTGAGGGTGCCAGGGTGGGGCAGCACCCAGCACGCGGCGGCACATGGTTGGCGATGGACAGAGGGAGCACGTGGGGAGGCCCTCCCTGAGCACCTGTGAGGGGCCAGCGGGCAGCTGCGGGACTAAGAGTGCCCCCCACAGGTGAGAGGGTCCCACGGGGTCTGCAGGAGGCTGGGGGAAGCCCGGCCGCAGGCGCCCCACGAGGTATTTGACCCAGGCAACTTCACAGCCCCTCTACTGGTCTAGAGAGGAGAGGGGCAGAGACCCCCTTGGACTTGAAAGCGACTTTAACAAGTTTGATGAAACCCGAGTGCTTTGAACACAGTTATTCAGCTGAGGAAATGGAGAATGAGCCCACGTGCAGCCTCGGAGCTGGGGCACCCTTACCCGCACCCCCTCCGTCTCTCTGTATCGGGCTGTGCTCTCAGCACCACGTGGAGGCTTATTCAGTGGGAACCGTGGCAGCTGTATTTAGACAGAGAAGCTCCTGACCAGCAGGGCTTGGTTCTGAAGCTTCTTTGTGGCTGTCACGCCTGAAACGTGGTCTGGCAAGAGGAAGTGCTCAGTCCACCATCCGATACCGGAGGGCGGATGGATGCATGATGGAAGGGTGGGTGGATGGGTGGGTGGGTGAGCGGATGGACGCATGGGGGGAGGGATGGGGGAATGCATGCAGGAAAAGCATATAGCAAAAAAGGCTGGAAGCAAATATTAGCAGTGGTTATCTGTGGAACTTGCATTTATATGAGATTTGGCTTGTTTCTTATTTACCTTTTACATATATGTATATAACTTCTACATGTGGAAAATAAAATTTTATTTGTGCCAAGTTAAAACATTTTCTTTATTTTCAAGAGAAATGGCTAAATACCTGAGAAGGATGATTTGCAGAGAGTATTTGAAACTATGTGCTATCTAGGGATTCAACAGGTGGTCAGGGCTCGCTGATACTTCTCTCTGTGGCACACTAATTTGGTGGCTGCCTGGGTGCAATGGGAAAGCTGGTCTGTTGGAACAGCAGGCTCTGCCATGGCCAGAGATAAAGACTTACCTGGGACCCTCAGCACCAGCTGAGGGCAAGTCTTCAAGCTTGCGCGTGCACGGAGCTCATCTGTCCTTGTGAGGGGAGGGAGGGAGGCTGGTGGGTGGGCCGAGGTGAGGTATTAAGTGTGGGAGACCCAAGTCAAATTCCAGTACTCAACACACTTGTCAAGCCCACAGGCTGTGCGCACATAAGGCGCCGTTAGGATGATTATGATGACAACTGCGGTGATGATGGCAATAAAAGCGGTTGCTGCTGCTGATTATGATGATGGGACAATGACAATGAAATGATGATGCTGACAATCATGATGGTGATGACAGTGACTATGACACTACTGACGATGAAGATGACAGTGCAGCTACTGTGGTGGTGATGATGATGGTGATGGTGATGAAGATGATGGTGATGGTGACGATGGTGGTGGTGGTGAAGATGATGGTGATGGTGATGATGAAGATGATGACCATGATGTGGTGATGACCATGATGTGATGATGACCATGATGTGATGATGAGTACTACTGATGATAATGATGACAGTGAAGCGACTATGATGGTGAAGGTGATGATGGTGGTGATGAAGATGATGACGATGATGATGACGTTCCTACTGATGATAATGACAACGGTGATGACAAGGGTGATGATGAAATAACATTTCCTCAATGTTTGCAAGTGTGCTTTCCATCCATTTCCTCCTTAACTTTTATGACTCCTTTCTTAAAGTTGGCAGAGCAGTAGCAGCACCCCGCCAATAGCATCAGGGCAGCTGTCTCTGGAGAACCTCCAGTGCTTGGCTTCCTCAGGCTTAGCTGCAGCATTTGTCCTGGCACCGAATCGCGGGTTCAGAGGTGAGCAGTCTCAGCCAGGTCCACCTAGTCCTGCAGGTGTAGCAACTATCTCCCAGAGCGCCTGCAGGTCTGGAGGCTGGGTTGGAGCCCAGGTCACTCAGATACACATACAGCTGCTCCAGCACTCAGGGTTCTAAGAGGAGCTGCTGGGGTGGAGGGTCCCCTCTGTCCCCCACCTGCTGAGCTCCTCCTCACCCAAGCCAGGGAAGCCTCGGTGGAAATGTGCCCATCCAGGTCTTTTGGGGGCTCAGGTGCTCTTGCCTCCACTTGGGTCTGGGGTTCATCACCAGCACCCCAGGGACCTGGCCCTGCGAGGGTGGTTCTTACGCTGCCAGACCCCCTGATAAGAGCAAAGGGTCATAGCTTGCTCGGCCAGCAAGCAACTCGGCATTTCCACTGCCTGGATGTGTGTGAGCCTCAGGGTTACTGCCTGCAAAATGGAACGTGAAGCACCGTGCAGCAGGCTGCGGGAAGAGCGGGAGACGTGTGTAGAGGAGGGGGGCCAGGAAACAGGGTATGTGGTGTTGAAGCATGTTCTAGCAGTAAAGCTGTTGAACATGGAGTCCTCAGAGCCTGGGGCTTGGGGCCCACCACCTTCTCACCACACAAGGCCTTGGTTTTTTGCCTGCAGACCAGAGGGTGCCGCGGGCTTGGTGTCGGGCCCGGCCGGGGGCTCGCAGGGGTCCACTCCGGGTCCCTCAGCCTGATCCCTGCCCCTCCCCCTCCTCTGAGTGACCTTGAGGTTCCCTTGAGGACGAGCCTGGGCACAGAGCTGTGGACACAGGACCAGGGAGGGTGGTCAAGCCTGGGAGATAGGTGGCCTTGGGCTCCTCTGCAGGCCAAGAGCGGAGCCTGGTGGGTCCCAGAGAGAGTCAGGGAGGGAGGGGGCAGCCGCAGAGCTCAGCGAGCACCTGTGACACACCTAGTGGCACACTTGCACGTGCCGCACACAAACACACGTGCACACACAAGCATTCACATGCACACACACCTTCACATGCGCGTACATCATGCATGCTCATATGCCCATGCATGTGAGCACACACGTGTGCACACACGTTCACAAGCATGCACTCCCACGCATGTGTGCACACGTGTGCACACACGTTCACAAGCATGCACTCCCACGCACGTGTGCACACCATATGCACAAAGCATCTTACTAAGTGGGCTCCTGTGCCCCGTTTGACAGGATCTTTGGGGTGACTGTGTCCCTTTGATTGGTCTTTTTATGGTTGTGCGGGTCAGCGAGGCCCCCACGTCTGCGTATCTGCGTCTCCCTTCCTCACGTGACGAGCTCGGCCCGGCTCTCCCCGGCGGCCGCCCTCCTGCGGCTGGGGGCGCTCCATGCCGCGGGCGCCCTGACCGGGCAGCGACTCCGGCCTGAGCTCCTGCCGTGGCTCTGCGGTCAGCGTCCCTGACTGCGGCCGTGCGCACGGCCGCCCTGATGGGGAAGGAAGGGCGGACGCCAGCCCAAGGCTTTGTGCGTTTGCACTCTTCATTTGTATTTCCAGGTGACTTCCCCCAAAGACAGTAAGAAATTCCTGTTTCCACCAGGAACGTGAGAGCTCGTTCTCTTACATCTCCCCCAAAAGGGGTGACCTTTTAAATTTGTGCCCACCTGAGAGATGAAAATTGGTACCTTGCTGTTAAAACAATTTGCATTTTCTGGCTACTTGTGGCCTTGTGTAACTTTTTATACAATTATTGTTCATTTGGGAATCCTCTAGGCAGAGTCTATCCATATCCTTTGCCTAATTTTCTTTCTAATCAATTTGTAAAGGGTCTTTGTATAGTGTAGCTATTAACCCTTTAACTGCTTTCTGCATTGTTAGACATTTCCCTATCTTTCCTTTGATGCTCCTATGCTCTTTTTTGCTTTAATTAGTTCAATGTAATTACACGTTGCTTTCCACATATTTTTCTTCAATAACTCCTTACTTGTCAACAATGGTTGGAAACTTTCCCCAAAACATAAATTATGCATATATTCATTTCCCTCCCAGGTTTTTCTTCTCACCGTTTTTTTGCACTTGGGTATTTGATGTGTCTGATATTTCTTTCTGACCATGGTGAGAACAGGGCCTAATTTTCCCTGGTGGGTGGTCGTGTCTGCAGTCTGTTCTAGGAAGCAGCTCGCACTCGGCTCGTTTCGTGTATTCGGTTTCCCCTCGGCAATCTCTGCCCAGTTCCCCAGGGAGATGCCATCTGTTCCTCTCCTTTTAAAGATCACTTTAGCTTTACCAGCACCGAGGCAGGCTCACCTGAGCTTTCTCTTTCAGTTTCCTCGTTTATTTTTAGATGTGTGTTTTATGAGAAAAACTTTAAGATCATCTTATCTAAATTAATCACGCTCACACTCTGGAATTCTGTTTGCAGTGCCCTTACGGTGCTGCGGGAATTTGCTGAGAATCAGCTCTTTTTTTACCTCGACCCCCACCCGGGAATCCAGTGCCCCGATCCCCTTTCAGCCTCAACGACTTTCCCAGCGCCTGGCCCCCCGGGCCCTCCTCCCTCCTGCGGGGCTCATTTCCCCGGCGACTGGAGGGCCTGGAGGAGGACTCCTCGCGGCCTGGCGCCCAGCTCGGGGTGGGGCGGCCGGGGTCCCTGGCGCGGCCTGCGCGCTGGGGTCCTGCCCGCCCTCGCCCTCCCTCCTGCTCTGCCCCGCGTCGATGGCGCAGCTGCCCGGGGCCGAGCTGGGAGCACGGGCGCGGGGCGGGGTCCTGGCCGCCCCAGAGCTCAGGTAGGGCCGGCCCGGGGCACAGGGAGCGGCGGTGGCTCCGCGCGGGCCAGGGTCGAGGCTGGCACTCTGCGGGGCCAGAGGAGATGCCGCCAGGGACCCAGTGCTGGTGCTCCCAGCTGGGAGCGGCGCCCAGAAGCCCGGGGGCTGCTGAGGAGAGAGGGAGGCTGTCGGTCCAGGCAGAGGCAGGACACACAGCCACGGGCAGGCAGGCGCGGCCGGGTGCAGGAGGGGCCGTCCGCTCAGGCCTGGGTGGGCATGGGGCTGCCCTGGGGAGGGGGGGCTGGGCAGGCGGGCTCGGGAGCTGGGAATCTCTGGGGTCCCGCATCCCGCGGAGGGAGGTCTCGTAAGGGGAAGGCGCCGGCCCCCAGGAGGGCAGGGGCAGGGCGCAGGCCTTAACCCCCGCTGGGCTCCGCGTGGACGGAGCGTGTCCCTCGCCTGCGCCTCGTCCCACTGGGCGTGACCTTGCAGGAGGGCCTCCCCAAGGTGCTGCTTCCAGCGAGCCGGGCCGCCGCGTGCTCCAGGCTTCATCCGCGTTCCCGAGGGCCTCATCGAGAGACACCCCAGGAGCCGCACGGGAAGAAGCCGGAAGCCCGCGGCCGGGGCAGCACAGAGGAGGCGACTGCGGGCATCGACGTGCACGGGGAGACGCGGGTCCAGGGCGCACGGGCCCCTGGGGCACACCAGACTCACTGCAATCGTGGTTTTGGACTTCTGGCCTCAAAACTGCAAGCCGGCACACTGCTGCTGTTTAAGCCAATCCTGCTCCATGCTCTTTGTCACAGCAGCCTGGCAAAGGAAGACCGCGTCGCCTGCCAGCCGACCCTCGGCGGTCTTTACTGTCGGGGGAAAGGGGCCGTCGAGGGAACGCCGCCCCATCTGCGGGACCCCCGCCCTGCTGCGGCCCCCATGGAGGGAGGGCAGGCGGCCCTTCTGCCAGCAGGCTGCTCGCCGTCGAAGGGCCGCGCCGAAGCCTCCGAGCTCCCCCGCTCCCGCCTCCCTGCTCGCACGAGGAGCAGCTGTCAACCTGGGATTGATAATTAAGCCGTGCATCTGCCTCCTGAAAGATAAATTCCAACATTACTGAGGCTTTCTATTTCACTTAACTAAAGTTGAGAACGAAGAAGGAACAATTAAATGCAACCCGAGGCAACCCAAAATATTATCCATCAAAAGTATCACATCCAATCCTCCTGGCACATTCATCAAAATGTCAGTTATTCCAAATACGGTTTTATCTTATTAATGCTAATTTCTTTCACGGTAAGACTAGTGATTTCACCTTTCAGTGGTTATCAAGGAACTGGAAGAAGCGCTTTGCATTTTAATTCGGCAGCAAGCTTTATTTACCATCAGCTTGTTCACAGCCAGCTGCCGATTTCCTCACTCTCCGCGTGGAGAGTCGCTCACCCCACCAGGCCGGGGCCGGCCCCCCGCGTGGCAGCCACAGGGCGGCTTCGTGGAGAGCCGGCAGCTCGGGGAGCCCTGCCCCGTCCATTCCCCTGCCTGGGGCCCAGGAAGCCCGAGGGCTGGGGCCGCTGAGCCTGGCGCCGAGGCCACGGGCCAGCCAGGCCCGAAGGACGGAAGCGGCTTCAGCCCCAGCACTTCCCGCCCGCACGGGCGCCCGGCCGCGAGCACAGCCGCCCTCGCCGTGCGCCCTGCAACGCCTTCCGCTCCCCTCCCCTCGGCCCCGAGGGCCACCCAGGCCCCGGGAGGTGTCCCCGCTCGGAGGCTGTCTGGTTGGCGTGGGTGGGAGCCAGCGGGCCGGGCACCCCCAGACCCCCTCCCTGAAGGGAAGGCCTCCTTTCAGTGCTCAGGCCCCGGGCAGCCCGTTGTCAGGAGCATGTCTGGAAACGATTTGGAGGGTCAGAAACCAAGAGCCTCTGACAGAGATGCATCATGAACGACCGGTCAGCACATCTGCAGAAAGTGTGGTCAAAGGGGCAGAGATGGACGAGCAGGGAGCGGAGAAGGAGATGGAGCTGGGTGGTGGCCACGACCGACGAGGAGGGCAAAGGTATGCCCGAGCCTGCGGCCAGGTCGTTTCTTGATGGTCACTCCACGGAGATCTTAAAGAAACACAGTCGCCTTTTCATCCCCTCTTGGAGAGCTCCGTGCGTACCTGCTACTTAAATTTTGGTGATTTAGTCCACGCGCGTCAATTCTCTCTCCCACGGAGGTGCGTGCTCCAGGTGTGTGCTCCAGTCGGGGCTCCAGAGGGGCTCCAGGGGTTGGCAGCACCTCTCTGAGACCCTGTTTTGGGTTAGGCCTGGCTTAGACCGCCGTGGAGATGGCAGGAAAGCAGACAACCAGAGTTCACAGGAGCCCAGGGCCAAGGCTGCAGGTGCTCAGGAGAACACCTGGCAACAGGGACGGGCAAGCCAGGCGGGTGTCGGGCAGTTACTGGGCTCCAAGTAGGCGGAGTGACAAACCTGGAGGACCGAGGACTACTGCCCAGAGGTGTGCGGACCCTCTCGGTGAAGGTCGTATTTCTTCTGATAGTCTGGACACATAAAAGTTATCTTTAATTGGGAAAAGCACAACAAATACCCGCAGACCAGCTTCAGGGCACCTGCTGGGAAAGGAAAGGCGCTGGGCCGAGAGCGCAGCTAAGCAGATCCCTGGATAAGCCACAGAGCTGGGAAACCTCTATCCGTTTCCTTGACAGCCCTCATCTCTTTCTTGGGGGAATGGAATTCTACTAGTTTAGCCACTTTTTATTATTGTTAGAAATTAGCAAATCACTTTTTTCATTAATGCAAATCAATGCATAAAATGGCATTTCTTATTTTTCTTTATGTTTCTTCTCATGAATGATTCCAAACATAAATAGAAGCATAGATAATAAATAATGCAAAAAATCCTTTGCTTATTATCTTTAACAAACTTTCAAATTTTCTGTCTTAGTTTCTGATGATAACTTTTGAAGGAATACATTGTTAGAGAAGTAAGTGAAACCCCTTCTGCTGCCCCGCCCGTTCCAGCCTGTGCCTCCCCAGAGGTAACCACGTGTCAGGGGCTGCCTGCTGCCTAGCCCAGCATGCAATATCTCTTATGTCCTGAGCAACGGGCCCCAGTTTTATTCTGGGAGAAAGCACTCTCCACTAAAGGCCAGGTGATCAGCTTCACATACAGCCAGGTTTGGCCACGTGAGGCGGAGAGGTAAGCAGCAGCATGTGGAAATTTAAGGAGTGTTCCTTAAAGGGAAAAGAGTGAGGGTGAAATTGCTGGAACACCAGCAGCCATCTTGGGACCTGAGGTGACTTTGAGACTAGAAGCTATTCCCAAAGGATGGTGAAGCAGAATGCCCACCTCACCGTGCAGCCCTTCAGACTTCATAACACTATGGGAAAAGCAGTGTCCTGTATACTTCTACTGTAAATAGTAACGCTCCTTCTGATGGGTGCTGCTGAGCCTACTTTTAACTGCAGCAAGCGCATGTCTGGAACCAGGAGTTCATCAGTGCTTTAATGCCTGGACGATATAGACAGGTACTCCAAAATAATGCGTGATATCATTTTGGTATTGCAAATGATATTCATACATATTTTGTAACATGATCCATTCTGCAACTTCTCACTCAACGTGGTCTTTGAGATGTATCCACGTTGAGAGGTGCCGTAGCTCCTTCATTGTCACTGCTGAAGAGAGCGCACACTGCACGCTGAGCGGACACGGAGGCTGCTTCAAAGGGCCTGTCCTGGCGATGGCAACGCCGCGTGTGCACTCTCGTCACCGCTATTCCCCTGCGTGCGGTCTCCACTCGCTCCAGCTCCGAGGCTGGAAGGGGCACTTCTGGGCCTCAGGGCAGTGCGTGTCCACTTCAGGAGCTTTGGGGAATCCCTCGCCCAGAGGGGCCCTGCCCTACCTGCCCCGAGATGGCAAAGAGCCGAGAACCTGCTCCCCAAACCCACCGCCCTGACTGGCAGCTGCTGGACTTCTGATCCCCTGATGGTGTAACTTCGTTTTATACACCTGAGGGTTTTCCTGACGACTGTTACATTCAGAATGTTTAGATGTTCATTGGCCATTAATGGTGCTTCTTCCTTTTCTGTGAAATGTCTGTTCATATCGTTTGCCCATGGTTTTATTTTCTTGTTTGTCTTTGTTTTATTCCTTCATACATTTTCTGAATATCACACCTCTACCAGTTACGTGCCTGGCAATATTTTCTGCAGATCTATGGCTTTTCTTTTCGACTTTTATGATGCCTCATATTGCACAGAAACATAAAGTTTAATGTAATTGAACTAATCAGTCCTTTCCTTTTTGATTTGGGCTTTTTTGTTCTCTTTAACATATATTATTCTAACCAAGGTCATGAAAATAGTACCCTGAATATTCTTATAAATATAATAAAATTTCCCTTTTAAAATTTTAGATCTTTAGCCCATGTGAGATTTAGTTTTGTATTTGGTGTAAGTTAGAGATCAATTTTCTTTTATTTCCAGTTGAAAAGCCTAACATCCCAGACCCACTTATCTGCAGCCCATTCTTGCTGATGCCAGTCTCTTCACTTCCACGTGACATTTTATAAAGCAGAGGTCTGATCTTGTGCTTTCTATTCTGTTCCTTTGGTCCACCTTTGTTCTGCTTGCCAATCCTACATCAATAGCCAATTTTAAAGTTTACTCTGGCTTTATAATGAGTTTTGTTATCAGGTCAGTAAAGCTCCCCAGATTTTACTTTTTCAAAAATTCTGTGGCTACTTCAAATATTTTCTCCTCAAAGAAATTTGAGAAATAATGTGATTCAATAAGAACAAAGCTCTATTGGCTCTCTGTTTGGAATCACACTGAATTTATAGATAAATCTGGGGATAAATTATGATATTGAGACTGTGTTATATATTTCCATTTGAAGACTTCTATTTTGTCTTTCAGGTCTGTTCTATACATTTTTTCCCCAAAATGTTCTTGTGCACATCCTCTTTTCCATATTTGCACGGGGAGATAACAGATGTTTGTCATGGCAAATGTTTCCCTCACCTTTCCTATTGGGCGTCATGGGAATATAGCTCAGAATTGAGTGTTGGGCTGAGCTTGGGGCCACCCTCAAATTATTAGTTCTATTATTTTGTTTATAGCTTTTCTTGGCTTTTCTAATAAGGAATTATAATGTCAAACTGATCAATCTTAAAACAAGGGCCGTGTATTAGGGTTCTCTAGGGAAACAGAATCAAGACGAGGTATCTGTCAACAGTATTCGATTCTATAAGAGTCTCTCACGTGACCGTGGCGATGCATCAGTCCAGGTTCCGCAGGCAGGTGCAACCAGGGGCTCCAGTGAAAGTCCAGCGAAGGTTCTTGACGAGATCTAGGAGACGCTGGCTGTCCAAAGACGAGCTGGGATATCCTCTCTCAATGCTGGAATCACTTCCCCTTTTGAGGCATTCAGCTGATTGGGTTAAGCGTCGCTCACTGCTGATGGCACTCTCCTGATTGATGGAATTGTAATCAGCTATCTATGATTTACCACTGCAGGAAAGTCACTTTTGTTGACTAAAGTTCATAAATGCCCCTGTAGTACAGTTAGCCCAGGACTACGGTGCTGGACTTAACACCTGGGCACAGTGACCTGGCTGAGTTGACACAATAGCCTGACCACCGCAGGCCGGTTGTCCCTCTCCTTCCGATTCTCACAGGTCTTGATTCTTTCCCTCCTTTCACTGCCAAGACCCCAGCGTGGGGCCCCCCGGAGCTGAGACCAGGCATCCTGGCGGGCCCTGTCCAGCCGCGTCTATTTCATTATGGTCCTTTTCAAAGAACCAGCTTTGACCTGGTTGCCTCTCTCGTGCGTCTCGGTTTCCTAGTCCAGGCACTGGTTCTCTTCTCCTTGTTCCTTCTCTCCTTCTTCCTCTCTGGACCCACCTGTGGCTGGATCGGTCGTTCCTCCCCAGGTGTCCCCGCTGCAGCTCCCGTGCCTCACTTAGGCTCCGGGCGACGCCCACACCTGAGCAGCACCGCCCTGGCAGGTGAGGGCCGGGGCCCTTCTCCCACCCTCGGCCCTGCCAGGGTCACCTCGAAGGCAGCATTTCCAGAGGCATCGCCACAGGAGGGAGAGCAGCCGCCTCCCCCGGCAGGTCCTCCCTGACTGAGGAATCGACCTTCCTGCTGACAAGGCACCAAGAGTGCTCTCCCCGAGACTGGCTGCCAGCACCTCGGGTTCCTCCGCGAGGCCAGGCCACGGCAGCGCCTGCCGGGCTCTCCTTCTCTCCCGACCTCGCTGCTCTGGACTCTTGCTTCCCTGGCGTCTCTTTCTGACTGGATTTCATTCTCTTTTAAAGGACTCCAGCGTGAGGATTAAGACTCACCCTGGGCCACGCTTAACTGACCTCGTCAGAAGCCCTGCTTACCACGGACTCGCACGCAGGGACGGATTCACTGCAAGAACATGTATTCCTGGGGCCCATACGCCTTCGAACCATCAAATCCACAGGTGCAGCTGCATCTATAATCAACTGATTGCATCTACAATAAACAAGACGATTGCCTTCAGCAACGAGAGGAGACTCCTCATCTAATCGAGGCGAAGACTTAAAAGTCAGAACTGAGGATTTCAGGAATCAAAGAATTTCTGCTTCAACTTCAGTCACCCAGTTTCCCCTGGGGGATTTGGACTCAACGGCAGTAGCCCCCCCTACCAGAGTTTCCAGTTTGCACCTTCCCTCTGGCATTCAGACTTGCCCGCCCCATTGTCACCTGAGCCAATCCTTTATATTAGAATATTAAGTCTCCTAAGGTCTGTGGTGTCCATGTATACATACATTGACATATTCCGTCTCTCTGGAGAATCCTGACTAAAGCATTTTATCTCCTCACGGATTATGTGTCATTATGTATGCATGGCCCGGTTTGTCTCTATTAACAGTTCCTGCTTTAACTTCCCTTTTTTTTTTCCAAATTATGAACATATTTAATCAGTTTTCTTGTAGCTAATTTTGCCTGGAGGGGAGGTTGTTTCAGCTGTGAGGAGCAGGAAGAAGACGTTGTGGTTTAAAGAGCCAGGTTCACTCTCCCTCTGCAGCAGGCCGTGCGGTGGGCTCGAGGGTGCCCTGCAGCACGGCTCTGCGCCTGCCCCGCCCGCGCGCCTCCCGCGTCGCCCTGCCCCGCCGCCGTGCCCTCCGGCCAGTGGAGGGAGCCTGAGGCAGCGTGCGCCCCTTCTCC
This sequence comes from Dasypus novemcinctus, assembly GCF_030445035.2. Classification (NCBI taxonomy): domain Eukaryota; kingdom Metazoa; phylum Chordata; class Mammalia; order Cingulata; family Dasypodidae; genus Dasypus; species Dasypus novemcinctus. The sequence goes on along the minus strand of NC_080684.1, from coordinate 110,124,357 downwards.
GCACACACGCCTTCGCCCCACCTCGGGGCCGGACGCGGGTCCCACGCACACCTTGCCGCGAGTGGCCGCACCGCTCGGCCCGCGGTCGCTGCCTCGCTGCCGGGTGAGAGGCGCGGGGAGGTGGGCGCGTCCTGCGGCTGCCCTGCCGCTCGCGGGGCGCCCCTCAGCCTGCGCCTCTCAAGCTTCCGGCTTGATTCGCTCTCAGTCCTTGTAAACAGCATGTCACTGTATTTTAATCCTACCTGATGGCGTCTTATCAACATGAAATTTTAATTTATGTAAATTTGTTTATTACGATGCATGTATATTTATAATTATTTGCGTAGTTTTATTTTGCACTTTCCATCAACTGACTTTGTGTTTGCTTCTAATCTCTGGGTTCCCCGTTCTTTAGTTCCTTGCCTCTTTCTTTGCTTGTTTAGGATGTTTATCTGGCATGTGAATTTTTTAGTCCCTCCCCTCCCCTTATACATTAAACAAACATGCTTATTTTTGTAGTTTTTTCTAAAGAAATCTGAAGTTCCGTGCGATTCCCATCGCCCTCCCAAGCGGAACGTGCCTCCCGAATAACCACCAGCTGGCTCTTCCCAGCGCCGTCCCCACACGCACACACGCAGTCGTTCTTAAGTCGCTATCTGAAGTGTGATCGGCTCTCTGTGTGAATACACGAGCGGTGTTTTCTCACCGCGCCTGCCCGTTCAGCCGTTTCTGTGTTCCCTCTCTAATCACGCACCCCCCGCGCCCCTTCCTGGTGTATTTTGCCTCTCTGCGCATTGTGGTCAGCGCGTCGTCCCCTTGCCTCGGCCCTCCCCTGCAGCGTCCCTGCCGACGGAGGGCTCTGCCTCGCCTGGGCGGCTGGGCTGCGGCCTCCGGCTGCTCCGCGGGCTCTGGGCCAGGGGGCCGGCGCTCTCCGGGCAGGGCAGCTCGTGTCCCTGGGGCAGAGGGGGTCGGAGCAGCAGCGGGCTGCCGCCGGCCGGCCGGGGCGTGCGCTCACGGAGCAGCTCGCACGTCCAGTGCGCAGGGGGGTCACGCCGCTTGGGCCGGGCGGTCTGGAGCCCAGGGCCCACCGCCCACGGGCCCCTGGTGTTGGTGTTTGAGGAGAGAAGGGGTTAAGGTCAGGGTTAGGGACACCTCCTGAGAGCGGCTGCTGTTGAAACGCCCCCACGGCTCCTGGCTGGGGGGCAGGACGAGTCACTGGTGGGGCAGGAAGGGGAGTGGGAGCTGGCCGGGGAGGGTCCTCGTCCTGCTCCGAGCTCCAGCCAGGCGCCACGGTCCTCGCTCGCAGCCTGGCGGGAGGCGCTCCTGGGAAGCTCGTCAGGATTCGCACCCACGCCCTGTCGTCTGAATCCTGAGGTTGCCCTTGGCTGTCCCAACACAGTGGTCTTCTCCTTCGGGACCCGTCCACCTAGCCCCCCAATACATGCAGGTGCAGGAGAGCTTTGTTGCCATTCCTTGGATGGTTAATTCAAAATAAATTAATCTCAAAAGGCAACTCCTGGCACCTCCAGAGAGCCCTGTCCCCAGGTGTGTGGGCATTTACACCAAAGTTCCAGGTGAGCCTCTGCTGCCTGCTTTGACCTGGAATTTTCCGGAGAAGTCTGGAGTGGAGCAAGGAAGAAAACAGACCGTTCTTGGCATGGTCTTTCCAGTAGCTCCCGCGTCTTCCCCAAGAAAATGCTGCCGTGCCCCGGGCGTGCGTTCTGCCTGCGCCAGGCTCTCAGCAGCCCCCGCCTTTCTGTCGGCTTCACCTCGCCAGGCTGTGCACTTTCTCTCCCAATGTCTTCATTATTTTGCTAATTAGAAAAATCCCCTTCACTGCATCAGCGTTCGAGGCTCCCAAGGGACTCCCGGCGCACCTGGGCGCTCCTTGGCTGAGGCACGCGCAGCCCTCAGCTCCCGCCGCGCCAGCTCCGCGGGCTCCTTCCCGGCGGAACCAGGAGGAAAATTGCAATCTTCGCTGAAATGGCGGAAAGTGAGATCTTTTCACAGTTTCCTGTTTTTCTTTCCTCTTTTTAAAAATGTTGAGAGTGCGGGGGTCCCCGTGCTCTGAGCAGATGTCCCTCCTCCTCCGGTGGAAGGGCAGGGGACGTCCTCGGCACGACCGGCTGGCTCCCCTCTGGTCACGACACCTCGGCCTGTGCAGGAAAGTGACGCTGCGTCTCCCGGCAAGGGCGCCCGGGAGCGCGCTGGCTTTGGAGGGGGCTCCCCTGGGACAGGACCGGTCTGGCCCGCCCTCGCCTGCGTGTCTTCCTGGAGGGCCCTCCTTGCCCTGACGAGGCAGCACAGTGCACTGAGCCGTGTTGCTGCTCTCAGCACTCGCCCGATGCGTCGTGGCAGCCTGAGCGGTGGCGGCTGCGCACGTGGCCCTGGTCAGGGCGGTGCTGGGACTGAGCGTGAGGAAATCAGGGCCCGTGACATCAGGGGGGTGCTGGTTACGGAAGGGAGGTGCAGACAGAGCCCTCGCCCTGACGCCTCGCGACGTGTGAGCCGTTCGCTGTGCTGGAGAGCCAGTGGTGGCAGATGCGGAGGGGGTGTGGGTGGCAGGACAGCAGGGCCGGGCGCTCACTCACCTTGAGCCTGGCGGGGGGGACAGGAGCACAAAGGCTTGTGTGGACGAGGGCAGGATGGCTCTTGCTGCAAGGGCAGGGTCTGCAGTAGCACAGAGGAAGAGACCGATGGTCTCAGTGGGATGGCAACAGTGTGTTCCTGGGAGAGGGGTGGGTGAACGGGGCATTTCAGCGCATGTCGAAGGTGCATTCCTTCCAGGGTGGGGGCAGGAGCAGCCCCCCAGAAGAGCCGGCCCTCATGTGGAGAGCCAGGGGAGGATGGCGGAAGCTCAGACATGGGGCTCAGAATCTGGGGCCAAGGCCAAGGGGGTCCCATTGCAGCCCCCCGAACGGAGAGCAGCCAGGACCTCAGGCCTGTGGAGGGCGCGGCACGTCTGAGGACGTAGCAAGGCCTCGGCCCGCCCAGCCCGGGGCTCCCGCCTGCCCCCTCCCCACCCCCTGCTCCTGCACAGCCCCGGGCTCCCACCGGCCCCCCCCAGCCCCCACACAGCCTGGGGCTCCCACCTGCTGTCCCCCCCACCACCACCTCGGCATGGGGGGACCTCAGCTTCGCGGGCTCCTGGGCCCTCCTCCTTGCTAGTCTTTGCCACCCCCTCCCCCGGCCCCCAGCCCCGCCCCCGGTTCTCCGGCCCCGCCCCCTCCACGTGGTCCGTGGACGGTCTCAGCACCTGCCGGCCGGGGCGGGGAACGGTCAGTAAGAAGCCGCAGCGCGGCGGCGGGTGCTGCCTGGACCCCGCCCTGCGGACGGCCCTGCAGGTGGGTGTGGGTCTCCCCCCGTCTTTACCGCCCCCCTCTCCTGGCTGTGGTGCTGGGAAGGAGGCTGTGGAGGAGGGTCCTGGGCGGGGAGACCCCGAAGGACTTGGGGGTCCAGGGGAGGGGCGGGCCAAGGCCATGGTTGTGGACGCCCGGGGCAGGTGGACCAGGAGGCGCTGAGGGACTCTGGACAGGCCGAGGTGGAAGGAACTGAGGGCACGAGGAGACTGTCAGTGGGCACTGCCCACACGGCGCTGCCTGGGGGGCAAGCGGGGGGTGGGGGGGCAAGCGGGGGATGGGGGGCACTTGTCAAGATGCACCCCAGCGGGCCTGGTCCACGGACACACACGTGGCCAGAGTGGGAGCAGCCCCGGGAGCCCTGGAAGCCGGTCCCCGAGAGAGAGGCCAGGCCCTCAAATGCCCCTCGCCCAGGGATGGGCTAGACCAGCCCCCCTGCGGGCTGCAGAGAGCAGGAGCCATGCCCAGGCCACCTGCCCAGGCAGAAGGCTCCGTGCGCCGGGTGGAGGGGCTGGGGAGCCTGGTGGCTGGGGGCCAGGTGTGGAGGGGCTGTGGGGGCTGGGGGCCAGGTGTGGAGGGGCTGAAGAGGGTGAGAGGGGCTGGGGGGCAGGTGTGCCAGGGTGGGGTGGCTGGGGTCCAGGTGTGCCAGGGTGGAGGGGCTGGAGGGGCTGGGGGTGTTTGAGGGTCTTGGGGGAGCTGTGGAGGCAGGTGTGGAGGGGTGGAGGGGTGGAGGGGCTGGGGTCTGGCCCTCTTCAACCCCTGCAGCCCCCGGGGGCTCAGGAACTCATCCCATTTCCAGGAGATGCACTCACCTGTACCTCACCTGAGGAAAGTACACAGACAGGAGGGCTGAGCTTGTGGCCAGAGTAGAAAGCTGGGCTAAGAGTTGTACGAGCGATCTGGAAAATGTCGGTGGCCCCACACACTGAAGCGTGACTTCTTCTCACATCCCAAAACCCCGGCAGGCAGTGGCGCAGGCAAGTCTTCGTGCCCTGCCTCCCACCTTCACCTGTGCAGGCAGGTGAGCAGTTGGGTGAGGATGGAGGGGACGGTGCCAGACCCCTGGCCAGAGCTCAGTCATAGCCCACCAGGGGCGGGGGCCTGGGCACATGGGCCGCCCTGCCTAGAGGAGGGGGAGACGTTTGGGGAAGCGTTGCCACCTCGGCCGCAACCCTAAGCCTGCCAGGCCCCAAAGACTGCGCCCCCCAAGCTTCTACCGAGGACATCGGGGTCTGCGAGGAGCGTGCCCAAGACGCACTCCGGGGCCTGTGCCCCACTGAACGCCAGCTCGCAGCTGCTCTGGGGGTCCAGGAGGGCTTCCCTGGGGGTGGCCAGCGCCACGGACGCCGCACATGCCTCTGCACTCGGGGCTCCGTCCCCACGACTCACGAGGCTCCCACATGGCCCCACGGTGTGCCCCCGCTCCTTGTGGCACAGTCCAGCACGGCTGGCCCCTCTGGGGGTCCCTGAGCAGCTGTGCCGATGACCCCACCCCGGCACGGCTCCAGTGGCCAGGCCTGGCCCCTGGCTCGGCAGGTCTGGGACTCACCTGCCGTCCCCTCAGGTGGGAGCTCCGTGGGCCGCTCCCCCTCCCTGGGCCCTGGGCCCCTCGAGCCTAGACACGGCCGGAAGCCTCAGAGGCGTGGGGGCTGCAAAGGCCGCTGGGCGCCCGGGTCCCTGCCCTCTCCACGGCCCTGGGACCTGGCCTGAGACCCTGCTCACGGCGACACTGCGCTTCTGCTACAGGTGGATTTGGGTCCCCCAAAAGGTAGGTGAGGTCCCAAGTCCCAGGACGTAGGGGTGGGAAATGGGGTCAGAGCTGGGTGGGCCTGGGACTGCTAGGGAGGGGAAGTCGGGGCGCAGAGCCGGGGGAGCTCGCGGAGGGGCCAGGCAGCCAGGGCCTACCAGGACAGCGTCCGGCCCGGCAAGGGGGCGACTCGGGTGCTCTCTGCAGCCCAGCGCGTGTCCCTTGTTGCATTGGTCCCCGGATACCGAGGCAGGGCCGATAGGGGCACCCCGCGCCCCGCCTCCCGCTGAAGAGGACTCGAAGCCCTTTTCCTTGGAAGGGCAGATGGTCCCTGTCCCCCGGGCGGACGTGGCCGACCCACACTGCTCCCGTCCCAAGTGGCTGCCTGATGCCACCCCGCTACGGTCAGCAGGGCCTCCCGGCGGGGGCTGCGGGTCGTGGGTGCTGCCGCGTGAGACCTTGGGAGCCGGGCTTCCCGGGAGCCGGTCCCCAGCGTGCCCCTAGGCTGGCGGGCGGCGAGGCTGACCTCCCAGGACGAGCTCGGGCAGAGGCGCGTGTCCAGAGAAGGTGCGTCCACCGGAGGCCGAGGCCCTGCTCGGGTCCTCCTGGAAGAGGACGCACTTCTCTGTGGCGCTCGTGGCGCTCGCAAGTATCTTTTTAATGCTTTAGGCCACAAAAGAGTGTCCTGGGCTGTGCTGCAGGGTGGGTGGGGGTCTCCAGACCCCGGGTGCTGAGGCTGAGCTGCTGGGGGCCTGAGGTCGGCCGCTGTGCGAGGAGGGACCCTGGGCCGGGCCGGACGCAGCCTGAGGTGACCACGGGGGCGGCGCAGGAAAGGGCCTGGCGGGCTTCCACGTCCGGCTTCCTGCGTGGCCGGCGGCGGCAGGGACGGGCCCGGCACCGCTGCGGGGACAGCCTCGTAGGAGCCGCTGGTGCAGGCTTCGGCTCGGTTCAGAGCCAAGAGAGAAGCCTGCCCAGGAGGCTGCTCTGCCAGGCACGGCCGAGGGTGGCCCCAGGAGCACGCTGGCACCACGTCCCTGCAGAGTGGACCAAACCCGCGGCTGGCACCACCTGCCCTCCCGGGGCCTGGGCTGCGGGCACCTGCTTTGGAAGGTGGCATTCCCCGGGTTGCATCACCCGTCCAGCGGCATGACCCCAGCGCCCCGAACCCCTGCGTGGCTGGCACGTTCCGTGGTCCTTGTCAGGAAACTGTCTCCCCGTGAGCCCCCACTGCCCGCCCTGGGGCTAATTGGGTGTCCGTCCCCGTGAACAGCTGGCCCTGCAGCTCTCCTCACAGCCCTCCCAGGTCCGGACACTGGGAGCATATCTGCTTCTTTGAGGGGTGGGACCTTCCTCTCTCCTGCCCTCAGCCCCCCAAAAACCCACCCACAGGAATCGGAGAGAGCGGGTCCTGCCTGCCCCCCGCCCGCTGGCTTTGCACGGCTTCTTTGGGCGTCCGTTCCCCTTTGGCCTCACGACAGGGACCTTCAGCCTGCGGGGGTGACCACAGCTGCGGGGCGCAGGCTGGGTGCGGCAGTGAGGACAGAGGCTCCCTGTGAAAGCGATGCTGTAGTTTCCCCCCCTTGTGCTTTCGCGCCCCCCGACGCCCCGCTCCAGTGTGGGTCTCCTTAGCCTCGGCCGTGCCTCACGAGCCTGGAATGCCAGCGGCATCCCAGCTTCTCCCAGGAATCCCGCACACGCCTCGCCTGGGCGGAGGAGACCCCAGGAGAGTTTCTAGGTGGACACCTGGAGTTGAGCGATGACTTCTTCCTGGGTCCAAGTGACAGATCTTCTATAACCATCAAAAATACTGTGATCTTAGTTCACAAGCCTCTCCTGTTACTTTTACCGGAACTGTAGTTGGTGCTGGGGTTTAGTGTATACCCAGGGGACCTGAATCTCTGGACTGACCATGTGATAGCCAGGCCCTGAGCCTCAACAGACTTCAGCTCCTACACTCTGGTTTGTTGGACTTGCCCCACTCAGCTAACATGGAGGTGAAGAAGGTCAACTGAGGGCGCACGGCGGCTGGCGGGCAGTGTCAAGGGCGGACGCACAGCGGCGCGAAGAATGCTGCGGAGACGGAGAGTGGTGGCAACGCGTCTGCTTTATTGAGGAAGACAAGCATTTATATAGGCTAGGGCGCTGGCGGTAGCAAGGCTAAGCCAAATAAGGCAGTGTATGTGAGGGGAGGCCGCTAACTGGCTGGGGGACGGTTGGGGGTGAGGTACGAGGGTAAGGGGCGACGTGTGGGGTGCGGATTGGCTTAAGCTGAAGGTGACCTCCGATTGGTTGTTGGAGGCTGTTGCTAGGTAAAGGGGCAGAGGCGAGGTTATAATTCTGGCGGGGGTATATGGGGGCTGGGGCAGAAGATAAGGGGAAGTTGTGGGTTGGGTTCTGGTGAGGCGCGGGAGAAGCAGGCCGATTACCCTAGGGCGGCCCCTATGGAGACCGGATGCTGGGTGGAGATAGAGGAGGCAGCCGTTATGGGCAAGAGTAGCAGGGGGGCGACAATCTACCCGCGCCAAGCACTCACCCAGCAGGAGACGAGGCCTCATCTCAACGTGCTGGGCCTGCCCAACGATGGTAGCATGCTTGTTACCTCAGTCAACCACCACACCAGAGAGCCAAGAGTGCCTACAACTGAAAGCAGGAGAATTGCATCCAGCATCCATGTGGAATCTAAGCCCCCTCTTGATATAGACATGGAGTGGACACAACCATTCCAAGGTCCACAGGATGGAGAAATAGAGTATGGATTAGAGTGGACTTACTGATGTTCTCTTCATGAACTATTGTGATTAGTAAGCAAAGAAAATGTGGCATTGGTGTGGAGAAAGTGGCCATGGTGGCTGCCGGGGGTAGGGAGTGGGAGGAAGAGATGTGATGTGGGCAGCAGACTTGGCCCAGTGGTTAGGGTGTCCGTCTACCACATGGGAGGTCCACGGTTCAAACCCTGGGCCTCCTTGACCCGTGTGGAGCTGGCCCACGCGCAGTGCTGATGCGCGCAAGGAGTGCTGTGCCACGCAGGGGTGTCCCCCGCATAGGGGAGCCCCACGCGCAAGGAGTGTGCCCCATAAGGAGAGCCGCCCAGCATGAAAGAAAGTGCAGCCTGCCCAGGAATGGTGCCGCACACGCAGAGAGCTGACATCCACATGCCGCAACAAAAAGAAACACAGATTCCCATGCTGCTGACAACAACAGAAGCAGACAAAGAAGACGCAGCAAATAGACACAGAACAGACAACCGGGGTGGGGGTGGAGGGGAGAGAAATATATAAATAAATAAATCTTAAAAAAAAAGAAAAAAGAAGAGATGAGATGTGGGGGTGTTTTCGGGACTTGGAGTTGTCCTGGGTGGTGCTGCAGAGACAGTTGCTGGACATTGTATGTCCTCCCATGGCCCACTGGGTGGACTGTGGGAGAGTGTGGGCTATGATGTGGACCATTGACTGTGAGGGGCAGCGATGCTCAGAGATGTATCCACCAAATGCAACAAATGTCTCATGATGATGGAGGAGGTTGTTGTTATGGGGGGAGGAGTGGAGTGAGGGGGTGGGGGGTATGAGGGGACCTCATATTTTTTTAATGTAATATTAAAAAATAAAGAAAAATAATACCGTGATCTCTATAAATCAGTTGGAAAATGACCTTCCTGCGAATGGGTTGTAACCGTGGTGGCCGGGAGCTTTCAGAGTAACCGACTCTCACCTCCACTTGCTATTCACAGCCTCATTACATACCTGGGCTCACCTTACCTCACCCTCACACCTGTCCAGTCGAACCTGCCCACAGGTGAGAGCGTCACCAGAGAGGAAGACGCTTCACCGCAGGTAGTTTCCACCGCGGCCTGTCGCCACAGAGCTCAGCTGTGACGGCCCTCTCCTGGAAGCCCCGGCCGCGCAGAACCCGTCCCCTGCACTTCCACGGGGATTCCTACTCGGTTGAGCTCAGTCCGAGCCTTCTTAAGGAGCACGTGGATTTGGGATATAATTGTAAATGCTGACACCTTTTTAATAAGGTAATTGCAGATTCATAGGCAGTTTCACGATAATACAGAAAGATCACTGGCTGCTGCTTTAGTTTTCTGGCTGCTAAAGCAAGTGCTGTGCAACGGGTCGGCTTAAGCGTTGGGAAGTTAGGAGTTCAGTGTCGAGGCCTGGAGAAGCTCAGAGCTGTCCAGGCGCTCCTGCCTCCTGGAGCCTGGCGTCCCGGGTGGCGGCAGGGGCCTCGGTCCCCACCCCTCCGTCACGGGGCAGTCTGCGCAGTGTCCTCCTGGCCTCTCCCTTCTCCTCCAGGTTCTGTTGAGTTCCAGCCTCTTGCTCCTGTGGTTTTCCCTCTGCCTGAATTGCATTCCCCCTGTAAAGGACTCCAGAAGGAGGATCAAGACCCCTCCTATCGGGCTGGGCCCCCTAAACTGAGCCGCCTCATCCAAAGGCCCTACTCACCATGGGTTCACACCTGCAGGAATAGAATCAAAGAGTGGGTTCCTGGGGTGCACACAGCTCCAAACCACCCCGTGCGCCTTGCTCAGTTTCCCCAAGGTCGCAGTTCAGTGCGTTCTCACCACAGGCCTGCCGACGAGCCCAGCTCTTCAGATTCCCCAGTTCCACTGAGGTTTCCTCCTCTCTCCTGCGTGGATGCACCTGCTGCCCTTTGCCAACTGCAGCCCACCTGCCCCCCTTCCCTGAGCCCCGACAACCCTGCGTCTGCCCTCCATTTCTAGAACGCCCTTTCGGAAGCTTTCGATGAAGGGGACCGTGCAGCATGTATCCTTTGGGGATTGCACTCTTTTCCCCACTCAGCATTAGTTCGGGGGAGGTTTGTGCAGGTTTTCGTGTGCATCAACAGTTTGCTCCTTTTACTGCCTTAGTACTTCCGTGGCGCGGATGGCCAGCGCTCTGCTTAGCCATCTCCTGTTGAGCAGGTCCGGGCTGATTCCATGTTTGGCTGTTGTGAGCAAAGCTGCTTGTGAGCATCAGTGCACAGGGTTTTATGTGAACATAGATTTTATCGTCTCTGGGATAAATTCCCAGGAGGACAATTGCTGTGTCTTGTGGTAATTGCACATTAACTTTTTGGAAAAAACAAACAAACAATAAAAATTTCCAGCATATTTCCAGGGTGACTGTTCCATTTTACATTGCTACCAGCAATGTACGAGAGCTCTGATTTCTCTACATCCTTGCCAGCATTTGTGCTGTCACTTTTTTTTTTATTTTAGTCATTCTGATAGGTGTGTATTGATGACTCACTGTGCTTAAATTTGTGTTAACTGATGGCAAAGTGATGAATATATATTGAACCTATTTTTGTGTGATTATTTGCCATAAAATGTATCTTTTCATTGAATCCTCTCCTTGAAGATCATGTATTTTGCCAGTTTTCTAATTGAATTGTCTGTTTTTTGCTTAAAATTGGAGAGTTTTTATGCATTCTATATCCTAGGTTTTGTTGGATATATGGTTTGCAAATGTTTTTGCCCTGTCTACCGATTCACTTTTCATCCTCTTCATATCAACATCCACAGAACAAAAGCTTTATTTTATTTTTTTTTATTTTGATGAGTCCAATTTATCTTCCATTTGTGGATTGTTCTTTCAGCATCAAGTCTAAGAACTCTGCCTAGCCCTATACCCAGAGGATATTTTCCTATTTTTTTTCTAGTGGTATAATTTTATGTTTTAAGTTTTTATCCATAATCACTTCTGAGGTAATTCTTGTACAAGGCATGAGACTCTGGTCAAGGTTCATGTTTTCCTGCAAAACCTGTCCTCCCTCCCCTGAATTACTTTTGTACCTTTGTCAAAATTCAGTTGCACCTCTTTGTGCAGGTCTATTTTGTTCTACTGTGTTCTGCTTACTGATGAGTCTATTCTCTCTGCCAATACCACGCTGCTTTGTTACTGTAGCTATTTAGAAATTGTTTAATTGCATTAAGCTAAAAGAGCAGTTTGGCAAATATATACAATTGAATCTTCACTATGTTGAATTCTTCTAATCCATGAGCATGGTATATCTCTCCAACTATGTGAATCTTCTTTGAATTCTTCAATCACCTTTTTGTAATATTCATTATATCGATCCTACAAGTATTTTTGTTTCTAAGTGTATACCTAAGTATTTCATTTTCTTTAAAGTCATTGTGAACATACTGTGCTTTTAATTTTAATTTCCACATGTTTGTTGCTAGGATATCAATTTGCTATTGCTATTTTTGTATTTATCTTTTACTCTGCAACCTTGCTAAATTCATTAGTTTTAGGAGTTTGCATTTACATTCTTTGGCATTTTCTATGTAGACGATCATGTCATCTGCAAATAGTGATAGTTTTATTTCTTCCTTTCAAATACACATTCTTTTTATTTCTTTTTAGCTGGTCAGATCTTTCAGTACTCTAGGAGAAAAAGAATAGTGAGTGCAGACATCCTTGCCTTGTTTTGAGTTTAGAGGGAAAGCAGCATTCAGTTTTTCATTGATTGCTTTTTGGACGTTGAACCAGTCTCGCATACCTGCAATAATCCCCCCTTGGCCATGGTATAGAATGCTTTTTATACATTTTGTATTGTTGGATTCAGTTTTTTAGTATTTTGTTGAAATTTGTTCATGCCTAATTTAATGAGTGATGTTAGTCTGTAGAATTGTTTTCTGTACTCTCTTCATCTGGTTTGGAATTAGAGAAATGCTGGCCTCATTATATGAGTTGGATAAGCTCCTGCCTCTTCTCTTTCCTAGGAGAAATTGTGTAAAATCAGTGTTAATTCCTTAAATGTTTGGTAGAATTCTCCAGTGAATTTTGAGCCTGGAAATTTATTTTCCAAGACTTTAAATTTGCAGATTCAATTTCTTAATGCTTACAAGATTATTCAGATTATCTATTTCATCAGTTTTCTAGGAATTGATTCATTTCATCTAAATTGTCTAATGTATGAGAATAAAGTTCTTCAAGGTATGCTCTACTTAGATTTTAATGGCTTCAGGATCTGTATTGATATCCACTACTTCATTTCTGATAGTGGTGATTTGTTTCTCTATTCTTTTTATTTTTCTCAATCTTGCTGGAGATTTCCGAATTTCTCAAAGTTTTTAGGAACCAGCATTTTTGTTTCTTTGATTTGTTGTCTTTCTTTTTCTATTTTCCATTTCATTGATTTCTGTTTTATATTATTTAATCCTTTCTGATGGCTTTTTGTTTACCTTGTTCTTCTTTATCTACATTCTTGAGGTGTGAACTTATCAGTTTGAAACATTTTGTCATTTCCAATAAAATTATTTGCAACAATAAATTTCCCTCTCAGTTCTGCTTTAGCTGTGTTCCATAGATATTGTTGTATTGTGTTTTTGTTTCATTCAGTTATATATAATATATAAAATTATAAATATTATTTCATTTGATACTTCTTTAATTCATAGGTTATTTAGATGTGTGTTGTTTCTTTTCCATGTACTTAGAAATTTTCCTCTTTCCTTCTTACTTGTTTCTACTTTGATTCCATTATGGCCAGAGAACACAATAATATGAGTTCAATGCTATTAACTTTGTTAAGTTCTGTTTTATGGCCCAGGATATGGTCTATCTGGTGAATGCTCTTTTAGCACATATATATACATATGGGCAGTGGACTTGGCCCAGTGGTTAGGGCGTCCGTTTACCACATGGGAGGTCAGCGGTTCAAACCCTGGGCCTCCTTGACCCATGTGGAGCTGGCCCATGAGCAGTGCTGATGCACACAAGGAGTGCCCTGCCACGCAGGTGTCCCCCGCATAGGGGAACCCCACGCGCAAGGAGTGCACCCCGTAAGGAGAGCTGCTCAGCGTGAAAGAAAGTGCTGCCAGCCCAGGAATGGCACCACACACATGAAGAACTTACATAACAAGATGACGCAACCAAAAAGAAACACAGATTCCTTACCGCTGACAACAACAGAAGTGGACAAAGAAAACGCAGCAAATAGACACAGAGAACAGACAACTGGGATGGGGGGAGAAGGGGAGAGAAATAAATAAATCTTTAAATATATATATATATATATATATATATATGAGGGGAGAGGATGTAGCTCAGCAGTTGAGCACCTGCCTCCCACGTACAAGGTGCTGGGGTCAATCCCTGGCACCTCCTTAAAAATATATACAGATGCTAGTTCTTGAGATATAGGAGCTCTTTATATAGGCAGGATATTAGTCTTCTATCATATATATGGTTACCAAAACCTCAGCAGAATCCTAGAGACAGCCAGAGTGACACAACCCCAGGTACTGGTTCTCCTGAGGGCTACAGAGACCCACAGGTTCTATAGTCATGGCAGGTGGCTCTGGAGTTCAGTGTCTTGTCAGTGGGCCCTACTGTGGAACTTGTGCTCCTGAGTGTGATGGAGCTGGACTCAGATGTGACCTCTCTACACATGCCTCTTCTGTCACTTTTATTGAGCCTGTGGTTGGCTCTGGGGTTGGTGTATACTCAGGAGACTTGAATCTCTGGACTGTCCATGTGCCAGCTGGGCCCTGAGCCTCAGGGGAGTTGCGACTCCTACTTTCTGGTTCGTTGGTTTACCCAAGCCAGCTAACGGGGAGGTAAAGAAGGTCAACCACCACACCAGGGAGCCAAGAGTGCCTGCAACTTCAAGCAGGAGAATCACATCCATCATTCACGTGGGATCTAAGCCCCCTCTTGATATAGAGGTGGAGTGGACATCACCATCCCAGGGCCCACAGGATGGAGGAATAGAGTGGATTAGAGTGGACTTACTGATATTCTACTATGAAACTATTGTGACTAGAAATGGAAGAGAAGAAATTGTAGCATTGATGTGGAGAAAGTGGCCACAATAGTTGCTGAGGGCAGGGAGAGCGAAGAAGAGATAAGGAGCAGGGGTATCTTCGGGACTTGGAGTTGTCCTAAATGATATTGCAGGGACAGATGCTGGACATCATATATCCTGCCATAACCCACTGAATGGACTGTGGGGGGGATGTGAACTACATTTGTAAACCATTATCCATGTGTTGCAGCAGTGCTCCAAAATGTATTCACCAAATGCAATGGATGCCACAATGATGAAAGAGGTTGTTGATGTGGGAGGAGGGGGGTGGGTGTGGGGTATGTGGGAACCTCTTATGTTTTTTAATGTAATGTTTTGTGTGTTCTATTAACTTTAAAAAAAGATAATTAAAAAAATTAAATTAAATATATGTATTCTTCTGTTGCAGAGTGGAGTGTCTGATCTATCAACTAAATCCTTTGTTAATGTTGTTCAGATTTCCTATGTAGTACTTCTGTCAGAGGTAAGAGTTGAAGGCCCACCTGGGTGTGTAGATTTCTCTTTACTCCTTTGAGCTCCATCAGTTTCTGTTTCAAGTTTTTGCAGCTCTGTTGTTTGGTGTTTAGCACTGGTATGTCCTCCTGGGGGGGCGGTGCGTGCTCCTTTATCCTTATGTTATGTTTCTCTGCTTCTAGTAATTTTCTTTGCTCTGACGTCCGCTTTATCAGATGTTAATAGAGCCCCTCGGGTTTTTGCCTTCATCTTTATCAGCATTTACAGGTTGTGCCTTCTTGCGCCTTTTCCCGTTCAGCTTACCTGTGCCAGAGAATGTGAAGAGCTCTTGAAAGCAGCATGTGGTTGGGGGTGTGTCTGTCTCCCCTCTGCCAGTCTAGCTCCTTGGCAGTGGGAGACCATTTCCCTGTCTCCTTCCGTGTGATTCCTCCGCCCTCATTGCCTGCTTCTCGCTCCGTGCCCGGCTGCTGGGGACGTGGGCGTTTACGTTCAGAGGCTCGTCGGGATGTCCTGATGGCGTTTCGTGTAGACTGGAACGCGGGGGGAGGGGGCCTCCGGATGGAAACGTGCACGGCCGCCACGCCGAGGAGCCAGCCTCGCGGGCACTTCTGGGCCAGAACCAGAGCGGGGGGGGGGGCTGCAAGTGTGCAAAGGTGCTCCCCCGCTCAGCGTCCCAGAAGGGACAGTGGGGTCCTACATTTTGCACCCTACGTGCTCCCCTTGTGTCCCCCTTGTCCAGCCCATGTTCCGTGCCTTGGATAAGGGGCGCCCGCCTCGCGGCACGTTCCACCTTCACTTTTCAGACACCGGTCCTCCCCGACAACGCCGCCCTCCCTCGTGCCGGACGCCAGTGGCTGAAAGAAACTTACACAGCGAAACCATCTATTCAAGGGGCAGTGTCCGACCCCGCAAGGCAGCGGGCTCGGGGTCTTCCTTCCAGGCCTGGGCCCTGTTCTACAGGAGCCTAAGGAGTGCTACGTTCGCCAACTTGCCAGAGAGAAGGGACTCCAAGGAAAGGTCAAGCAGGGGCAGGCAGGTGGACTCGGGGGTGCAGACACCCCAAGTGTGGACAGCGAAATCCCCCAGTTGGAAAGCCTCCCTCCTGCCCACCGTGCTTGAGAGACGCCGTGGCTCTGCCACCTGGCACGGCTTCCCTTCCGCTCCCCTGTGGATTCCAGATAGCAAGTGGGGGAACTCCGGATTCCAGATAGCAAGTGGTACTAAGTGATCAGAAGTACAAGCTTGTGAACGGTGCAGGAAAGCCGTTTATCACGGCAAACCCTTCCCTGGAGGTACATATGCGTTATACGGCATTTAGCTTCCCTGTTCGGCACTGTAGCACCTTATCAAAAAGTCGCCTCATCTTCTCGACTATGAGGCCATCAACTACAACATTTTTATACAATGCAAATTTTCAAGATTTATCATCTCCTGTACCAATAACTTAGAATGCATTAGGCTGGCGTTATCAATTTTAATAACAGGCTTCCTAGCTAAAATTTGGTTCAATGTCACTGGGTTTTTCAAAATTTCATTACTAGACTCACTGAAGACACACTATCCCATGAAGAAAGCATATTTCTCCTTTCAAAAATAGGAATGACTGTTTTTATATCCCCTCAGTTCATTTGTTTTCATCGTTCTAGTTTCCTTGTACCTGCTTCCTTGGGCTTCAGTGCCTTTTCTGTGTGTCCAGAGCTCAAATTCAGCTACAAATAGCCTTCATTTGTTTTCCTACGATTACTGGGAAAGCAAGTGTTCCTTCTGAAAGACTTGTAGCATCTGCCTCACCAGGGAATGGTCAGAGCGGCTCACCCTCCAGACTTGCCTCTAAGACGCCTGCTTTGGGGCCGTGACCCCTTCCCAGGACAGCTTGGTTCTGCTTAGAGAAGCGCTTGGAGGGAAGCTGCGGGCTGGGTTTTACTGCAAAGACGGGAAACAGCTAAGGACCCCAATCTATTTCAAATCTCCAGTAAATCAGCGCGGATCAGGCAGGCTTTGCTGCGGCCGCAGAGCGGAGGCCGCCCTGGACGCAGCCGCCCTGGACGCAGCCCCCTGGACCGGGGGGTCACTTGCTCCGTGGAAGGCAAACGTGGCAGACACCTTGACGGGATACAGCAGCCTCCGCTCGTCTCCGTGCCTGGAAGCCCAAATCTCGGAGGGTCACTGGTGCTGCCGGCACTAAGGGGGGCGCCCCGGCCCCTGTAAGCGAAGTGGACATTTGACGTGCCTGCAGCAGGTCCAAGTGGGGACCACGGCTTCCAAAGTGCTGCAGAAATCCCCGAGTCCCTGAAATAGAGCTGCGCACACCTGCATGTGCGCGCGCAGCCCGGGGAAGGAACTGATGGGCAGAATGGATTCCCCACCTTGCAGCAAGGGTACACGAGTGAACAAAACCTGGGGTCCGTGAGACAGGGTGGGAGGCATGGCGGGGCACTGTGGGGGACCCCGCGCTTCCGAAGGCTCTGCCAGGGAGGGGTGGGGCCGTGGCCTCCGGGGTCAGGGGAGCCCACTGCTTGGATGGCCGAGGCCGTGCTTCTTTGTACCTGCCGTGTAGACCGTGCTCCGAGCGGAAGGGCCAAGGCCTCAGTTTTATTTTTCTCTGGCAGAAGAGATGAGGCCCGGGAGCAGGTATCTCACGAGAATGGGGCATGCAGGGACGTGGAGCCGAGCCCAGGTCAGGGGGGGTGTCCCACCAGCCAAGAGACGGTCAGCCCCGTGAAGGCTGCGCCCTGGCGCCAAGGGACCCGGAGCGCAGCCCCCCGCCGAGCACGCTGGCAGGTCTGGAGCGGTCCCCACCTTTTCACGGGTTCCACCTCAGGCAGTGTTTCTGCTGCTCAGACGCCCCGCCCCCACGCAGGACGGGCCCGCCCCCATGCAGGACAGGCCCGCCCCCACGCAGGACGGGCCCGCCCCCACGCAGCCGCTCACCCTGCCCCTCAGGGCCTGACCGTGGCCTCAGTCCCGTCCTCTGTCCTCGGCACCTTGTCCCTCGCCCCCCCCACTGGGTGGCTCAGTGCCGGGGACTCCGTGAGAGTGAGGCGGATAGGGCTCCTGCCAGGGGCCACACTGGGGGCAGGAGCCCGTCGGGCCTACAGGCCCTGCTCCAGTTGCCCACTCCTGCCCACTCCTCAGTCGAGAGCTCAGGCCCTTCCCTGAGATGAGCTTTCCCGAGGGCCCGGCAGCAGAGCGGGGGGCAGAGCCAGCCTCCCATGCTCCCCTCCATGCGGGGGCTTCTCGGTCCCCGGGGGGGGGCTCCCCTGTGCCCAGGCAGGGGCTAAGTGCCCTCGGGGCAGGCCCCCCCAGCAAATCTCCAGGGGGAGAGACTGGGCAGCGGGCTGGCGGCGACTACACGGAAGTCAGTGCCGCTCTGGAGACCTGGGAAGACAGGTCACAGCCGCTGCTAGGCCCAGAGGACAAGGAGGGCAGGGGCAGGCAGGGCTGGGGTGGGCAGGGGCAGGCAGGGCAGGGGCAAGCAAGGGCAGGCAGGGCAGGGGCAGTCAGGGCTGGGGCAGGAAGGGCAGGGCAGGAGCAGGCTGGGGCAAGCAGGGCAGGGGCAGGCAGGGGCAGGCAGGGGCAGGCAGGGCAGGGGCAGGCAGGGCAGGGGCGGGCAGGGCTGGGGTGGGCAGGGGCAGGCAGGGCAGGGGCAGGCAGGGCTTGCACATCTGAAGGGCAGAGCCAGCAGAGCTGGGGCCGGGCAGGGGTGCTGCACGGAGGGGCCTTGCTCTGAAGGGCAGAGAGGAAGGCGGTGCGGCTGGGGTCGACCTCTCCAGGGCTCAGTCCCGGCTCCACTACCCCCTCCCTGGAGGCCTCAGATGAGTCACTGCCTCAGTCTCCCTGTGCGGGGCCCTCTCCTGGGGCTCCTGTGTGAGCTGGCGTGGGCAGAAGGCTCTGGAGCAGCGCCAGGCTCTCAGCGCTCGTCCCCCTGCTCTGCGGCTGGGCTGGCTCGGGGGAGGCTGCGCCCGGTCAAGGCCAGCGCAGCCTCCTGGGTGCAGTCCAGGTGCTCCGGCCGGGAAGTCCAGCTGCAGAGGGGCCCAGGGTCAGGTACGAATGGCACCCGGCCCCCATCAGCCCGCAGAGGAGTGTCCCACCAGCCAAGCCCCGTAAAGGCCACGCCCTGGCACGGAGCACGGAGCGCGGCCCCCTGCCAAGTGCTCCCAGCGCGTCTGGAGTGGTCCCCGCCTTTTCACGGAGGAGAGAAGAGGGAGCTTTGCTGCTCTGCAAAGTCCCGAGCTCGGGGAGCTCAGTGCCTCCGGGATCAGGCGCTGATCCGGGCGCAGCCTGGAGCCCCTGGCGTCAGGGGTCTTCCGAGCGTGGGCCCTCAGGCAGCCCCGACCTGGGCAGGCGAGGCCCCCGGCTGCTGCCCCCTCGGTGGAACCCGCCGCGCAGTGGTGGGGGCTCTGCTAGCTGGCAGCCGGCGCCTTCCCAGCTGCGTGTCCCAGTTTCTCAGCTCCCGGGGCCCTCGTGGCCGCTAAGGAGGGGGCTGGAGCGGGGCCGCAGCGGTTTGGAGACGCCCTCGCTCCTCCCGCGGCCTCATCCTCTCCCGCCGGCCGATGGGCCTCCAGGTGGGCTGACGGCCTCACGCTCTGATTGTTTGCGGGTTCTATTTAAAGCCGGCTGGGGGTGGAAAGAGGAAGAAGGCACTGAGCTGGATGCCCGGGAGGAATAGAGCCCCGGGGGCGGGCGTGGAGCTTCCATGTGAACCCAATTCCTGAGCCAAGGACTCTGAGCTGCCAGCCGCCCACACCTCAGGCGGCTCCCTGTCAGAGGGCAGGCGTGATGGCAGCCTCGAGGGGTGCAGAGGAGTCGGAGTGGCATCTGGAAAGCAGGCACCTTGGAAAGGAAGGTCACCTCTGCCAGGAAGCAGCTTCAAGCCTGGGCAGTAGCCCCAGACAGGGTGGCTGAAGGCCAGCAGCCGAACCACGGGAAGCCACTCCTAATGTGCGGTGGTGGCCAGGCACTAGACCTCTGGCCAGCCCCCAGCCCTGCAGCCCAGGCCGCCTCTCTCTGACCACGTGTGCAGGAGGCTGGCCAGCTGGACGCTGTACTCACCTCACGCACTGCCAGCTCTGAGTGCTGGAATGTTCTAGCCCACACTGCCCCTCCAGCTCCTCTCAGCTCAAGGGTTGTGTTTTCAGGACGTCCGTCAGGCACGGGGGCCTCAGATGCGGGTGAGCTGTGCGGCTGGCCGCCTCCAGGACCTGTCCGTGGGTGGGAGGTCCCGGGAGACCCAAGGGGCAGACGCAGGAGGCTGGAGACTCCTCCCCCAGGCTGCGGGTGCCGCACGTTTCAACCGGGAGTGTTATCAGCATCGCTTCCTCGCCTCGTGTGTTCTTGCTCACTCATTCATTCATTCACTTATTCATTCACTCATTCATTAATTCTTTTATCCAGCCATAGATGCTGCTGAGTGCTGCCGCTTGGAATAAAAGGACCTGTTGTTCCAAGGAGGGTTGGTGCCTCGCCAGCCGGCCCCCTGAGCCCACCCTGCCATCGGCCATCCACACGCACGCTGTGCCCACTGCAGGCCCCTCTCCAGCCTCTGCACGCCTGGCCGCGGCCTCGGGGCTTCCCCTCTGCTTCTTCACTGGAGGAACTCAGCCCCTGCTGAGCCCCCACCTCCAGGCAGGCCTCCCTGACTTCCCCACTCTGAGCCCTGGGGACCCCCCACTTGGATTCTGGATGCTCCCATGTCACCTGGCCTCTTCACCTTCTGGCCAGGCCCCTGCCTGCCCCGAGCTTCCCAGGAGCAGCGAGGCCAAGCCCCCCACTCATGCTCCACGCGCCTCTCTCCTGTGGACTTATGACAGGTAAAGTGTCTACGTTTTTGGTACTTTTTTTGTTAGACTCTATGCCTGCCACCTAGCTGGTTTGGCGGATGGTGGTCTGCTGGGCAGCAGGCTGGGTGCATAGCTGTGGGGGAGGGGGGAGGGAGAGGAAGGGGGAGGGAGGGAGGGGGAGGGAGGGGAAGTGGGGAGGAGAGAGGAAGGGGCAGTTAGGGGGAGGGGAAGAGGGAGGGGAAATCAAGGGGAGGGGAGGGAGGGGGAGGGGAGCGGGTGGCCACCCGTAGAGCCCCGGTGAGCGGAGCCGGAGGCCTCGGGGGACCTGTGAGAGGCCTGGCTGCCTGGGGGCGGGGGGGGGCGCTCGCCGGCAGCAGGGGTCCCTCCTGGGTGGGCTCCAGCCGGGGCCGCTGTGGTCCCGCCAGGGTGGGGTGAGGCCTGAGCTGAGCGGGGCGCCGCTCCCTCTTATTCCCAACAAATGAGACATTTGTTCTCCCCCGGAGAGCTGCTTCCCGGTGATTTATGGCCTTATTACCGAGCCCTCCTCGAGGTATGGATTTTTTTAATACAATTTGCATTTGGGGGAATATTAATCACTGTTCTGCCTTCTCCCCCCAGACTTGGAACCGGAGCTGCCTGCTGATCGCGGGCTCCTCCCGCCCGGGGCCTGGGGTTAGAACTAGACAGCGGGCGGCCTGCGCGGCCAGGGCCAGGGCACGCTGCGCGGGGGCAGCTGGGCGCGTGGCCACCGGAGTCCTGGGGGCGCCGCCCCAACTCCGCACACCCCGGGGACAACTCCCCCCTGGGCGGGGAAGGGCCTTCCGGGGCCGTCCTGGGCAGGTGGGCGCGGGGCAGCGGCGCGGCCCGTCCGGGTGGCTAACAGAGAGCACAGTTCAGAGGACGTGAAGTGGCCGGCCGGTCCCCCGGCTCTTAAGTGCGGGAATTAATAAGGCCAAATAAAGGGCCACTTAACTGGGATCCTGGCTGGGAAACTGCGACCCCAGAGTCCCTGACCAGTGCTTAATTTTTATTATTTGTCTTAACACGTGTGATCCCGTGGCGAGGCCTGAGGAAATGAAGTGCTGCATCTGTGTTGGCTGTAAATACTCATGGCAGCAAACCCGGTGCCCGCGCGGGCCTGGCCGCTCAGCCCGCTTCCCACCCCCCCGGGCCCCGCGGCAGGGGCTGCCTCGTGGACCCGGGGTCCTCCCTGGATGGTCCCCAGGCTCGTTTCCCAGCTTTCCTTGTGGTCCTCGCTGGCGAAGGTGGACAAAGGTGGACGCCACCGCCTGGCCTGGCCCTGCACCTCGCCCCGTCCTCTGCTAACATAGACGCTCCTGGCCACGCGGGGGGCAGGACTGCAGGGCGGGAGAGCCAGCTTGGGGCTGGGGGACCGCCGCCCGCCTCCCCTGCCGGACAGGGGGGTCACGACTTCCAGGTTTGGGGCTGCTGCTCCGAAGAAAAGAAACAGCAGCAAAAAGGCAGAGCAGCAGCAGGACGCGGGTGCGTGGTGCTGACCGCTCCTGGGAGCGGGCGGCCGAGAGGGGCACTCGGGGGCGGCAGTCCCCGGCTCGGGGCTTGTCCTGGGCAGCCGCGTTTCTCAGACGCGGGCGTGGAGGAGCAGAGAAGCCTCTTCCACAGCTCTGGAAGCCGGAGTCCAAGACGAGTCGGGGGCTCATCGAGGGGTCGGGCCGCGGAAGCCTGAGGAGGGGCCTCTTGCCTCCTCCAGCGTCTGGCCCGAGCCCCCTCAGCCCGCATGGACGCCCGGCCCCTCCTCTTCCACGCCGAGCCCCTCTGCCCCCTGGCCTGAGGGCCTCGGGGTGGCCTCGTCCAGGACATGCCCCCACCTTGGGGTCCATCGTGCCGGCACAGGTGTGAGGTTCCAGGGTCCCAGCGGCCAGGGACCGGGCCCTGATGGTTTGGGGGCTGGCCGCCCGGCCTTGATGGTTTGGGGCTCGCTGCCCGGCCCTCCCCAGGCCCCATGCTCGCTGTCACCATCCTGAAGTCCTTCTCGACTTATCTTGGCATGTCATTTTGTAGGAGGAGCTGGACAGGCTCTCTGCAGCTGGCCCCATCCCCACGTGGTCATGCGCCCACTGCCACCCTCCCTGCTGTCCCCCTGGGGGGACCGGCCCACCTGGGCCCTTCTCCGAGGCATGGGCAGCGTCTGGGTCAGGGCTCGGCGCTCCGCGGCATCTCGGGGCACCAGCCACCCCAGGACCTCCCGTGGTGCTCGTCCTCCTGGCGGTGGCGAGGCTCTCCTGCGGGCACCAGGCTCTCCAGTGGGCGCGGTGCCCAGCGCGTCCCCGTGCTGGGGTCTGGGCGGCGGCCGGGGGAGGGAAGGTCTGTCCTTCTCGTGGCAGAGGGTCTAGCAGCCCAAGGGAGGAGGGCATCTGAAAGCAAATGGCCAGCTCCAGGACAAGGAGGGACGCCGCTGAAGAAGTTTTAGACTTCAGTGCCTCCGGCGGTAGTTTCTCCTGCCTTTTGAGCAAGGGCCCCACGTTTCCTTTCTGCAATTGAGCAGCTGGCCTCAGCTGGTGCTCGGGTCGGGTGGGCGAGTGCTGGGTGAAGCTGCCTGCGGCTGCCCGGGAGGTGGACCAGGTGTCCCCAGGGGAGGAGGTTGGGTGAGCGACGGCATGGGCGTGGGTCGCTGTGGGTGGCCTTAGGCAGGCTGTGAGGGGCCGATGGGCTCCGGGGAGAGCGTCCAGGGAGGGAACGGGGATTGCTGCGGAGCGCTGGAGAAGCAGCTGCTTCCAGACCCAGCAAGGAAGGGGCGAGAGGGGCAAAGAGGGGAGCGCTCCCAGGAAGTCCAGGCAGATAGATGGCCTCTCCCATCGCCTCTACTCCCCAGGACGCAGCCGAGGAAGAGAGAGAGGGAGGCCAGGGGCCAAGAGAGGGGGCGTCGAGGGCGAGCTAACGAGGGAGGTCGAGGCTGGACCCACCGTGGGGGCTGCTCCGCACGGGCCAGGAAGCCAGCGGCCTGCCCGGCTCGCTGACCGTTGGACATTAGTTCATAACCGTCTGTGGCCGCCAGGCTTTTCAGAGAAGCCGCAGTGAAAACATCCAGCCTCGTCGGAGAAGCTTAAGGAGGAGAACAGAGAGGGCGCAGCTTCCCGTGGGGAGGCAGGTCCCTGAGCTGCCCCTGCAGGGCGCATGCCCCCGGGGGCGGCGCGGCTGACCTCAGAGCCAGGCCCCAGGGCCCTCGCCGTTCCGCCAGACCTACTGCGGCTTTGAGCCCACGGCTGCTCCGCGCCCCCGCTCTCTCTTCCCCCAAGAGGGGGGCTGTTTCTGTTAGTTTCATTTCACAGGGTGGGTTTTAATCATCGCTAAAGTAAGGCCCGCACATCATCGAGAGCCCAGTTTGCCAAGCACTGTACCAGGGACTTGATTTTGTTTCTTCGTTTAGACCTGAAACTTTTTAACTTCGCTTTTCTGGGATTTGGAAAATAATGATCAAGACTGTGGCATGCACGATTGACCCTCACCCTCACGGCAGAGTGCGTCAGGGTGGGGCAGGGCGTGGCCAGGCCACCTGCCTGCAGAGCCGCCTCTCCCCCAGCCACACACCCCCAGGACCCCCAACTACAAAGAGCAAAAGGAAGACAATAAAGAAGAGCTCCGTCTTCAGCTGGACTAAAGGGGCAACCACAGCTGTAAACCTTGGATTTGAGGGGAAAGCATCCGACACAACCATGTCTGGAAAATAATCAGAGGACACTTGACACAGATGGAAAAGGTTGTAGCTCTCGGGAAAGGAACAAGCCGTCCGAGCGCAGAGAGCCAGGCCAACCCGCGGCCTCTTCCCAAGATGGCCGGTTCTGAGGGTGCAGATGTGCCAAGGGTCCCTGCAGGAAAGCAAGACTCGCACCCTGTGCCGCGGTACAGCCAAGGGGACGCGCAGCAGGACAGAGGCCTCAGAGCGGCCGTGCTTGGGTGTCTTCTCTGAGGCGACTAAGTTAGGTCAATCAGGCTTCGTGAAAATAAAGACTCTTGTGCTTCAGAAGACACTGTCAGGAAAACAAAAACATAACCCACAGAACAGGAGAAAATATTTGCAAATCACACATCTGAAGAGGGACTTGTCACCAGATTATACAAAGACTCTTAAAATTCAGCAATGACAAGGTAAACACATCCACAATGGGAGGCCTCAGAGAGGGCAGGTGAGGAGGAAAACGAGCCAGCATCCTGATTCGCTCAGTTTTTAGTAGGCAGCTTTGAAGTAGTCTTTCAAGGCAATGGAGAAATTTGAGATTTTTATACATATCATATACAATGTAGACATAACCATTAGAATGACTAAACAAATAATGACTAGAAAAATTCAGAATGGTGAAACTATCTGGATGATATATAAGTGAATTGATTTCCTCTTTTACATAGTGGGGAGTTAACAGATGATCAAATTTGCTGAACCCAGAAATGCTTTTTTTAATAATTGTTTTAAAAACTATAAAGGCAACAAACAGAAAACCAGTAAACAGGTAAACTAACTTCCTGAATTATCAGAGCATAAACACACACACACACAAACGTAGCCCATGTAGAGAAAAGCAGAAAAAAATAAACCAAACATAGTTTGGTATATATATCACAGCAACAAATGTAAATGGGATAAAAACACTTGTTAAAAGAAACAGACTCGTAGATTAAACAAGATGCCAAAACCCAAGAATATGCTAAATTTACAAGATATATTCAGAATAGCGTAACCAAGAAATTTGGGGGCTAAAACAAAAAGACAAATTTAAGAAAAAAGGGAGCTGGACTTTCAGGGTTATAATCAGATAGAGTATCATTCAAGACAAAGGACATTGCAGAAGACAAGAAAGACACATTAAAATGTTAACAAATGCCATCTAAAGTAAAATTTTGTCCCTTATGCATCAAAAATACAGTGTCGATATCCATCAAGTAAAAAGCTCAGGAAATAAAATAAATGGCCTGATGCATTTGAGTACACACTTCTTAATTGGGCCCCCTGGGTTGCAGAACCAGCGACAAGGAGTCACAAGTGAGGATTTGGGAAGTGAGTGGGAAGGGGGAAGCCGACCCTGGGTACGCTGCTGGTCAGCTCCATGGGCCGGGGCCCAGCCCCGCTGGCTGTCCTCTCAGGGCCCGCTCCGTGGACCTGCGCCCAGCCCCGCTGGCCGTCCTCTCGGGGCCCGCTCCATGGACCTGCGCCCAGCCCCGCTGGCCGTCCTCTCGGGGCCCGCTCCGTGGACCTGCGCCCAGCCCCGCTGGCCGTCCTCTCGGGGCCCGCTCCGTGGACCTGCGTCCAGGCTAGCCATCCTCTCTGGAACCACTGACGTGCACCCACATTTGCCCCGAGGCAGGAGGCTTCACCCTCCAGCCCCCTTCTCCATCCAGCTCTAGAAAGGCTCTGGGGCAGAAGCAGAGCCTCGAGGAGCCTGCCGGGCTCAGGGGCAGGAGCCCCCATTGCTGAGGGCGTGGCCAAGGACATGGGCATCGGTCTCCGAGACGAAACAGGCCGCGGGTCCAGCAGAAAAAGGCTAAGGGAGGGTAGAGTGCAACGATAAGGAAGGCAGCACAGCAGCCAGGAGTCCCAAGATTTCGTTAGACTGCTCTGAAGGCAGAGCGTGCGGCGTTTCGTCAGGCACCCGAGAAATATTCACAGAAAATGGCCAACACCTTGGGCACCAACAAAGCACAACACATTCTGAAGAAGTCACACAGAATTGCAGAATACTCGGAGGTGAACAAAACTGGAACTACATGCAATTGAAACCATATGATTCTGTTAACACATTCTCAGAACAAATTTCATCACCATAAATACCACAATACTGATTTTTAAAAAGATCATGAAATTTATCTCTGAATTAAATACAGAAAAATACAGCAAAATAAATACATGGAAAGCGGAAGGAAGGATTTTATAAAGGTAAAATAGAAATTAATGATGTACTAAAGAGAAAATGAAATAATGATATATTAAAGTATAATTAGTAGACAATTTCAAGAGAAGCTTCTTCATAAAACCTATAAAATCTATAATATCACATAATTTAAAAGGGAGAAAAGAGGAAAATATACAAACGTAAAAAGAGAAGTTAGAATGGGAAATAACCAAAGATAAGGAAAACTTAAATACTCATGTGTGCATACATATACACATACAAATATATATAAATGTGTTCTCAGATTTTTAAAATCCTTTCGAAAAGATAGAAGAAATAAGTGGTTATGTAAGAATATGTATGTATGTATGAATATATGTGTGATGAGTGGTACACATACCTACATGTGCATATGTGTGTGTTTGTGTAGCCAGAGACAAGTAAGAGAGAGCGAGAGCCAGCAAGATAGAGAGCAAAATTAGCTTTAGTGAGATTGAAAATCTGAATGAGCCGAATGCCATATCCAAAATTGAGGACATTGCCCACAAATACATCCCCTTAAAGCATGTAAAATTCTTTATCATATTCTATCAAAAGTTCAAAGAATTGGTACTGCTCTCATTATTTAAATTTTTGGAAACCTTTCTCTTTCAGGTTTTCAATCTAGTGCAACCAAAATAGCACACATACACACACGACTAGAAATGTATCTAGTTTATGAATATAGGTGCAAAAATTCTACTTAACGTAATAACAAATAGAATCAAACAGTTCCTAAACATGCACTATGACTAAGTGTGTTTCTTTCCAGGAACAAGAAATGATTCAGTACTTGGAATTTTAATTAACTGAGGCTGTCCATAAATGCTGATGAAGCAGTGTTGATGATTCAAAGCACATTTTGATAAAACTCTCTAAAATATGTATATCAAGAACAACAACTCCTTCCTCCAAAATGAGTGAAGAAAATGAGAAGGCGGCTCAGAAAAGAAACACAAGCAGCAAATCAACACAATGCAAATGTTCAACGCACATGCAGCCCAAGCCAGGGGGGCAGCCTCTTCTCTTAGGGTCATCAGCATCCCCGCCCAGACAGTGCGCTGGACAGAGGAGGGGGCAGGGACGGGGGCAGCCCCTTCCCTAGCCGGCAGATGGCTTTGTCAATCCCTTTGAGAACCTCTCTCAAACTTTCAAAAGGGCTTACCGTTTTCCAAGCACATCCTCATTTAAAAGTTTACTCTGAGAAAATACATGCATGTGAGAGCAATCGTCTACTCAAATTTTTCATTCCTTACTTTTTTATAATTACAAGTGTCTGGAAACAACTTAAGTATCTCCCATTATGGGTTTGAGTAAATTATGGAATATCATGGAGCTATTAAAAACAGAATGGATTTGAATTATATCTCCAAGACATATTGCTAAAGGAGAAAAGAAAAAGGCACATATATAGTGGCCCATTAGTGTTTTTAAAAGCGTAATATATGTATGTACATATATGCAGAAGTCAGAAATGGCCATTCATCTCAGAGCAGGCAATGAGATTTCCAGAACTCCCAAATCTGCCACAGGCAGTGCCTCTGGGAGAAGACTGTCTCAGACGGGAGGCCACTGAGTTTTACGTGTATAACCCTTTGGATCTTTGGATCTATTAGCCAAGCTGAAGCATTGTTCTACCCAGTAAAATCACACACACAGCTGCATGTGCACACCTGTATCATCAGGGAGCCTGGCACAGTGGGTGGCTGTGCCCACACTGGCTCCAGGGTTTGGACCACAGGTGTGCCTGGCCCAGCTGCTTAGCATCTGGGTGCTCTGATCTCCTGCAGGGAGGCAGAAGAGAACAGCCTCCCCGGAGCTGCGGGCAAGGTCAGCCACGCCTGCCGAGCAGGGCTGGCTGCTCAGGCCACTGCTTCAGCAGGACAGTCGAGGCTCTTCCCATTTTTGTTGCCACCCACTGGTCCCCGCCAGAGATGAGGCCGCTTGTGGGCCCTTCTCTTCCTGCTCCACTCCCGTTGCAGAGCTCGTGGTCCTTAACAGCACCTGGTGCACGGTCTCAGCACGCCTCCAGCCTCTGCTCTCCAGGGATGCACTCACCACACACGCAGGGCAGGACCCACACCCTGCACACCTGCACACACCCTGCACTCGCCCTGCATACCTGCACACACCCTGCACACCTGCACACATCCTGCACTCACCCTGTACGCACCCTGCATGCACCCTGCACACATCCTGCACTCACCCTGCACGCACCCTGCACACACCCTGCACACATCCTGCACTCACCCTGCACACATCCTGCACTCACCCTGCATGCACCCTGCACACATCCTGCACACACCTTGCACACACACACTCTGCACGCATCCAGCCAGGCTCCAGCAATTCAGGAGGGAGAAGGAGGCAGACCCTGCCGGCCCTGGGAAGAACTGGGAGCTGACCCCGACACGGCGCATCCTTCCAAGAGTCTGGAGGCGGAACCGCCGGGTGCTTGCTGCACCTGACTCAGCCCTGAGGAGCACAGCAAGCCTCTTATTTATAGAAAGAAAGAAATGAAGAAAGAGATAAAACAAACTAAACAATGCATACTGGCAGCCAACACGGTGGGTGTAGCTGCCTTGGGTAGATTGTACTTGCCCACTTCAAAGATAAAAATATTGCATCAATTATTCATCAACCCCATGGCATAGGTGCAAGGACAAATAAATGGAGTGAAAAGGCGCAGAGACTGGGAAGACAACCACAGACGCAGATGCGAGTGTGGCTTCTGACAAAGATGTCAGTGCAAATCAGCAGAGAACGGGCGGGTTACTCAGTAAACGACACAGGGACAGCCAGCTGGCCATATGGGAAGAAAAAATTTTATCCCTTTTCCAACCATACACAAAAGAAAATTCCAGATGGCATAAAGATCTAAATGTTAAAAAGCAAAACTTTAAAATCTTAGAGGAAAATATATTTTCATAAAGGCAGTGCAGAAAGTAGTTCCTAAACAAGACACAAAAGCACAAAACCTAAAGGGAATGGTGCATTTCGCTGCAACACAATTTACGACTTTATACGGCAATACACCATAAACAAAGTAAAGTAGAACATATTTTTAGCCAATATAACCAACAAAGGATTTAAAGATTTTAATCTAAAATATGTGAACTCTTGTAAATCAATAAGAAAAAGAAAAAAGAAACATAAAAATCAGCAAAATGTGTAAACATACAATTCACAGAAGAGTAAATTCAAATGCCCAAACACCTATGGGAAGAATTTGATCTCATTCATACTTAAAGGGATGAGTTAACCCTGCATGCCCATCAGACTTATAAGAAGTAAACAGACAACAAATTAAAGTGAGGATGTGGGACAGAGAGAAAATGTACAAACTGCTAGTGGGAGGAGTATAAATGGGCATGCCTTTTTAAAGAGTAGTTTGGCAAATATTAGCGAAGCTGAGCTTGTACATGGCTGGGGACGCCACCTCCAGGTGCTCCTCCTGGAACAATTCGGGAGCAGCTCTCAGCCATGCGCATTTGGAGACGGGTGTGGAGTATTCTCTGTAGTGTTTATTAACAGCAACTCTATGGGAATAGGAAGTGCCATCAAAAGGAGAACGGATGAATGAACTGGGACACATCGATACAATGGGGGAAAAAACCTTACAGTGGTTTAAAATGAATAAACTATGTGTATATTCCTCAGCAAGGGAAGATCTCACAATATAATGCTGAGTGAAAAAGCCAATTGTAAAATCTCTTCTGTAAAGATGAGAACAATAAAAATGTGCATGATATGTTGTTTCTAGATACAGACTGTGTAGTCAAAATACAGAAACCAGGTGGGAAGCACACTTGCCTCCTTCGATTTAGGCATAGTTCTGGGGGAAGGATAGAGGAGAGCAGCACAGCACAGGGAACTTCCACAAATCTATGATGTTTCATTGATTTTTTAAGAGGAAAAAATATCTGGGCCACAGATGACATTGGTCAGCTTCAGGTATTTCTTGGAATATATTCAAATGCTTTTTGGAACTTTAAAAACAAATGGTTTTGTGGGATCTATGTATTTTTTTTTTAAGACAATAAAAAATTTGCTGAAAAATAAATGGGAAGAAAGGAAGAATGGAAGTGAGGGAGGGAGGGGTGGAGGGAGCAAAGGGGCAGGGGTCTCTGAATCTGTGAGGGGCTGTGGAACATTAGCCCGGGTGCAGAAGGGTCCTTCAGCAAACTCACGAGAAGGTGAATGTCCTGGGAGGGGCCTGGGGGTTAGCCGGGAGCAGCTTCGGAGTGGGGGAGCACCGAGCAGGGGGCAGCGGGCCCCCAGGCACAGGGAGGCCTGTCCTCCTGTGCTGTGCTGGCCCAGCGTTCCCCGAGGCCTTCCCTCCTGCTCAGGACCTGGTTAGCCCCTCCCCTCCTCCAAAGCGCAGGGGCACCCCACTTTTTCTGCAAAGGGGTCTCTGATTTCCCCAGCTTCCTAGGACCTCCTCCCTGCCACATGGCCCACTCTAAGCAACGGCCACCTGAATCACTCAATTTTGCACATCATCGTCACCCTTTATATTTCCTTAAAATAACTATTTTTTTGTATTTTGGAATAGGCTTAGATCTACAGAAAAATTTGAAGATAATCAAGAGAGTTCGTGTATATTCTGCACCCAGTTTCCCCTATAATTAATATCTTACATTAGTGTGGTGCATTTGTTAGTTACTAAACCAGTCTTGATATATTTTGATAACTAAAGTCCATTCTTTGTTCAGATTTCCTTACTTCTTACCTAATATCCTTTTTCCGTCCTAGAACCCCAGCCAAGACACTGCACTCTATATTTAACTGTCCTGTCTGCTTCGGCTCCTCTTGGCTGTGACATTTTCTCACTTTCCTTGTTTGTAGCAACCTTGACAGGTTTTAGGAACGCTGGTGAGAGATTTTGTAGACTGTCCATCAGATTGGATTTGCCTGGCGTTTTCCACCATGGCCTGAGCGCGTACTTGGTATGACTGCTATCATTTTAAATTCGTTAAGGTGTGTTTTATGGCCACGGGTGGCCTCTCGGTGAATGCCCCGTGTGAGCGAGGGAAGAATGTGTTATCTGCTGTCTTGGATAGAGTGACCTAATGCCGTTTAGATAGAGATGACAGCTGGTCCTGCTCAGACAACTCTTGACTGATTTTCTGCTTGCTTGATTGGTCAGTTGCTTGCTGGCAGAGCAGTGCTGACATCTCCAACTAGAAGAGCAGATGTGCCTATTTCTCCTGGCATTTCCATCGGTATTTGCCTCATGCATTTGATGCTGTTATTAGATCTATATATGTTTAGGATTGTTTAAGATGTTAGAATTAATCCCTTTGTCATTAAGTAACATCCCTCTTTATCCCTGATAATTGCCTTGTTCTGAAATCTGCTTTGTCTCTCATTAACATAGTTCTCTCACTTTCCTTGCTTGGTGTTAGCATTGCGTGTTTTCCTCAATTGCTCCAAATTTAAACTACTGATGTTTTTATATTCAAACTCGGTTTCTTATAGTCACCATATAGCTGGATCTTGTTTTTTATCCACACTTACAGTCTCTGGTTTTTAATTGGTGTATTTAGACCATTCACATTTTAAAAAATTATTGACATAGTGGATTAATATCTACCCTGTTTCTTTGTTTCTTTCTTTATCTCCACCTCTTTTCTACCTTCTCTGGTTTTAGTTGAACATTTTACATAATTCCATTTTCTCTCCTCCTTTAGCATGTCAATTATACTTCTTTATAAAACTTTTTTTTACTGATTGTCCTAGAGTTCTCAATATACATTTACAAATAATCTAAGTCCATCTTCACATACGGTACATTGCTCCCTGGGTGGGACATCTTCCTTACAACAGAGTACTTCACATTCCACTCTCCCATTTATTATAATGTAGCTCCCACTTATTTCAATTCCTTATACACTGTCACCTAATATATGTTTTCGTTATTACTTAAAGCATTTTCCTCTAGTTCTTAACAAGGGGCTCATGTGCTTGAACTGAAATTCAAAAAGCATTATTCTTCCGGGGATGTGTTGGTGCGGGTGTGATGTATTTATTACATAATACACAGTATATGTGGACTTAGTAAAGGGTCTGTAGTTTTCACCTGACTGCCAAAGGGGTTTGTAGAACAAAAAAAGTTAAGAACTCCTGTTCTAGATCAATTAAAGTAAGATATATATGTTTCAAAAATACTCTCATTTATTTCTTCTCTGATACACTCCCATTTTTATGTAGATCTGAGCTGCTGCCCTGTATCATTTTCCTGCTCACTGAAATAGTTATTTTAGCATTTCTTGAGGCAGCATATCGGCTGACCATGAATTCCCTCATCCTTTGTCTGACAAAAATCATTATTTCTTCTTCACTTTTGAATTATAATTTTATTGAATATGGACTTCTGGGTTGGTAGGTTTTTGTCATTGTCATCGTTTCTTCACTTCAAATATGCTCTCAGCACTCTTCTTGCTCGCATGCTTCTGATACCATATCAGCTGTCATCCTTATACTTACTCCTCTGGCTTCTTTCAAGATTTCCTCTTTGTCTTTGTCTTTCAACAATTTAAATATGATATATCTAGAGCCAGTTTTAGTATTTAGTTTGGAACATTCTTAGCCATTATTACCGCAATTATTTTTTCTGCTCCATTCTCCTTTTTATTTTTCTCTGGTATACCAATAGCACATATATTACACCTTTACTGTCTGTCCCACATTTCTTATGTTTTTTTTTTTTTTTTCTTTTTTCTCTTTTCATTTCAGGATGGGAAGTTTTATTGACCTCCCTCCAAGTACATGGATACTTTCATCCACAAGGACCAGTCCACTGATGAGCCCATTAAAATCAAAGGCACTCTTCATTTCTTGTATTTTTGCCTCCCAGCATTCCCTTCTGAACACTTCTTAGAGGGTTTCTTCTGTGGGTATGCAGTATCCATCTGCCATTGCCTGTTGTCTGTTCTTCCACCAGGAGAAGGACAGTGGTTATCATGTTAGGCATACTTGTATTAAATGTCCTGTCTGATGACCCTACACCAGTGCTGCATCAAAGGGTTCTCCAGAGAAAGAGAACCACGGGAGGTCTGTTAATTATTTATTTATTTGTGTTAAGAACTGGCTCTCCTGGGACTGGCAAGTCTGAGGTCTCTAGGGAACACCGGCAGGCTAGAAATCTCAGTAAGAATTGATGCCGCAATGTTAACTCTGTGTGCCCTGTTGATTTCAGGCTTCCCCAGATCATCTTCATCAGAGAGAGTTTGCATTTTTCAGTTCTCTCAGCTGTAATTCCCTGTTATTATGTTGGGTCCTGTAGGTGTGGTAAATTTGGGGGGAGTAGAAGCATCCTATATTCTTATGACTAAACCCCAGTCCTTTGCCATCTTACAAGTACTTCTCAGCACTTCTCCCTTCTTCAGAGACTGGAAGGGACTGGAGTTGGGTCACCCAATCCTCCAACCTAGATGAGGCTCAGTAGGTAAAATTTTCTTTCCTTACTCATGTGGCGCTTGTTATGGAAATTGCTCTTGGCATATTTCAAAATGGGGATTTTCCCCTTCCCCTTGCCAGAAACACATGGAATTTTTCTTTGTTCTTCATGTGAGAACCTTGTGAAGTTCCTGGCGGTAAAACTCAATAAAGTACCGGGTCTCCGCTGAGCCTGAATCCCCAGGAGCGTCTCCCTCTCACGCTGGTCCACACCCAGCCTCCAGAAATTCACCAAAATCCCCACTTGGGTGATGCCACCTCTTCAGGCCCCAGCACCTCCTGCTCCAGGGAAGTGCATCTGGGGTGCCTTCCTGGATGTGTCTGTCTCCCCCAGCCTTAGGCGGCACGGGGTCCTGCAACCTCAGTTCTCCCAGTCGTCCAAGGAAAGTTGCCGTTTTCGGTGTTCAGCTCTTTTCTCTTGCGAGGTCAGGAATGGTGACTCCGTGGTGGAGCTGAGCCGGGAGCTCTCGCTGCCGTGCTTCCCAGCGGCTTCAGCTCTCAGCGCTGTCAGGTCAGGGACGATGTCGCGGCGCCACCTGGCTCCCCTGTAGGACGTCACGCGCAGAACACCTACTATGTGCAGGAATTCTGTAGGCTTTCTTGTGCTCCCTCCCAGCAGCTCCGTGGGCTGACCGCACCTGCTCACGGCCTGCTCGCACCCCTCTTGGCACAAGCGCCCACTCTGAGCGGGCGTCGTAGGTGCTCGGTGCACACCGGAGGCGCTCACTCTGCACGCAGCTCACGACGCACAGGGGGCCTCGCGGCTTCCAGGGCTTGGAGGCCCTGCACAAGCGTGCCCTGTATTTGAACCTCCATCCCTTTGCTCTCCTCCCCACATGAATATTTATCTCACGGAGAGCAAAGCCAGACACCAGCCCCCATTCAGGGCCCTCATCAACAAGGCCTTTGTCGCCGGGGCGGGGACAGCGGGTCGAGCCTGGAAGGGACGTCTCACTTTCTGAGTCACAGGCCCCGTCAGCAAGGCTGAATGGGCTTTTGTTCCTTTATTCTGGCGTGACCCAGAACTTTCGTGGACCAGACTGCTGCGGAATGCGCTGCGGGACGCAACGCGAGCCAGGCCACCGGGAGAGCCCCGCGGCCGGGTCCTGGCTGGGCGCTGGGGACGCCGAGCGCGGCTCGAGGTGCGCTCACGGCCCGGCCCGTTCATAGTGGGCTTCAGTGCCACAGGGGAAGCCCCAGGTCGGCGGCGGGGCCCCGTGGGCCTCGTCCATGCGGGGCAAGTGGCGCCCTCCGCCCAGCAGCGGCGGGGCTTTCGGGGCAGACTGGGCACAAGGAGATCCAGGGCCAGGCGCGGGCCTGGCTGGTGCCCCGTGTCAGCGCAGCTACCCGTCCAGCCGCTCCGTGGTGAAAGGCGGTCCAGCCCACCGCCCTGCGCGGCACAGGTGGCCCGTCAGCATCTGTCGGCAGGCCACGGCTCGCGCACCAGGCCACGCAGCCGGGGCGAGCCACAGCGTGGGCGCTCAGGTGGGGCCCGGCACTGCGCTCCAGCTCCCTCGGGAGCAGCGTTTCTCTCCAGCCTCTGCGTCGCCCCTGGTGCCAGGGAGCCCCCTCCCCGATCCCCACCCAGAGGGACACACAGGGTCCAGCCTTTCCTCAGGGACAGTCGGCCCCGCCGGACGCCCACCCCACCCCGCCGTGCGCTGCTGCTCCTCCTTAGCCACCCCCAGGTAGACTTTCGGCAGGGAAGCCCGCCTGTCTGTCCACGTGTCCTGCACACACCTGCTCAGCTTTCTCTTACATGCTCCCAGCTCGGTGCCTCTGCCTGGAGGAGGGTCCACGCGCCCCAGGGGCGGGCCCCCACCTCCATCCGTGCGTCCCCGCAGAGGGCCACCCGGCGGTCCACCGCGGCCTGCACGCTGCCCCGCCGCTGTCTTCCCTGACCACAGGTTTAACCAGTGGCGGGGCGTGCCCAGTGCACGATGTCACTCAGCCAGGACCCCCGGGGACACGGAGGCCCCCCTTGGAGGACGCCAAGAAGTGTGCAGCCCTGGGCTCCAGGCTCAGAAGGTCTCAAGCCCCAGAGAGGGGCTTGTGTGGGAGGGGCGAAGGCTGGGGGCGAGAAGGTGGGTCATCGGGGAGCAGGAAGGCCAGCCTGCCTGGAGGGAGCCCGCGGGGGCGGCAGCGAGCCTCCCTGGGGCCAGAGGCCGCGCCCGCAGGGCCTCGGTGGCCAGCCCTGCCTCGGCAGGGGACCTTCACAGAAGGCGCAGGCCCGTTAACCCCGTGCTTGCTCCCAAGTGACCCAGACACGTGTGCGACGACCCATATCCTTACCCAGAGTAAAACCGCTTGTGCACTTCCAGAAGCTTAAACCGGCAGCTCTCCACCCCGGGGCTTTCCAAGCCTTGGCTGCGGGGCCCAGGGCTGAGCACCCGGCTCCAGGACTCGGTACTTTTCTGAAATGATATTGGTATTGAAAGAGAGTTTTATGGTTACTTACATGCTATCAGATTAAATAATGTATTTCTCTTATAAACTACAAAGGAGTTAGAAGAGTAGTTCAAAAGCACTGCAAAGTTCACGGAGCAGCAAGCTCCCTGAGTGGAAAGCCTCTGAGTGCTTTAACTACTGCTTTTGTCAACAGTCGCTTCTGAGATAAGCTTCAGGCCAAGGAAGCTTTTAAACAGCCACTTGGGAAATTTCTGGTTCCTTTGATAGGGAGAAGGGCGCCTTACTCCCCACTCAAAGCAGTCGATTTAAGGAAGCCCGGGGCGGCACAGCCGCTTTTCAAGGCGAAGGGCGCAGCTGCCCGCATTCTCCCAGCCTCCCCACTGCACCCAGAGAGCAGAGCGGTGCCCCCCCCCCCAATGTGCACACTTTGATTCTCAAGCCCACTTCAAGGACTAACCCCAAAGAAATAATCAGAGATCATTTCTTCACAGAGACGGGTGTAGACTGCTGCCACCCACAAATTCTTCTTCCATCCCAGCCCTCCACGCTGGGCTCCTTCTTCCGCAGGCGGCCTTCAGAGACGAGGCTTTTAGCAGGGACAAGGTCGAAATCCCCTATAGTCAACACCAGGAAGAAGGTTAAAGATCCTGGAGAACCCATACGAGGTAGCAAAAGCTGCTTGGGCCATTCCTATCAGCAAACCTCTCATGTTCCCACCACCATACCCTACAATGTGATAAGCGCCATTTTAAAAGAAGGACGGAAGAGACAGAGAGAAGGAAAGGAGGGGGGAGAGAGGGAGGGAAGGTGGGGGAGAAAGAGGGAGGGACAAGGAAAGACTGGGGCCATTCCCTTCCCTAAATACTTGGTGTTCTTTGTTCCTTCTTGCAGCGACTCCTCACAAGCATGTCTTTACCGCCTGCACCCCCCATCCCTCTTGAGCCCACTCCGCCAAGGACTTCCCATCACCGTCGCTCCCTTCGCAGCTCTGGTCTAGTCACCCACTGGCCCCCCGCGACCGAGGATGAACAGCCACAGCTGGGGCTTCCTTTCATTTCACCCGTCGTGGGGCTGGGCCCAAGGTCCCTGTGGCCAGTGCCTTCATCTGAGATCTCTTCCCCCTGCCAGGCTGGTTCTCCAGCCCCTGCTGGTGGCTCTCTTGGCCCCTGTCCAGCTGGAGCTGCCCTTTCCCCCTGGAGCTGCCTGGACTGCAGCACGTGGCCAATGGCTCAAGGGTCAAAAGCTCAGTCCTGAGTCAGGGCAGAAGCATCCAGTTGTGCAGTCCAAGCTCTGAAGGTTCCTGTAGCGCCAGCAAGGCAGGATGTCGCCAAAGCGCCCCTGGACACAGGCCATCTGAACGCTGGCCCCGCACCTCTCCTGAGTATCTAGACCCTCAGCATTAGCTCACCCAACAGGGAAGAGCTCTTTTCCCCTAAAACTTGCTTTTCCCCAATAACTTGCATCTCGGAAATGACACAATTTGCCCTGTTATCCTGACGTTTAGGGCAGCCACCCCCTTGTACTTACAGTTTTATCACCCAAGTCTATATCCCTAGACATGATAGCTTAGCCTTACCCAATTTTTAAAAACTGACTTGATATGGATTTTATGCCTCTTTTTGTAAATTGCTTACCTCTCATCCCTCTATTTTCCTTATAATTTAGCTGTTGCCAAAGCTGGGCCGTTTGATCAGTTGATTCCCAGTTTCCTGTGGTCTGGATTTCGCTGACCGCATCCTCAAGCCATCCTCTAGATGCTCCTCTGCACTTCCTCCGAGTAGCAGCAGGTCCAGGCCCTTCACTGGACTCCTGTCCACCCTGGCAAGCCTGTCGGGATGGTTAGTTTTTCCACAGCACATGGTATCTGGTTTTCATTCATTTTTTTCTTATACTAGCAGTTATTTACGCTAAATACCCAGATCCACTAAGTCAATGGGAAGCAAAAAACAGTGATATTTCAATGTTGCCATTTTGTTTTCCTTAATAGGTAAAATCATCTTATAAGGAGATGCATCCTCGCACGTGTGTTTTGGTTACCCTGTAGAGTTTACTCTGTCTTGACCAAGGCTGGATACTTTTGCTTGATTTACCTAACTTTCAAAATAATGAATTTTTTCTGTCATCCACTAGGTGTCCAATGAGTTTTGTTTTAATGCCATTGTTTAATTAACTAAACATTTCCGATGGATTTCAATCAATTGCAGCTCCTTATCCTTATCGAGGCACGCTCCCATCATCCTTGGCCACGGTGGCCCCCGCCGGCTCCTGATGCCCTCCGCTGTGGCACTCAGTAGCCCCTGCTGGGTTGAGGTGAGCCTCCAGGCCACCCGCTGACCCGGCCTGGCCCGGCCTGCTCTCCCGAGGTCCCCTGTGCAAGGCCCTCCTGGCTAAGTGCCCCAACCGTGCCCTCGTGGTCCCAGACACCAGAAGGCGCATCTTCAAAATTCCCAAGACTCGCCCGTTGTTCTGATGACCGTTTTTATGTGGGATTTGGGAAGAGCCAGGAACTATGTGGCCTGCTACCCCCGCCCCCGCCTGAGGAGCCCTGCTTGACTTTCTTTCACATCACTTATTGTCAATAACAACAACAAATCAGCAGCAGGTTCCCTGACTTTTCCCTAATTACAAGGAAATTGCCATGTGAATAAGGACATAATTTTGTTCAAAGCATTTTCCCAGTGCCTGGCATATAATAGCATTCAATAAACATTTAATAGGCAAATGAATGCACATTTATTGAATATTGGTTACATATGCCCTACACGGGTTCTCTCATTTAATCTCCCCAGCAGCACTACAAAGTAGGTATTATTATCTAACCCCATCTTAGAAACAAGGAAACTATCGTTAAAAGCGATATCAACTTGCCAAAAAGCAAGTGTGGAGAGCAGGGGCAGCTCAAGCGATTGAGCGCTTGCTTCTCACACACGAGGTCCTGGGTTTGAACCTCTGGAGAACAAAACAAACAACAAACAAACAGAGATCATCAGCTGGGGGAGCGGAAGCGGCTCAGTGATGGAGCGCCGGCTTCCCACATACGGGTCCCGGGTTCAAGCCCCGGCCCCAGTACCTGAAAAAACCAGCAAGCGGTGTAACCAGACTTCACGGCCAGGGCCTGCGCCTGGACAACCGACGCGCGTTCCCACAGAGGCTCAGCCTCACGTCAAATCACCCCGCGGTCCGCGGCCTCGAGACAGTGCTGCCGCAGAAGAGGGAGCTCAGCTGTGCCTCTGCTGGGTGCCGGCGGCTTCTGCACATCCGTGCGTTAGGCACGGATGAAAGAAGAGCGAGCCCAGAGGACAGCACGGAAACGGATCGCGTGTACACGTGTTTTTCTGGGTGGACTGATTCTGAGTGCCTTTTATAATTTTAAATAATGTTTCCTTTGTTTGATAATAAGCAACATCAGAAAAAAAAAGCCTCCCCTTTGCATTCTCACAACAAGCTCGGAGACTCCGAGTCCCTGTAGTGGGAGGAGGAGAAAGCTCTCCACATCCGTTTCTGGAGTAGGCGTTGGCTCCTACGGACCACGTTTCAGCTGAATTCATGCACTTACTGAGCACCCGATGTGTACACATGCTACCGCGGTGGAGAATCCCTGAGTCTCTTTTGTCTTCTGTGGCCATCGTCACCCTTTTTGGAGCTGGGGGGGAGATGCTCTGAGAAACTCAATTTAAACAGATATAATCCAGGGTTCAGCTGCTTAACCTGAAGAGAACAGCAGCGGCCCACGAGGGCTGCATTGGATGGATCTTTTCTTAGTATTTTATGCTGAACAGTTCACAGATGTGTTGATCTTCCGAGGATGCTGATGAGGATAAGGAGAGACTGAGAAACCCAAACTGAGAAAATGGATGCATTTTGTACTGCCGTATTTCAGACATTTTGTAGAAAAGCACACTGGCAGCTGAAGTATGCTTTGTGTTTTGTTCTATTCATTTATTTCCCAAAGAATACAGGCCCTTTTCTCTTTCAGTTAGTTACACTGAGTTACTGATTGTCCGAGTTTCTTATTCCTGCATAACAAACGGCCACAAACCCAGTGGCTGTATAAAACATCACAGATTTATTATCTCACTGTTCTGTGGGTTAGAAATCTGAAATGGGTCACTCCAGGCTAAAATCAAGATGCCAGCAGGACTGCATCCCTTTCTGGAGGTTCTAAGGGAGAATCAGCTGTCTAGAGACCCCCTGTATTCCTCAGCTCATCACCCCTTCCTCTGTCTTCAGAACTCAGACCCGTGGGCACGGCTCCCTCAGCCCACAGCTGGAAAGCTGCCTGATGTTAAAGTCAGGTGATTAGATTGGTGCCACCTGGATGATGGAGGTAACTGCCCCTTCTCAAGGTCCTTGGCTGAAACACACCTGCACAGTGCCTTCTCCATCTACAGTTGTGTATTCAGAGACAAGGACGCAGACAGCTTAGGAGGGGACCACTATGTTGCCTGCCCCAAACACCTACGTAAAGTGAGAGAGAAACCATCCTCGTGAATTGGAGGAATAAACACGGTTAAAATATCAGTTTCCAACTATTGATTTATGTTTTTAATGCAGTCCTAACCAATATCCCATCGGGGTTTTCTCTGGAAATTAACAAGCTGATTTTAAAATTTATATGGAAGTGCAAATGAGCCAAAACAATTTTAAAACAATAGAAGAAAGCCACAGGCCATATTCTATCGGCTCTCAAGACACACTATAAAGCTCCAGTAATAAAGTCAAGGTGGGATGGGTGTAAAGAAAGACATAGATCAATAGAGCTGAATAGAAAGCCCAGAAACAGGGCCCGAAAAAGGTGGCCAATTGATTTTTGACAAAGGTGCTGAGGCAATTCAAAGGGAAATAATGATATTTTTCAACTACTGGTGCTGCAAAAACTGCACATTCATATGCATAAAAACCTCAACCCTAACTTTACATCATGTGCAAAAATCATTTTGAAGCAGATTATAGAATTAAATGTGTTAAAACTCCCAATTTTCTCAAAGAAACAATGGAAATGGTCAGTAACTTTGTGTTAAGCAAAGATTTCTTGAGATTGTAACCTAGAATATTAAATTTTTTTGAAAATGACAAGAGATTTTACCAAAATTAAAAATGTTGGTTCTTCAAAACACACAAGAAAAGGACTAAGCAAGCTTTAGACAAGAAGAAAATATTTGCTAAGCAGATATCTAATTAAAAACAAACAAACAAAAAACTTGTATCCAGTATATATGCAGAACTCTTACCATTCAATATTAAGAAGCCACACAAAACATTTAGAAATGGGCACAAAAAGTGAGCTGATACTTTACCAAAGAAAATGAACATGTGGTTAATAATCATATGAAAAGATGTTCCAAATCATTAGACTTTAGAAGAATGCAAATTAAGGCCATAATGAGAAACTACTTCATACCCACTCGAACGGCTGAATTTTAAAAGACTGAAAAATCCCAAGTGTTGCCAAGAATATGGAGAAATGAATTTTCATAAATTGCTAGTGAGAATGCAAAATAGACAGTCATTTTGAAAATTGTTTAGCATTTTCTTTATAAAGTTCAAACCTATACACTTAGCATATGACCTAATAATTCTAGCCCTAGGTGTTTATCTAAAAGAGATTAAAACATATGCCCACACAAAGACTTGTACATGAATATCCATATAGGTTTATTCATAATAACTAGACTGCAAAGAACCCAAAATGCCTAAATGTCCATCAACTGATACAAGAATAAACAGTCTCTTATATCTTTACAATAGAACAGCAATAAAAAAGAATAACAATATTTGCTGATGTACGCAACATGAATGAATCTCAACACCATTATCTTAAACGAAGGAAGCCAGACACAAAACACCAAATACTGTGTGATTCTATTTATATGAAATTCTTTAAAAAGTCAAAACTTTAATCATAGAAAGCAGATCAGCATAAATGGGGACTGGGATGGAATCATGGATTAACTGAAAGGAGCATAAAGTATGTGTTATTATAGATAAAACACACTTCAATAAGACAAACCAGAAGTAAGCCAGTAGATGAGGGGAAAAAAAAAGAATAGTAAAATATACTCAATCCAAAATAACACGGGAAATTTAGAACAAAAACCCAATGGAGGAAATTGAAAACAAAAAGAAAAATTGTAGGCTTAAGCCCAATCAAATCAGATATTACATTAAATATAAATGAAGTAAACATTCCAATTAAAAGTCAGAGACTGTTAGAACGGATGCAAGCAAGACTCAGTTATATGCTATTTATACAACATTCAGGTTAAATACAAAGAGCCAGATAAGCTAAAATCAAAGACAGCAAAAGATAGTGGAAACACTAGTGGTTATATTAATATCAGACAAACAGGGCTTTAAAACAAGAGGTAGTTGATAAAATGAATAACATTCTATAATGAAAAATATCAATTCATAATAAAAATAACAATTTTTCATGTGTAGGTACCACTATCCCAAACAAAAGAACTTAAAATAGTTGAAGCCAAAATTTACAGAATTAAAGGAAGAAATAGATCCACAATTACAGTCATAGATTTTAGCAGTCCTTTCTCAGTAATCAACAGAACATGTATGGTAAAAATAGATTAGCTAGTTAGCTAGGTAGATAGATAGGTAGATAAGGATAGGCAGATAACCCCTAACTTGAAATATCAATATATTTTAACTAATTGGCATTTATAGAACACTACAGAAGAAAAGTGTCGAATACAGATTCTTTTCAAGTACTCACAGAATAGTAATCAATATATACCACAAGATGGGCCTTAACACAAGTCTTAATAAAGTTTGAATGGGGAAGCAGACTTGGCCCACTGGTTGGGGCATCCGTCTACCACATGGGAGGTCCACGGTTCAAACCCCGGGCCTCCTCGAGCCATGTGGAGCTGGCCCATGCACAGTGCTGATGCGCAAGGAGTGCTGTGCCACGCAGGAGTGTCCCCCGCATAGGGAACCCCATGTGAAAGGAGTGCGCCCCGTAAGGAGAGCTGCCCAGCACGAAAGAAAGCTCAGCTGCCCAGGAATAGTGCCGTACACATGGAGAACTGATGCAGCAAAATGACGCAACAAAAAGAGACACAGATTCCAGTGCCGCTGACAACAACAGAAGCGGACAAAAAGAACACGTAGCAAAATGGACACAGAGAACAGACAACTGGGGTGGGGGGAAGGGGAGAGAAATAAATAAAAATAATAATAAAGTTCAAATGACTGAAATTGTACAAATTTTATTTTCTAGTCACATGGGAATTAAAATAGAAATCAAAACAAATATTTATATAAAAACACACATATATTTGGAAATTTAAAAATCTGCTGCTACATAATTCACAGGTCAGAGAGGACCAGCACAAGGAATATTGGAAAAAATTAAACTGAATAATAATACATAAAAACATTAAAATTGGGGGATGCAGATAAATCAGTGCTTAGAGGGAAATTTGCAAGTTTAAATGTTTAGATTTAAAAAGAATAAATGCATGAATTCAATGATATGTAACTCTACTTTAAGGAGTTAGGGGAAAAGCCAACTGAATTAAAGAAAGTAGAAGGAAGGAAATAATCAAGGTAACAGTAGAAATTAATGAAATAGAAAACGCAATGAGAAAATGACCAAAGTCAGAAAGTGGTTATTTGAAAACATTAGTATAATAGATAAATTCTTAGCCAGATTGATAAATAAAAAGTTAGAAATCACTAATTATTGATCAAGAATGAGGGAATTTAACCATATACCAGAAAGATAATAAATGAATAATAAATTATGTACAACTTTATGTCAATAAATTCTGAATCTAAATCAAGTAAGAAAATTACATGAAAAACATGACAAAACTGACATAAGAAGAAATGAAAAATCTGAGAAAAAATTACGATAAAATAATGCCAGAGGCACATACTTTACTAGGGAATTCTATCATGCATTTTAAGAAGAAATACTATCAATTATACAGAAACTCTTTCAAAGAATATACAAGGAGACACCTTCCTACTCAAT
This sequence comes from Dasypus novemcinctus, assembly GCF_030445035.2. Taxonomy (NCBI): domain Eukaryota; kingdom Metazoa; phylum Chordata; class Mammalia; order Cingulata; family Dasypodidae; genus Dasypus; species Dasypus novemcinctus. The sequence continues at coordinate 110,080,453 of NC_080684.1, read as the reverse complement.
CTATGAGGCCAGAGTAATCTGATATCAAACCCTGATGAAGACGTTTTAAAAAATGAAATTAGAGACCAACAATCCTAATGGACATAGAGTAGAAAATCCTCAGTACAAGATTAGCAAATCAAATCTTCCTTTAGATAAAAGAAGGATGACACGTACGTCCATTAGGGGAGTGGGGCAGACAGAGAAGTAAAGTGAGATGAAACTGAGAAATGAGGAGGAATTCGGGAGAGTCTGTGCTGATGACAAGTGGGAAAAGGCTTTGGGGAGAGGGTAACTGCACCAGGCACTGCTAAGCAAACACCAAAGCACAAGACAGGCGTGGCCAAGGTCAGCCCCAGGAGACCCCCTGGCTCTGTAAGAGCAGAAGGCACCCTGGAAGGACGTGTCACTAATTCATCCTTTCCTCAGGGCGGCGGCAGGCGCCGGCTGTCTCGCCCTCGTGGCCCTCTCTGGGCTGAGAGTCTGCAGAGGGGCAGGAGACGGCAGGAGTTTCCCAAGCAGGAGCCGAAGCCCAGGTGGCGTCCAGATGGCGGCACATTGCTAGACGCCTCCAGATGGCGGCACATTGCTAGACGCCTCCCTGCTCTGAGCTTTCTCCCTAAGGGACAGGAGGCTCACGGCCGGTGCTTTCGTCCTCTGCTCGTTCTGCTCTTGGGTCTCTTACTAACACAGCAGCGCGTGTTTATCGTGCTCTGACTTGGCGCCGACACGGTTACGTAGCCATCACCTTGGACCCTCTGCCTTCTGAGAAGCGCCGTGGTGGCCACCCTCTGTGACAGGAGAAAAGGAGCCTCAGCTCGGTGGGGAGGCACAGGGGCATGCAGCCCCAGGCCGCGGCACCTCGGCTCTGCTCCGGCCTTTGTTTGCACTTAGCCTTGGGGTGCCTCGGGCCACCCATGGCCCAGCTGGACCCGCCTGACAGCTGCTGCACTCAGCGTCTCTCCCAGGCCAGTGTCTCCCGAGTCCAGGGGGTGGCAGAGAGCTGGCCTGCTCCAGTCTGGAGCCCACTCTGGTAGGTAGACCCTCTTTCTCCAGGATTTATGGGAGGCAGATTCTTGAAGGCTGAATGAAAACGGTGCGTGGTCAGCTCAGGCGCCACTAACCGCCCGACCTTGAGGACAACGCCGTGAGCGGCCTGTGTGGGGACACGCGGCAGCTGACCAGCTCTGGAGGGAAGAAGAGAGGAAGGACCTTGGTCTCAGACCAGAACCAACAGCCCGTCGGCCCTGCAACTGGGTGACCAGGCCCTGGCGAGGGGAGGCCCTGCATCCAGCCTCCTGTCCCCGGGTCCGGCCTTCCTCCCCAGACAGGCAGCAGCATCAGCCCGCGGTGACCGCACCTCCCGGCCAGGCCCTCACCCCTCCGTGCAGACCTGCAGGCTGGTCCCTGTAGCAGCTGCTCCCCCGAGGCCGAGGTCCCGCCCGAGAGCTGGTGATGGCTCAGTGCTCAGAGCAGGCTGGGAAATGCAGAGACGAAGTCTGGACTCGACCACAGAGAGCTGGCAACGACGGCAGTACAGCCCCTGTGGGACGCAGTGTGGCTGTTCCTTAGAAAGCTCCAGAATGACCAAATGTTCCAGCAATCCCACTCCTAGGTGTATCACCAAGGAAACTGGGGACGCGGACTCAGCCAGACATGCATATGCAACGTTCACAGCAGCAGTCTCCATCCGGCGACAGCCCCAGGGTCCATCAGCAGATGAACGGACCCACAGAGCATGGGCTATCCGTGCGACGGGACTATGTGGGCTAAGGAGGAGTGACGTTCTGACACCTGCCACAGCGTGGAAGAACCTTGAGGATGCGATGCTGGGCACACCCGCCAGCTGCATGGGGTCACCGCTGTGAGTGCCCTAGAAATAAAGCCGGAGAGACAGGACAAGAGGGGACCGGGGCAGGGCGTGGGGCGGGGGTGGCTTGGTGAGCACGGAGTGTTGGCTGAGTTTGGACACAGTGGGTCTGTGCTCTCCTCCCCGCTCAGCTGCAGCCCCGGCCCAGCGCCGGCTCCCGGAGGCCTGCCTGGGGGTGGGGGTGGGGCGTCTGTTCGCGGATGCTGTCGGCGCTCAGGCCTCCAGTGCACATCAGGGGAGGCCCATGCCCCAAAGGCAGGTAACAGATGACACCTCGCTCCGCCAGGCTTGGGGCGACGCCCAGCTGTCCACCGTGCAGTCTCGCAAGGCTCGCTTTTATTGGGTACCACGCACAAACTTGTGTCTCTGTTTTTTCGTTTTCTCTGAGGTTCAGAAATAACATATTCTTATGCCCGTGCCTTTCTCACCTTAAGTGCCCCCAAAGACGGCTTCAAAGGTCCCTCCTCCTGAAGACGCGAGGGCACCCTGAGAACCTCTGTGTCTCCCAAGCCAGCAGAGGTGGGGGAAAGGGGTGCCAAGCAGAAGACAGCCCGGCCTTCCCCGCATGCTGACCCGACCTCCCCTCAGCGCCCAGCAGCACAGGGCCTGCCCGGCTCTGGCATCTCCCCCAGTTCCCTGCCCTCCAAGTGAGCTCTATTTGAGAGGACAATGGACAATGTTTCATTTTCCGACAAGCAGTGGGAAAGACGCAGCGTCGAGCAGCACTGGGGGTGGGGGGCGGGAGCTCTTGCCCACTGCCCAGGGCCGGGCTCTCGTTTCATTTCCCTGTGAACTTCTGTGTCATCCTCCCACCTCGACGTCCCTCTTCACCGGGCAGTGGCGGGCAGCGCAGCCCCTGCTTGTCCTGCGGCTCGCACGCGCGGCACTGCGTGGCCATCAGCCTGGAGGTGGCCGCGGCCTCTCGTCCGAGGGGTCGGCCTCTTTTCATGCAGTGGCTGCTCTCAGAAACGCTATTATCTATTTTCTCCGACATCATTATCTCCCATCGGCCTCCCTGTCACCTCTCGAAATTGCCAATCTCAGGCGGCAGCCCCGAGAGGTCTGCTCTGTGCTTATCCTGCCAGGCCAAGGAGCCGGGAGAGGGCAGGCAATTGTTTTCAGAGACGTGGCCGAGTAATGGAAGCGGGTGCGCCGGGCACTGCGGGCTCCGCTCCCAGGAGCTCTCCATCCCCTCACGCCTGGGATTTCAAGGGTCATTTCGGGACTCTGCAGAGTGGGCCTTGCTGGCTTATCAGTGGGCAGTCCCGATTTATTAGTGGGCACTGCTGGCTTATTAGTGGGCAGTGCTGGTTTATAGTGGGCAGTGCTGGTTTATTACTGGGCAGTGCTGGTTTATAGTGGGCAGTGCTGGTTTATTAGTGGGCAGTGCTGGCTTATAGCGGGCAGTCCTGGTTTATAGTGGGCAGTGCTGGTTTGTTAGTGGGCAGTGCTGGTTTATAGTGGGCAGTCCTGGTTTATAGTGGGCAGTGCTGGCTTATAGTGGGCAGTCCTGGCTTACCAGTGGGCAGTCCTGGCTTACCAGTGGGCAGTGCTGACTTACCAGTTCTGCCTGCAGTGACCTTGGGCATGTGCCAAAACCAGGAACTCACCCTGGATGTGGGTCCAGGTACAAGGCGGCCTCTGACCTCCAGCCTCACCTTCTCTGCATCCATGGAAGATGACCGGGTGCCACTAGGAGCGTGGCACAGCTCCCAGCGGGGACACGGCGGGCCCCACACCTGGCACGAGGCCGAGAGGACGGGGTGGGTGTGGGCCCCGCATCTGACAGTGACCACGGTTGCCGCAGCCCCGCCACGCCCGGCCTCCGGGGGTCACACTCTTGGTGCGGTTCCAGCGAATGGGCCGTGAGAAGGGACGGATGCTGCTTCCTGGCTGAAGCACGGAAAGTGCGGCTGCGCTTTCTCTGCCCCTGCTGAGAACTTGGAAACCACAAATGAGGAGGAGGAGTGCGGTCACCCCTCGGGCTGAAGTGTGGTTTGCTGGCCTGGCGGGGGAGCGGCTGTGGCAGGCCAAGCCGCTGCCCCCATAATAGGGTGGCTGGTCGGACTCACCGCCACCCCTGAAGGGAGCTCGGCATGGGTGCAGAGTGCCCTCGGGTCTCCCCTTCTCAGCAGCCATGCTTCCGCGGCCGCCCCTCCTCCCGGATGGCGCCACACGATGCCTTCTTTCTCCCTGCGCAGGCGCAGGGCGGAAAATTCCAGTCTGCCCTTTTCCCCTCCCCCGACAACAGCAACAGCCAGGCGTGGGCGGAAAAATCCAGTCTGCCCTTTCCCCTCCCCCGACAGCAGCAACAGCCAGGCGTGGGCGGAAAAATCCAGTCTGCCCTTTTCCCCTCCCCCAACAGCAGCAACAGCCAGGCGTGGGCGGGAAACTCCAGTCTGCCCTCCACCCCAGCAACAGCAGCCACCAATCCCTAAACCCTGCCCCTTCCCCCAGCAATAGCGACAGCCAATCCCTAATCACCACCCCTCCCCCGTCCAGTACCGCCCACTGACCTTTCGCCGGCAACCAATCAGAACAGGGCGTGGCTTCGCCCAATCAGCCTTCCCCAGCCCCTATAAAACTGTTGCCTCTCCCTCAATAAAGTGGACTTGCGTGTTTACCTTGTCTCCGTGGTAGTTCTTCTGCCGTGCACCCTCCAGTCCTGAGAGCCCCCGACAAGGGCCTGGCCTCCCTTGTCCCCAGTTCGTCGCCTGCTTCTCCGGGCGACCCCTTCGTCGCCGGCTTCTCCGGGCGACCCCGTCAGCCGAACCGCGCAACCCCTTGTGAGACCGATCCCTCGTCTGCTGCCGGACCGACCCCTCGTCCCAAGCGGGACCGACCCCTCGTCCAGAGCTGGACCGACCCCTCGTCCGCAGCCAGACCCCACCTCTACCGACCGAGCAAACTGCCGCAGCTGGCGCCCAACGTGGGGCAAGGCAACTCCACCACAGCCTCACTCCATAACCTGACGGCCCCCCCCTCCTCTCTTCTCACCTTGGGACTTCTCTCGTGCAACATTGCTGCTACCTGAGCCTTGGCTACCTCATACGATCCACGGCAGTCTGGGAGAATCGCTGGATGGCTTTCTCCTTCCATGTCAGGGGCTTATACCGACCCGCTATGATTAAGAGGAGCCTTGGATTTCTCGGGAGCGCGTGCTTGCACGTCTGAAGTAACCCTACCATAGCCCTACGCTCTCCTCTCTTCTCACCCCTATCTTTTCGCTCTGCATTGCTGCTCCTGAACCTTGGTGACCTCATATGATCCACGGCGGTCTGGGAGAATCGCTGGATGGCTTTCTCCTTCCATGTCGGGGGCTTATACCGACCCGCTATGATTAAGAGGCGCCAATAAAACTCTCAGGAGCACGTGCCTGAGCACCTCCACCCCTGCCTTCACCTCTGCCTCCTCCCCTCTGCGCTTGCTCCCCTTTGCCTTGCTCCACTGCTCGTCGTTCCACCCTCCCCTCGTCGGGGCCTTCTCTTGGCCCGCGACCACCGTCGGAGCCCCACCAGCTCCGACCCCTCGTCTCACTGTGCACCTCGGCTCCCATCGCCGTGCTCTCAAGGTAAGGGCCCCTTTTCTTATCGGCTCCAAAAGGCCATTAGCAATGGGTAACATCCTATCTGCTAAGCAAGCCCCACAAGTTCGGGCCCTCGTCGGTCTCCTAGACACTCACCGGTGTAAGATCTCTTTGAAACAGCCCCAAGTCTTCTGTAACCACGGCCCCCCATGCCACCATCGCTCTCAAGCAGCTCCAGCCCCGCTAAACGGCCCGCAACCCGCTTTCCCCAGCCCGCGGCCTGCTTTCTAGCATCTAATAACGTTTCTGCTTTTGCCTTCCCATACTTCTGCGGAGCTTCCTCCTGTCTTGACCTCACTCCTCTTCTCAGCCATCCAAAGCGTCCTTTCTTGTCCCCCGCCCCCCTCCTTTTTTGTTTGAACCCCCATTGTGTTGCAGATTGGGCCGCCCCATGTCGGCCCGCCCCGTTAACATCGGCCTCTCTCGCGCCCGTGGAGACCTTGGCCTTCTTGTCCTCGCCTACGTCTCCACCACTCCCAACGCTGCCGCCACCACCGTCGCTGGTGCCTTGATGCGACTTGTCCTCACCTCTGTGATCCTCCAGACCATCACACAGTCTGCCTCTACCGCTCTTCGCCACCAAGAAGAGATCAACTACCTGTAATGCGCTGTCATTTGGGACTTTTAACAGCAGATAGACCTTATAGCCGCCGAGATCAACAAGAATTGGACATTGGCCACCCTTGCTTGCAACGGCAAGATACCGCCCCCCAAATTGTACACTTATATCCCCGGCATACTCACCTCCCTCTTCAGCCCCGCTTCCCTCATTGCTTGCTGCCTCTTGGGCCTCGGCTATTTGCTACTGCTGCCATCCTGTCCTTTATTTGAAAAGAAGGGGGAAATGCGGTCACCCCTCGGGCTGAAGTGTGGTTTGCTGGCCTGGCGGGGTCACCGTCACCCCTGAAGGGAGCTCGGCATGGGCGCAGAGTGCCCTCGGGTCTCCCCTTCTCGGCAGCCATGCTTCCGCGGCCGCCCCTCCTCCCAGATAGCGCCACACGATGCCTTCTTTCTCCCTGCGCAGGCGCAGGGCGGAAAATTCCAGTCTGCCCTTTTCCCCTCCCCCGACAACAGCAACAGCCAGGCGTGGGCGGAAAAATCCAGTCTGCCCTTTCCCCTCCCCCGACAGCAGCAACAGCCAGGCGTGGGCGGGAAACTCCAGTCTGCCCTCCACCCCAGCAACAGCAGCCACCAATCCCTAAACCCTGCCCCTTCCCCCAGCAATAGCGACAGCCAATCCCTAACCACCACCCCTCCCCCGTCCAGTACCGCCCACTGACCTTTCGCCGGCAACCAATCAGAACAGGGCGTGGCTTCGCCCAATCAGCCTTCCCCAGCCCCTATAAAACTGTTGCCTCTCCCTCAATAAAGTGGACTTGCGTGTTTACCTTGTCTCCGTGGTAGTTCTTCTGCCGTGCGCCCTCCAGTCCTGAGAGCCCCCGACAAGGGCCTGGCCTCCCTTGTCCCCAGTTCGTCGCCTGCTTCTCCGGGCGACCCCTTCGTCGCCGGCTTCTCCGGGCGACCCCGTCAGCCGAACCGCGCAACCCCTTGTGAGACCGATCCCTCGTCTGCTGCCGGACCGACCCCTCGTCCCAAGCGGGACCGACCCCTCGTCCAGAGCTGGACCAACCCCTCGTCCGCAGCCAGACCCCACCTCTACCGACCGAGCAAGCCGCCGCAGAGGAGTCTCAAGATGGAAGCCTTCGGAGTCTGAGAAGAAAGCTGGCACCGCCTGAGAGGAGCAAGCCAGGCCCAGCAGACTCGGAGCAAAGAAAAGCCACCCTCACTGCGTCAAGCACGGAGGTGGGGGGATGTCTGTTATGACAGCGCAACCTAGTCTGCCCTGACTGACACAGCAGGGGCAAGGGAGAGGCGATGCCCAGAGGAGCAGAGGCTTTCCTACGTCCACCCTGGATAGGCCACACGGTGGGTCCAAGACATCCTTCTTTCCATGCAACCCCACCTTGCCCGGCTGCCATGGGGGTCGACGTGTCATCATTTTATGCAGCCAAGTGGACCAAGCAACTTTGACCCAACAGGGGCTTGGGCCTGGGGAAGCGAGAAAGGAGCGTTCTTTCCAGTCCTCCATGCAGTAAGTGCTTGCCCCGTTTCTCCTCGAGGCCAGGCATGAAAGGCCGTGGAGAGGTAAGAGACACGCCGAAAATGGAGCAGGGAAAGGGGCTGGAAATCAACGGGGCTGGGGGACGGCCTGGCAAGGCAGGGTCCCTGCCCTCCTGGGTTGCCGTCTGAAAACCTGGCCTTCGTGCAGTCCACCCCTTCTCCCCCAGCCCCCACTCGATGGGTGGGCTTATGACTCGTTTTCTCAGATCAGAGCAAAGAAGGAGGAATAAATGCTTCTCAGTGGAGGTCAAAGTCAGCGTCCCCATTGATGCCAGCTGGACATCAGGCCCCCCAACATGACAGCTGAGGGGGGCACTGTCCTCTCGGGTCACCCCCAGCCCCACCTTCAGAAAATCAATGCAAACCCAGATTGGGGGGTATCGTTCTCCAGGACACTGGCCAGTCACCCTCCAGATCCCACGGTCACAGACAAGGGGGACTGACAGGCCACCATGGCCAGTGGAGGAAGGAGAGCACGGAGGGGACGATCCTGGGCAAGCTGGGAGGCTGAAGCCAGCTGGGGCGTCTTAGTTTAGACAAACAGTCCCCGGAGAGGGAAGAGCCTTTGCAGGGCTCCAAGGAAACGCCCTGGGCTACTTTTCTGTCAATCCAAAACGATTCCAAAATAAGAAGTTTACGTGAAACATAAAATGTGGGAAAGAAAGTGGAGACGGTGAGCACAGACAAGTTTAAGCTTGTGAGCAGGCTTCATGGGAATGGGGCAGGAGTTAAAAGGTGTGGGATCGGGGGGTGTTTGTTTTTTAAGATGGAAATATTCAAGGGTGCATTTTGGATTATTGTTGTAATAGGATTGATACAGTAGAGAGGAAAAGAAAATACCAAGCCAGAACAGAGAAAGAAAACAGTTACCCTTCCCCATCCGTGCTGTTCATCCGGGAGAGCTATTTTGATGTGCCAAAAATCTACAGATCAGCAATAGTGCAAAATGGATGAAGGACGTCTTCATTTAACCACAGGGGATGGAACCAGCCCTAACTTTTCTTTTGCCAATTGCAGAAGGTCTCAGAATCATTTTGTTATATTAGTAATGGAATACGAACCGCACGTAGAGCATGGAAATTTATTCATGAACCATTTCAGGTTTATATAGTGTTTTCTAGATGTACCGTTATATTATAAAAGCAAAATGTATTGAAATGTGCAAATTATGGCTCTTTTCCCCTGCGATCCGGGCGGAGACCGAGGCCTGTTCTCCACACGCGCAGGAAGCTGTCAGCGTGCTCCTGAGGGTCTGCTGGCTGGCGGAGGGACGGCCCCGGGCTCCTCCTCTAAGGCACGGCGGGAAGGGGCAGAGGCCTCCTGATCATGCCGCCCGGGCAGGAGGCGCTAAAGCAGCTGCAGCTCGAAAGAGCTCTGACCCCAGCTGCAGCAGGGGGGACGGGAGACCCCCGGCAGCCCCCGCCCTCGTTGCTGGACACAGCCTCCCGGCCCTGGGCAGGACCTCAGCGTGGCAGGGCCTCTGGGGCTACACGCAGAGCACTGCCCCGTCTCCTGAGCAGCCTCTGTGTCCAGGCGCGCACGCCCTCTCCTGCTGGCGAGGATAGCCGTAGCGTCCCAGGCGGTCAGCGAGGCTTTCAGTTATCCCAACAGCGCGTCGGGTCCTCTACCAGGCCCGCAAGGACCGTGCACGTGGAAACCCCACAGCGACGTCCGGGGATGCTAGAGGGAAAGCTAGAAGATAAAATGGGTATAAACCGGGTGCCTCAGCGAACCCTGGGGTGGCTGAGGATTTGGCTAAGAATGCAAATATGCTAATGTTCTTCAGAACCTGGACCAAACACGTCACCCGCACAGGGTATTGATGGTAGGGGGCTATAGGGGGAAAACGCACCTCAAGCACACTTTGTGGTGGGATATGAAAGTATTCGTGTTGTCGTAGGTATGTTTTCTCTATAGGTAGAGGTCCACAGAGCAGCTAACAAAATATTAAGCTTCCCTTCTGGGGAAGTCCTGCTGCTTTCTCAAATGAAATGGCAAAAGTCTCTGGAATACATAAGCCATGCCTAATAAAAGAAAAAAGGCCAATATGTCATGCTCTCAAACTTAATGCTGGCACTTATGAAACTTATTCATATAAATATAAAACTGCCTAGTTGTACTTAAAGCCTAAGACGTACTTCCTGAAAAGCCTCTTTGTTACTCAAATATGACCCCTCTCTACACCAAACTCAGCAAAAAAAAAACACAACAACTCACTTCCTTCCCCCAGCATGGGACATGACTCCCAGGAATGAGTCTCCCTGGCACCAAGGGATTACTAAGCAGTTTTGGGCGGCTGGCTACATTGGAAAACGGCACCCCGACTGGGGCCGGGGCTATCCAGGCAGAACAGATGGACAGGAGGGGCCTGCCACCTGGGGACACACCTAGATGTGACGGCGTCAGTTTACAGAAGCTAGAAACCATGGTTAGAGGTCCAAAGCCGCGCCAGTGGAGGCCAGCTCACGGGCAGACGACCACGCTGCCCCCCGCTGCCCGCCTTGTTCTGCCGGCCAGGGGCCTTGGCGAGGAGGAGCCGCGTGCTCAGACGTCCCGCCACCCTGTGGCCTGCGGACGCTGCCTCAGGACGGGAGCTCTGTGCAGCCCTAGGCCCTTCGACGCGCACCTGGACGGGCCTCCTGCTCCTCACCTGCACGGTAACCTGGTGGCCACGCTGACATCCCCTGAGAGCCGGCGTGAGCGAGGGTGCCTGGGGGCCCCGAGACGCCCCAGGGTTCTCGTCAAAGCTTAGCCTAGAGGCTCTGAGAGGCACAGGAGCCCGGGACTGTGCAGAGCCCAGAGAGGGTCTGTTCCCCAGGAGCCCGCCACCTGCGGGAGGCCGAGCCGGGGGCTGCTGAGGGCGTGGACGCGGCCGGGGACATTGTGGGCGCCAGGCCTGCCTGCCGGCGACCTCAGGGCGCTCACGGTGCTGTGAAAACGACCGCACCCGCCTCGGCTGAGAGGGCGAACCCCGCCAGGCCTGCAGCTGCCAGTGGAGCTGCAAGCAGCTGACCGATGGGCGGGCGGGGAGAGCACCTGCTCTTAAGATGCAATAAATAAAAATAAAGTGCCCCTAAAACGGCCTGGTGCTGCGGGGCGCAAACCCGGCGGGTTAATGGAGACGCGCTGGAATGAGCGCTCACTGGGAACTGGGTTATGTCAATTCCAGGGTGGGGTCCCCTGGAAGGGGGGGATCCCAAGAAGAAGAGGCCATGGTGGGCTCACCAAGCTGGGGTGGAACACGGAGTGGGGGTGGGGTTTAAGAGAGAAAGAAGGAAAAGAAGGAAGGGATGGAGAGAGGGGAGAGGGAGAGAGAGGGAGAGAGAGAGGGAGGGGGAGGAAGGAGGGACAGGGGCGGGAGAGAGGGAGGGAGAGAGGGAGGAGGGAAGGGGAGGGAGAGAGGGAGGAGGGAAGGGGGAGGGAAGCGGGAGGGAGGGGAGAGGGGGAAGGGAGCCCTGGTACCCCCCCCCCGCCCCTGCTCTGGAATCTCAGGCCAGGGCAAGAGGACGGGAGAAGGCACAGGAGGTCCCGGTGGCCCAGGGTGGCTGAGCAGAGGCCCGAGGCCTGGCCGGCTTCCCTGTGGGGCCCTGGCTGGAGCAGAGGCTGGAGCTGCCTGGGGCCCGGGTCAGCAGGGTCGCCAGCAGCCCAGCCACGGCCACGCAGCCCGGAAGGCGGGGATGCCTGCCTCTTGGCTCTTTACAGGCCACCACGTCAGCCTCATCTCTGTCCTGCTCCCACCACTCCCCTCCCCTGCCCAGGCCCCCTGCCCTCTCCCGCAGGCCCTCAACCATCCCCGAGCCCCTCCCCAGTTGTCCCAAGACACCCCAGCTCACCCGGCTGCTCCCCAAGCCTGTTCCTTGCCACCTTCGGCTCCTCCGTCCTCCCAGGCCCATGAGCCACATCCGGGTCCCCGGGACCCCCACCTTGTCTGGCCTTCCCACGCCTGACCAGCCACCTCCCATCCACCTGCCTCTCCGTGACCTCTGAGCCCAGCCCGGGGCCAGCGCCTGGCTCTCTCCCGCTCTCCAGGCCATTCTGCAGCCTTCCCACTGGGGTCCTGCTCCCAGGCTGCCCCCGCCCCGCCCTCCTCGCCGAGACCACAGTGGGAGCTTTGCAAAACCCGCCTCAGCCCGGGGTCCCTCTTATCCTCCACTTACCCCGTGATGACACTGCAGGGCAGGCTGAGGCCTCGGGGCTGCCCCTCCCTGCCAAGGTCTCGCCATTCACTCCCGCTGCTCCCCCCACACCCCGCTGTTCCTGAGTTCCTCCGTGCCACCTGCGCATGGCCCCGTCCCCCGCCGAGACCCCAGGCTCCTGCAGGAGGGCACAGGTGCCACCCATGTGGTAGGGGCCTCCTGGGAAGGCTGCACCTAGGCAGAGCCGGACATGGCTTGGAGGCTGTTGGACCCACTTCCAGGGACCGGCTCCGCGTCCCTCGGCTCAGGGCGGGAGGAGGGTGGAGGCTCCCCACGGCTCGCTGGCGCTCACTGAGCCCTTCTCGCACGACCAGCCCTGCGGGGTGCTCAGCAGAGAAAGGAAATTCTGCTGGACGGAGACAGGTTACACCTTGTGTCTACGCGGCTTCCAGAGAATGGAAGTCTCCAGCCGAGGGTTGTGAGCAAGTGTTTGCTGTGCGGGACAAGGGATGGAAAGAGGCTGCTGCCCGCAGGTGGGGGAACGTCCCCCGGCCTTCGAGAGCATCGCCCTCTGTTCCCTGGGCCACGGGCAGAGGCGGCCCCGGGGGTCGGCGGGCACGGGAGGCGGGACCCCCTCAGGCTGCCCGCTGGCCCAGCCCCTCCCTCGGCGGCAGCTGAGAGCTTGTTACTGTCACCGGGCGGCCACAGAGCGAGCCCTTCAGGAGGGAGACGGCAGAGGGCAGAGGGGACAGAGGGGACGGCGGCGGCAGCTGAGAGCTCGTCACTGTCACCGGGCGGCCGCAGAGCGAGCCCTTCAGGAGGGAGACGGGTACCGCAGAGGGGACGGCGGTGAGCAGCTGGCGAGAGGCGGCACACCCGCGCTCCCCAGGCTCCACCAGGCCGCAGCGTGACAAACGGCCGCCGGGGCGCCGTGGTCTCTTGGGCCATCTCCGGCGCCAGGCTGATGTTAATGACATCATTGACGGCGCCACGTGTAGCCGTGCCCCTGGCGCCGGGCGCATGATATTAATGCAGCTTGATTTTCAGAAGGTCCCCGGGCACGCCGTGCGCAGGATAACATCCATTAGGTGACCGTGGAATGGTGCACGTCGAGGTGGGACAAGCTGGACGAACGCGGCCATTGGGTTCCCGGAAGGGGCCTTGGCAGGACGAGATGACCTGGAGCTGAAGATTCTTCTGGACGTTTCTCCATTTCTAACGCCCGGAGGTACCAGTGGACGGGACGGCTCGGACGGCTACCACGAGCCTGTGGCCTTGGGCAGGCCGGGGCCGGGCCTCAGTTTCCCCTCTGCTCATGAGGAAAGAGGGTGTCAGGAGGCTCAGGGCTGCCCCCCTGCACACGCACGTCGGGAGTGGATTGATTTGATCCTTGACCCCAAGGGGGGCCAAAGGACTTTCCTTCCTTCCAGGGTGTCCCTGTGCCGGGGCTGCTGGGACGAGGGCCGCCAGCCAGGTGGCTCAGGAACAACCGGTGTTTACCAGCTCAGTCCTGGAAGCCAAAGCCACCATGGAGGGGCGCGCCCTGAGGTCTCCGAGAGCGCCTGCCCCTGGCCCCTCACTGGCCTCGGGCAGCCCCCGGGACTCCTTGGCCGGTGGCCCCCACGCCTCCCCCAGGGGCCGCCCTGCCTGTGTGCCCGGGTCGCCTCTCCCCATCCTGAAAGGACCCAAGTCATGCGGGGGCGGAGCCCACCCCACCGGCACCTCACGTTCATCTGCCTAATCCCATCCGCATGCCTGGTTCCAGCTGAGGGGACGTGCCGAGGCCCTGGGGTTAGAATGTCGGCGTTTCTTTTTGGGGGACGCAGCTCAGCACGTATCACACACAGGGAAGCAGAGGCACAGGAAGATGGTGGCTCTCCTGTCGCCGCAGAGCCCTGCGCAGTGGGGCGTCTGGGGTCGCCGTCCGCGTGCCGGCTGCTGGGGGAGGCGCGCCTGCTTCCGGAGAGCCGCGCCCAGCTCCGGGCGGACGGTCCGACGGTCCGTGCTCAAGAGCGGCAGGTGGGGTGGCCCCCGAGGCTGCGGGACGAGGCCTGGGCCCCTCGCCCACCCACTGAGTCCACAGCCGCGGGGCATCCCATGCGTCCCCACCTGGCTGTGCTGCTCGTAGGGTGCCCGGGAGGGCGGAGAGGCTGTGCCCTGCCCGGCTGTCCACACGCTCGGCAGAGGGGCGGCGTGGCATCTGGGGCAGGGGTGTCAGGCCTGGGAGGGAAATGGGCGACAGGGGATTGTGGCCCCAGGGGCTCGCACCCGAGGAGGGGCACCCCAGAATGGAGAGGGGACGATGCGTAGGGCCTCGGCGGGCACGCGGGTCGGTGGGCGCCCTCGACAGCAGAGCCCGTCCTCCCTGATGGCTTTGCCTCCTGGGCAGGAGCTGGGGCTGGCCAGTCCCGCCTGTCCCATGGCTCGATGGCATAGGCACCGCGTGGCCATGGGCGTCCTGGACGTGGCGGCGATGGAGCCCGCCCTGGCCTGAGGTGGGCACAGCCTCCGAGCCCGCGGGTCTCCAGGGTGTCAAGACAGCGCGCCCAGAGGGTGACTGACGCGTTGCTCTTATTATAACGTTTGCGGAGTATGAAGGATTAAAATTTTAATACTGCCTGGATTAAAAAGAAGGTCTCAATGAGAAAATACATCTCCCAATTTCCATCTCAGCCCGACGACTGCAACATTAATGGGAAATAGTACAAATTGAATTCGTTTCATTCTCGTTACAAGGATGGGGTGACAAGCTGCTGTGATTCGTGACACCAAGTTCCTGAGAAGCAGGGCAATCCAAGCACAAAACTCTGACTTTTCCAAGGGATCCGGGACCGGAGCTGGCAGCAGGGACGAGCCTGGGTGGCGTGGGGGGCGATTCTGAGGCCACCTGCCACCTGCAGAGCACAGGTACGGCTCAAGGCCGACGGGAGCCTCGACCGGGGGCTGTGCAGGTGGAGAGACATGCAGGAGGATGCTTCCACGTTCATGCCGTTGACCGAACGGAGGCTTGCTCAGACCCCAGGAGAGCGGCTGGCCTTCCGGGCCCGCAGAGCCGAGCCCCTGCCCCCTGCACCTGCTGCTGGCTGGCATTCGTCAAGGGGAGCCACAGGGCAGCCCGCTCGGCACCGCGCTCCCTGGGCTGCCTCACCTTCCCGCGCTGGACCCCCTGCGTCCTGGAGAAGTGGTGCCTCCTCTAGTTTGGAGGGTCCGACGGAGAGACCCCGCCCAGGTACTTTACGTGAAATCATCACAGCAGGAATGCTCGCTGTCTTCCGCCCTCGCCCAGTGCACGACCCAGTCCCGGGCCCCGTCCTCCGCAGGACACCCTGTCCCACGTGATGGCTCTGCTGTCCCTTCTCTGTCGTTAGCTGTCCCCGGAGTACCTCGTCTCCAGGGCTGGGGTCTCACTCGTCCCCCTTGGGGAGGCTCCAAAGAATGGGGCCCAGAAGAACTCAGGTGTTTCCCATGCTGTGCCTGCCGCCAGGCCTTCTTCCAGAGGGTTCCGCAGCGTGGCTTCCCCGTGGGACCCCACCCGTGGCTCTGCCCGGTGGCGGCAGCTAGCACCCCTCCTGGGGCTGGGTGGGCTGGCCCACGGCGACTGCAGCTGCGGATGGTTTGGCCGCCCCGTCCCAGGCCGCAGCACTGCCTGCGTGGGACGCTGACGCCAGGGTGGCCGGTGGCTCTGCTGGCAGGTGCGGGCATGCTGGAGGCGGAAGCGTGAGGGACTGGCAGCCTCCCGCCTCCGCGCCGGGGGACGTTGCGTCTGCAGGTCTGTGAACAGGGTAACCCAGACGGAGGGGAGCCCTTAGTGTGAAGAAGGCGACGCCTGCTCGACCCGGGGTCTAAATTTAAAAATGCCATTCGTGGTCGACATGAAACCAGCAGCGTCCTCACCATCCACCCCACACGCCGCGCCTGCGCAGAGAGCAACCGCCCCGTGATTGCAGCCAGGGAGCAGGCTCGGGGTTACCCAGCCCTGCGTGGCGCCAGAGGCCCCTCCTGGAGGGCCGCCCCGTTCTCCCGCGGGGGACAGTGCCGGCGGCCGTGCAGCCCCAGCCGGGGGGGATGTCAGCGGTCTGACACTCGGTCGCTTGTCCTCTGGACTCAGCACTGACCGGGCAGCGGTTTGAATGCCACCTCCCAGGGACGTTCACGTGAGCGGTGACTGCTCGGGGACCGGCTGCCTTGACTGCAGGCAGAGCCCGTCGTGCAGGGGGACGTTTGTCTTGGAAGGAGCCAGAAAACGGCACTCTCCCATCTTACCTCCGACGTCCAGGAGTAAAGGGGTGGGGGTCTTTCTCCCCCAGGAACTCACCCTCCTCCCCAGCTCCCGGGCGCTCCGTCCTGGCTGAGCTACACGCAGGAGCTGCCCTGAAGCCCAGGAGACTTGACCCACCTTAGCACACGGGAACGGATATTTTCCCGTTAGCTGCACTGGTCCTCGCTATGATTTCATTTAACTCTCGTTGCAGTTGGGGCTCCAAGACCTGCCGCAGTGTCCCCTGCAGTGCCCAGGCCACTCTCCTCCTCGGCCACCTTCCTGGAAGAGTGCGTCCTCCGGGCTCAGCCTCCCTCTGCCTCGACTCCTCCGTTCCCACGTGCCCAACTCCAGTCCCTCCAGGTCACACTTCCGAGGGCCCAGGTCCCACAGCCCCGGGTTGTGCCCTCTGCCCCCTGCCCCCTGCCCTCTGCCCCTCCTTAGCCCACATGGGCCTCGGATTCTTCATGAGCATCACATCTACGCATCCACCCACCCACAGCTGCCCGCCCCCCACACCCGCACCCCGCCCTGCCACGCCCCACCACGCCCCCGCCACGCCCCCACCACGCCCCAGCCGGGGGCTCCACAAATAGCCTGAATGGTAGGAATTCAGCAGACCTAACCCCAGCCCTGGCGCCCTGCGGGTGACGCACAGGGAAACAGGGAAGGCGCCCTCCTCTGCAGGGTCTAAGGCCGGGCTTGTCTGCGAGCGGTCTCCATTCTCAGGCTGCGCTCACTTTTTTTACTTTTTTTTTGGTTGAATAGACTTTCTTTTCAGAGCAGTTTTCAGTTTCCCGGAAAACTGAGCAGGAAGCACAGAGTGCACCTGCGTGTCGTGCCCCCACACCTTGCCTCGATTTGGTGCCTTTGTTACAGCCGATGACCCAGGACTGACACCTGTCCTCTGAAGTCCATTCCCACGATGCTTCCCTCTCGTGGTGTCCGGTCTGGTGCCGACAAACACGCCACGTCCCGCACCTGCCAGCAGTGTCGTGCAGGACAGGTTCACCTCCCTGAAAGGCCGGGGCCCCCTGGTCATCCCGCCCTCCAGCTCCCAGACCCCCGGCGGCTGCGGCCCCTCGAGCGGCTCCGACCCTTCCGCAATCCCTGCGTAGGCATTCCACACGCCTGCCCCGGCCCGGCTCCCTTCAGCTTCCTCGCGTCCTGGACCTGACGGCGCGTTTCCTTTCCCTCGGGCAGGGCTTCTTACAAGGGGCCTGTGGGCTTGAATCGAAATCCAAAAAACGCCTTCTTGTGGGGAGCGTTGGTGCGGTGCGATAGTTACTGACGTTCACACGGGACGGAAGGGGACGTGCAGAGCTGGCCTCGCGGGGGCCGCGTCCTGCCCCACCGCCTGGGCAGCTCTGCAGAGGCTGAAGCTTGGGGTGAGCCCACGGAAGCGTCTTCTGTGTCGGGCCTGCAGCGGGCTTGCTGTCCCGCCTTCCCGGCCCCCTCCTGCCCAGGGCCCCGCTCCCTGGCCGCCCCCCTCCGAGTGCCCAAGTGGGGGCTGAGGCCCCGCATCCCGCCCTCCGGAGGAAGAGCAGGGCTGCGTCCTGGGTTGTGCCGCCGCCTCTATCGTCCTCGACGTTGATTTGCGTTATCCCCAAGGCCGCGCTCCCAAGGGGTTCCCTTTGTTAGCAAACGCGGCGCAGCCTTGGTTAGCTGGCACGGCCACCGTCACCCCTAGACTGTGATCTGAACGGTGCTTAAGGTCCCGCCGGAGAATCACGAGCCCCCTCCGTCCCCTTGCATGTCTCAGGGAGGAGGCTCAGAGCCACGTGCTCCCGCTTCTCGGGGAGCCCAGCCCCAGAGCCCCTGTGCCCGTGCACACGGCCCCCACCACCCCGGGGCCCCAGATGGAGCGGTGCCCATGGGCACTCCTGCAGCGGGCGCTGCATCCACTGTCAGAGGGAGCGGTGCCGGGTGGGCGCGCCTGCAGTGGGCGCTGCATCCACTGTCCTCCGCCTTCTACCGAGGGGACAGCGAGAGCTCCAGACCATGCCTGGGGGGTGCCGTTGTGAGCCATTCCCCACCGCGGTGACAACACCCAGAAATGAGGCATGAGCAGAGGTTACGTGGGAGAGCGAAGCACAGGAGGACCCACTCCGACATCCAGAGGAGCTTCCAGTGCCGAGGGCAGGGGTGCGGCCGGGCGAGCACCGGGCAGGGCAGGCCCCCTGGCAGGGCCCGGAGGCCCGGGCTGGACAGGCGCGAGGCCCAGAGACGGGCATGAGGGCAAAGCCCCGGGTGTCCGCAGGACTTCCTGTGCTCCTGATGCTCCACTGGTGCTGGACCCTGGGCGGGTCGCAAGGCAGATGCCGAGACCCGCCTGCCCCTCGGGCTTCTGTCTCTTCCGCCACTCGTGGCCTTGAACGAGGCTGCCTAGACACAGACGGGCCAGTGGCCAGCAAGCCTGCGCCTGCCGCCCAGAGCCCAGGCCTGGCCACCTGGCCAGCTGAGCCGGCTGGTCACTCTCAGTCCCTGAGGTCCTGGAGCAAATGCCGTGGGGCCCCCTTGGTGTCTCCAGGGCCCGTCCCTGGATCCGTTCCCGCCCCTCCCCCATCGTGCACCCCGTGAATCAAGGAACCCGAGGTGGGGGCTGTGCCCACGGAAGAGCCTGCACCTCTGTCCTAGGGAGGGATGCAGGGCCTGGAGCAGAGGCAGGGGGTGGCGTGGCCCCAGTGTGGACGGTGACGGGCTCTGGCTGTGGAGGGAGAAGCCGAGGAGGCAGGTCGGGGAGGGCAGCCCGGAGTCTGGAGAGGGTGCGCCTCCCGATTCTGGCCAGAAAATGCCAGGTGACGAGGCTGTGCAGAACGGAGGCCGACATGGGGGTGGAAGCGCCCATCTGGGGGCCGGCAGGGCCAGTCAGGGCCGGCCAGCGGTCATCCCCGGGAGGGGCAGGCGCTGTCCTCATGCGTGTGCATGCATGAGTGTGCGTGTGTGCTTGTACAGATGTGCTAGTGTGTGACTGTGTGTGCCTCCATATATCTCTATGAGAGTGTGTGCATACATTTGTGTACCTGTGTGTCTTTGCGTGCATGCGTTTATGCACGTGTCTGTGTGTGCAGGTGTTTATGACACGTGTGTGTGTGTGTCTGGGGCCTGGAGCCTGCAGCCCTGCAGGATGGACCTTGGACAGAGCACATGGACGATGGATGGCCGTGGAAAACCACCTCAACGTCCCAGGGTGGGGTGGATGGCATCAGGGCACCGACATGAAATCAAATACTGCTGCAGCACAGATATGTTGTTGCACAAACACATGCCCCTTTTCCAAAACCAGCTGGTGGAATGGTCCCTTTGGATAAGGCAACATCTGATATACATGGGCTCGTACATTTACATGTCCCCTTATTCCTAATGGGTAGTGATAATTACTACTAGTGTCAAGGTTTTCATTTTTAATACAGATCAGGCACTTTTCATGAATTGTCTTTTTTACCCAAAACTCTTAGAAATATTTATTTCACAAGCCAAGACCAGGGGATGCTACTACTTTCAAATTCCCCTCCTTCTAGACAGCGTTTTGTTCTTTGGTTACAGCAGACCCAAGCCCTCCGCAGGGACGTCCTTTTCTGGGGAGGTACGGGAAGGAGGCGGGGGCATCGCGGCATCGACTCCGTGCCCAGGGAGGCGGGCACCTCTGACCTCCGATCTTTTCCACTTCTACGTGGACCTGGCTCTCCCCTCCCCACGGCCGCTGCCCTGGGTGCTGAGGCCAGCGGAGAGGCAGGGTCTGCGCCGGCCCCTTCCCTGCACCTTGGGGCTGAGCAGGCCAGGGGCTTTCAGAAAGGTTGCGAGGGGCACCTGCCCATTCTCTCCTCTGCAAAGAGCTGTTTGGAGGAATCCCTCACGGCTGGGTCCCTGGGGATGGGAGGTGGAGAGAATCTCATGCACACAGTCAGCTAATCTGGAGAACATGAGGCCACCACCGAGGGATCTTCACAGCATGAGCTTCTTCAGTACAGTTATCAAAACACAACCAATCCAAGGTCCACAGGATGGAGGAATAGAGTAAGGATGAGAGTGG
Organism: Dasypus novemcinctus; assembly: GCF_030445035.2. NCBI lineage: Eukaryota > Metazoa > Chordata > Mammalia > Cingulata > Dasypodidae > Dasypus > Dasypus novemcinctus. Next base: position 110,060,470 of record NC_080684.1, on the reverse strand, counting down.
ACTTACTGATATTCTATTCATGAACTATTGTGACTAGTAATCGAAGAAAATGTGGCATTGGTGTAGAGAAAGTGGCCATGGTGGCTGCTGGGGGTGGGGAATGGGAGGAAGAGATGTGATGTGGGGGCATTTTCGGGACTTGGAGTTGTCCTGGGTGGTGCTGCAGGGACAGTTACTGGACATTGTATGTCCTCTCATGGCCCACTGGGTGGACTGGGGGAGAGTGTGGGCTATGGTGTGGACCATTGACCATGAGGTGCAGCGGTGCTCAGAGATGTATTCACCAAGTGCAATGAATGTTTCATGATGATGGAGATTGTTGTTCTGGGGGAAGGAGTGGGGTGAGGGGGGTGAGGGGTATATGGGGACCTCATATTTTCTGAATGTAAAAAAAATAAATAAATAAAAACAAAAAAACAAAAACAAAAAAATGGCTACCTCCAGGGCAGGACGGCCCGGGCAGGGGGCCGACTCTATCCCGAAACTAAGTGCTGGATTGAGCTGAGAAAGAGCAAAGCTGGGCATCGCGCACAGCTCGGCACAGCGAGCCATGGACCTGCCCTGCCCATCTCTGTCCTGGGCAGTGTCCTGCCCCTGAGCATCTGTGTAAAACTCTGTGCTCTGCCACGGGCCAGCCCCCTCGGAGCCGAGGACGTGACGATGCCCTATGCCGTGTAGGGCCAGTGGGTCATCGGTCAGAGCCAAGCTGGCAGCGACTCAGGTTCCCACCTGGACATCACACGAGGAGCAGGACGCACATGGCGCACCCGCAGAAAGCACACGAGGCAGACTGCACGGCCACCTGCCCCACGTCTCAAGAGCCCACTTGTCGACGGCCACCCCACCCCACCCTCCAGCCCCGAGGAAGCCAGCCGGCTCTCCCGCACGGTACTCTGGGTGGTGACGGGGGTGCAGCTGCGTCCCCCGCATCTCAGAGGCCTCCAGGTCCAGCCCAGCTCACAGTGGGAGAGACAGAGCAGGGGGGCGGGGGGCACCTGCCCTGGGCACCTGTCATTGGCAGGAGCTGGCCTCAGGGTCCTGCCTGGGCGCACACGGCTGGGATGCGTGGGCTGCACATGGACCTTTGGGGTGCCGGTTTTATTAGGAGAAAGTGACCCGTTCCCCGTTACTTAAATATCGGTGCTTTCTAAGAACCTCCCTGACTTAACGACCGTAAGAGTAAACTGAAGAAGGATCCAGAACTTGAGCACAGTGGGAAGCCGTGGGCGTGAAATCCAGAAGCAAGGAAAGTGGGCGAGGCGGAGCAGCGCCCTTCCCGGGAGGCGGCAGAGAACCTGCACCCGGAGAGCAGCCTGCGGCCGGCGCAGGGCGGGGAGGAGACAAGAACGGCTGAAGCGCGGGCGCATCGCGCCTGTTTGCTCACCCCTTAGCCTGAACCAAGAGGGGAAAGCAAACACGCCGCTGCGTGGGGAACGGCCTCCCCGGCAGCTGCGGGGCGACCTGAGCACGCTTGTAAACCTGCCCCCATGTCGCCAGCGCCCTCCTCTCCATCCGCAGGCCAGCTCCGGCCTCTGCAGCTTCCAGGTGTCCATCCCCCAGGGCCACGCCCTGTCCTCACAGGGACTGACCCCTCCAGTCAGCAGCCTGGAAGGCGCTGCCTCCCTGAAATAGCCCTCCCCTGCGCCCTCTGCGCTGCCCCGCGTCCCAGCCCCTGCCGCGGACACCCACCCTGCCGCTTCCTCTGATGGTTCCCCTGCAGGCGCCCCCACGGCCTCCCCCCTGGCTGCCGCCTGGGGGTCCAGTGTGACCTTGGGGAAATCCCTGTCCTCTCCGGCTTCTGGGACCTCACCAAGAAAACGGGCCCCTGCTTCCCGGCTGCCAAAATGGAGCACCACAAACCGGGGCCGAACCCAGCGTGGATTTGTCCTCCCCCAGTTCCGGAGCCCGGGGTCCAAACTCCAGGTGCGGGCAGGCCGCGAGCCTCTGGGCGCCGTGGGGGGGAGGGGCATCCGGCGTAGGCACCGGTCAGTCAACACGACCCCTTCTCGAGGGCCGTGCTAAATTCCAGCAGTGAAGACCTTTTCTCCAAATAAGGGGGAGGACGTGGGGGAGCCCCGGAGCCCCGTCCCGCCACTCCAGGCACCCGTGCAGCGCCTCAAGCAACTCGGGCCCACCCCGCCCTGAGAACGCGGCCCGCGCCGCCCTCGCCCTGTGCCCGTCCTGCCAGCCTGCTGGCCCCACGCCCTCCCCAAAGCGTCCTGAGACCCAGGTCCCTCCACTGAGGGTCCAAGCACACCAGGGGCAGCGGAAACTGCCCAGGCTCTGGCGCCTGCTGGGGAGACGGCGCGCGGCCGAGCTTGCCGGCGGAGGATGCAGGCCAGGCCATTAGTGCGCTCCGCTCCGCTCTGCGAGTTCGATTGAATGAGATTTTTGGTTTGGCCCCACTGGTTATTGTGCTTTTGCATTATTTTATTGCGCAAATTCCGATAGTGTCAGCAGAATCTGGAGGCAAACTGAGCAGCTACTATGAAGTGTGAAAAATTACCCTCGGCTAATGCAATCAAGCCATTTGCTTATGGGATTACTGCATAGAAATGAGGCCTCCGGGCCTCGCAGCAGCTCCGGTCACCTTCCGGGCTGCAGCGGCCTCGGCCAGGGGGGCTGTCCCCAGCCTCGGCACGCAGCACTTTGGCTGGCGTGGGGGCAGAGGTTGGGGTGGTTGACGACAGCTGTGTCCAATGTTCCAGGGACAGCCCTGTATTAGCCAAAGGGGTGCTGATGCAAAATACCAGAAACGGGTTAATTTCTATAAAGGGTATTTATTTGGGGTAGGAGCTTACAGATACCAGGCCATGAAGCTAAGCTACTTCCCTCACCAAAGTCTATTCCCACATGTTGGAGCAAGATGGCTGCTGGCATCTACCAGGGCTCAGGCTTCCTGGGTTCCTACGTTCCTGGGGCTTGCTTCTCTCTGGCTTCAAGGTTCCTTCCTTCCTGGGCTTCTTCTCTTTCCTCTGCGTGCTGACTTCCCGGGTCTTCAGCATCAAACTCTAACATCAGAAATCCCCGCATCAAAAGCTCCAACTCTGTCCTTTGCCAGGCCTTTTATCGCCCTAATCATAACTCAATCGTGCCCAGGTGCAGGTCAGATTACAAACATAATCCAATATCTATTTTTGGAATTCATAACCATATCAAACTGCTCCAGGCCCTGACCTGGGAGCCAGGCAGGCCACAGGCGGGCACAGACACGGGGTGGGTGCGAGCACTCAGCCAGCGGGGGCCGGCAGTGCCCCCGCCCGGCACAGGAGGAGTCGCACTCGGGAGCTCTGCCTTCCCCGGCCTGAGCTGGGGTGGGCAGGGGCTGTCGTGTGGCCGCATGTGCCCAGGGCCTCTGGAAGCCCCCACGGCCCACTGGCTCACAGTGCCGGCAGCAGACAGAGGTACTGAGGGGCTTAAGACCCCTGAGGTCCGGGCCGCCCAAGACCAAGCGAGTCGGCATCTCGGTGGGGGCTGCTCGGGAATTCTCTCGTGTGTCCTGGGGTTTCGTGAGCAGCTGCCGAGGACCGTCTTCCTAAACTGAGCCCGGAGTGTCACAGCAGAGACACGGGGGACGCGCCTGGAAGACGGCAGGAAGGCTCACGCCCCGGTGCCTCCCAGGGGCAGGCCAGTGACAGGCAGGGATGAGTGGTGGGTGGGCTGATGGCTGGTGGGTGGGCAGGGGGCGGATGGTGGGTGGTGGCTGGGTGGTGGGCGGGTGGTGGGCGGGTGAGTGGACAGTGGGTGGCTCAATGGTAGCTGGTGGGTGGGCAGTGGGCAGATGGCAGGTGGCTCAATGGCAGGTGGGTTGTGGGTGGGCAGACAGACCAACCAATGGCCCGTGGGTAGAGGATGGCTGGTGCAGGATGGGAGGTGGAGGGTGGGTGGTGGAGGACGGGTGGTGGAAGATGAGTGGGTGAGTGAAGAAAGGAGCAGGTGGGTGGGTGGATGGCTGGGCGGTTGCCTGACTGGGTGGGTGGGTGGATGCATGATGTGGGGTGGCTGGATGATAGAGTGACAGACGTACAGTATGCTGGGGACTGCACAGAAACATGAGATTTACTCCAAAAAAGTCGATTTACTGAGCAGGGGGTGGCTGAGTGGACTCTCCAGAAAGCCACTGAGGATCCAGCACACCTCCCAAGCTTCGTGGTCCCGGGGCTTGGGGACCCCCAGAGGCCAGCCTGGCCCCCCAATTCCAGGCCCAGAGGTCCATGCAAATCCATGTCCTCAGGTGCCCGCCCTGCTCCCACCCCCCTGGTTCCCAGGGCCTGGCACGCGAGTGCTGAGCTCAGCGTGTGGCTGGACGGGGTGTCCTCCTTGCGGCTGTGACGATAGCGGGGTGCGCGCCCCGCTCCTTTCCTTCCCGCTGCCCTTGGAGGTGGCAGCCTTGGGAAGCGGCCGTGGAGGTGTGGGCTTCCCTGCGCAGGCGCCCGGTCCCCCAGCCTGTCCTCGGGCTCCAGGGGGATCTGGACAGCTGGGTGCCATGGATAAGAGGCGGGGGTGAGTGGGGGTCCCATCTGGGGACCCGGCGAAGGGGGCGAGGCCGGGGCCAGCCCCGCACAGGGCGCCGGCCCCCCACGGCCAGCCGCATGCCGTCCAGCACCCAGACCCCGGTCAAGCCCCCACCGAGCTGTTGCGGGACCCCTGGGCCCCCACGGGAGAAGGGCCAGGGGAGACCCCTGAAGGGGTATGGCATCGGGAGGGACGCCGCGCACTCCGGGGCTTCCAGCTGACAGGATTAAACGCCGACATTTCCGAGTGACATGCTTCAAACAGGGGCGCAGCTGTAGGGTCCCAAGGCTGGAGCTCCAACGTGGGGGTCCCAGGGCGTCTTTGCCCTGCTGGCCTTCCTCCACACCTGCTGGGTGTCCAGGGGGCGGCCGGGCGGGACAGCGGGCAGGGACCATGGGCTCCCGGGGTGAAGCTCACCCCAGAGCCTGCCCGTTTAGGAGCAGGGCGGGCAGGGCGGGCACGGCTGGTGCCCACCCTGCTTGGAGCGGGCAGCGCTCTCGCCTCCGCAAGCTGCTAGAGCGCGTCCCAGCCAGATGCTCTGAGCTCGCGGCCGCAGGGACGCGCCGTGGCGGGGGACCATAAATCACGGGTAATTTCCAAGCCCGCCTCTCCCCCGCTCCTGGCCTACGACACGGAGGGCAGCGCCGCAAGGTCGGCTCCAGGACCAGGACGGCTGCAGGAGAGCTGGCGGCGGCCGACGCGTGGACTCGGCCGTGCACTGGGACGTCACCTGGGACGTCACCAAGAGGTGGCGGGTGACACCGCCCACCCCTGGGCCTCCCCACGCCCCCTGCAGAGCCAGGGCTTAGGGCGCGAGCCTGGGAGAGCAGGGGTGCGTCTGCACGCACGGCCGGGGCACTGGCCGAGGACTTCCTGGCGACGCCGTGGGGATCTGGGCAGGCCAGCGAGTCCTGGGGCCACGTCTGGGGGACGAGAGGCCTGGGTGCTGGGAGGGACCCCACCAGACTCTCCCCCAGGTGTCGGGCAGGAAGCGAGGGGACCCCAGGGCAGTCGGTGGCTGTGCAGGCACAGGCGTGCTCCGGGGCAGTGGGGTGCGCCGGTCAGGACGGCGGCGAGAGCAGGGTGGCCGCTTCCACTAACGTGCCAGGCACAGGTGCCGCGAAGCTGCCGCAGGCGCCGAGGCCGAGGCTGGGCGCTGCGTCCGAAGCCTGGAGGGCAGGAGCACCCTGGCCTCTCCGGGCCGTCTGACTCGGGCGTCCAGACTGCCAGGCGGCCCACCCTGAGGCCTCAGACCGCCTGCTCCGGGGCTTCGTCAGGCCCGGTCTCTTCCGAGCCCCTGCCGTTCTCTCTGTAGCGTTTGTTCTTACCTGGTACTGGGTAAGATTGGGTCAATTATTTAACTCGGTCTGTTTAGCAAACGAGGCTTCACAGGCGCACACACGTGAGAACGTTGGACGGGTTTCTCGGCGGAACAGGAATTCCTCGTCCAGCCCTCCCCGTCGAGGCGGCCCGGCCCCGGCGCTGTGTGGCTGGAACCCCGGCTGCGGCCGTGAACCAGAGCCGCCGCCTCCGGGCAGGAGGGGGCGAAGGTGTCTGAGGCCCCGAGGCCACTCTGGACTCCTGCTCAGTGGCTGGTGCTCATGGACCCGGGGTCGACTCCTCGTGGTTTCGTCTTCCCTGGGGATGTGGAACTCTCTGCTGGACCCCCAAATCCATCCAGCAGGTGGGGAGCAAGGCACTGTCCCTTCTGCCACGTTCCCTGGCTGGAACCCCAAGTATCACTCTGCTTGGTGGAAAGTGATTCTGGGGCCTGTGGCCCCACTGTGCACCCGGGACAGAAGCAAATGAGCAGACTCGCCACGGCCACGTGTGACAAACATGGGTGGGGGCAGCGCAGCAGTAAGCACCGCCCTCTGAGCAGCCGGGCCCCAGGAGCCCACCTCCCGCTGAAGCAGCGGGTCGTTGGAGGCAGGCATGGAAACACAGCCCCCAGGGGAGCTCTTCCCCGCGTTCGCCTCCTGATAAAAGCGGGACTCGTGAGAAGGTTGGAAACGCACCATCTCACAGGCCCCTGAGCAAGGACTGTTTGCAGCAAGAGAGGCCCGCGGCCGGCGCCCGGATGAGCAGTGGCCACCTGCGCCTCCAAGTCTCTCCTCCCAGGGCCTTTGTTATTTAAAAGGAGGAAATGATAAATCAGAGCCAAGCAACCCCGGGGACGCCTCCTTGGCCAGGCAACCGGAGCTGGGAAGGCCAGGGACAGGCCCGACGGCGCGTGCTGATGGGGCCTCCCGAGAGCGGGCGCTGAGCGTGCGGCCCGCTCCTGCGTTTTCCTGCTGCAGCGCCTTGCCCGAGCTGACAGATCAGCATGCTTCACACAAATCCAGGTCCAGCGCATGCCACCAAAGAGCCAGCCTGGGACCCTCCAAAGTGCCAATGCCACAAGGGAGAAACGAGGGCTGAGGGACGTTCTCAGGTTAGCAGAGTCCAAGGGGGACGAGAGCGGAGTGTGAGGCACCGTGCTGACTCACCCCGACGCTGCTACCAGAGAGGGGCACTCGGGAAACGTGGCCGTGGACTTGTCTGTGGAGTAACAGGACGGGATCCGAGCACAGACTCGAGTTTGCTGAGAGCATCGAGGCTGTGGGAGTTCCTATCCTTTTAGAGGATACCTATGGAAGCACTGAGGGAGAGCCGTGGTTCTAGAAATGGCAGCACAAAAATAATATGAGAAGGGCAGGAGGATCTATGGGGGGAGAGAGAGATGAGGTACATGGATGGGTAGATTAGAGAGAGAGACAGACAAATAGAAAAACTATTATTTGCAATAATAAAATACTGCAAAATACTAGCAATCGGTGAACCGTCATGCGATGGCCACTCTGCTTCCCTGGAGAACCCTGACAACTGCACATAGTGAATGGTGCATGGCATGCGTCGCTTTATTCTTGCAGCTTTTCTCTAAGCTCAGTGCCTTCAGCATAAGAAGAAAAATAATAAAATAAAATGGTAGAAATGATGCTCTGGTAAAATAGATCAAATGAAAGCTGTGGACGCACTTTTCATGTCAGACAAACTCCAGATCAAGGGCAATATCTAGAAAGGAGAGAGATGGCAGAGACAAGCTCAGAGGGACAAGGCACGCGGGAGGCGCAGGGGGCACGCCCCGGCGCACGGAACAACACAGCCTCGAGGCAGGAGCGGCCAGTGGTCAACCCGCAGGCCCCAAAGGGACGCAAAGCACTGCAGGTACCGCAGACCTCGCACAGGCGCCAGCACAAGCAGAGGAAAATGAGCAAATGCGTCTAAGATTCAAATACCCAACTAAGAAGCACAAGTAAAGGGCATATAGATTATCTTCCACCCAACCACCACAGCATGGAAATTCCTTTGGAAACAATAGAGTTAGCATGTGTTCAAACTGTACCTGCAAACCAGCCTTCAAGAGCGGTCCCCAAACCCCAAAAGATCAGTATCGTTATGCAGATGATCTTTTTTGGCCAAAGTATAACAAGATTTGAGACTATTAATTAAAAATAATATTAAAGTATCCTTGGAGTCTAAACCACATGCAACTCAATATAAGCCATGCTAAAAATAAAATCACATGAAAGTTATGAAGACAATAGAACAGGATGAAAATGAAAATATCACATGCATTTTTGGAATATAGTAAATCACTACAAGGAATTTGTGGTTTAAAATATATTTATCTGAAAAAATTTTTTACAAGGATATGAGGGCATTAAGTGAGGAAGACAGATGAAAACAAGGACCAAAAATCTACACACACATACCACATACACACATCACATACCACACACACATATACCACTCCATACACACACCATACATACTCACCATACAAAACACACACACACACATCATCCACAGCACACACACACATACACACACTGCCCACCAACCCTGTAAGGAGAAAAGATATGATAAAGCTAAGTTCAGAAGCCAATAAATTGAGACATAATAAATGAAAAACATTAAAGGAGGAATTTCCAAAAGTATTACCACAAAAGTAATCGAGACTAAGGAAGGAAAAAGAAAGAAGAGAAAAGAACAGTAGAATTCAGCATACAAGGAAGGGTAAGAAAAGGCCCCAGTGAGATAAAATAAAATTTCCCCAAACCTCTCCATATTAATCAGTTGGAAGCTCTACCTGAAATATGTCTCGGAAACTCAGAAAATGTCAAACCTGAAGCAAGAATGAGAAGAAGACACAATTAGAGCAATGACTGTCAGAGGGCACGAGATCAAATGGTACCCTAACAAGGCCAAATGGCCCCTCAACAAGGTCAAATGCCTCCCCAGCAAGGCCAAATGCACCCCAACAAGAGGCCCCAGGCCCAGCGGCGCTTGTCTCAGGGTCAGCAAGCTTTTGCATAAGGAGCCTCTTCAGCCTTCACTGGAGAACAAGAAGGGGAGCCGAGGAGCTAGCCGAGGGGCTCGGGTCATCTTGTTCCCAAAGCCCGAATTGATTGCAAGGCGCATTTGCTTTCCTGGCCACTGCAACCAAGTGCCACCCACTGGGGGGCTTAGAACAGCAGGTGTCCTGAGGCCAGAAGTCCACTGTCAGGCAGTGCTCAGCCTGGCCCCTCTGGAAACCCGGAGAGGAGTGCCCCGCTGCTTGGGCCTGCTCCACGGCTCGCAGCAGCTGTGGCTCGCGGCTGCAGCCCTCCCTTCTCTGCTCCACGGCCACAGTCACGTGGCGCTCTCCTCTCTGGGTCCCCTGTGCCCCTGTCTGCTTCCTCTTGTGAAGACACTTGCCATTGCGCTTCCATCTATGCTGGACAACTGACCACGCTTGCACAGAGCTATTTCCAAAACCAGTCACAGTCCGAGGTTCTGGGTGACCGTGAATTGGGGAGGGGTGGGGAGAGCAGGGGAGGCTTTTAAACCCCATACACAAGGTAACAAAATTTTAGGTCCATCTCATTAATAACCTTAGATGCAAAAGCCCTGGAAAAAATGTCAAACAAGCTCTTGTGTGTTGGAGAAATAGTTCAGCTTAATTAATTATGATTTTCCCTTAAATGTAAAAATGTTTCGAGATTAGAAAATCTCTTCATGAAATCCCCCAAATCAATGGATCTTAGTTTACATGGGTCTTAGTTTCCCAGCTGCTATGACAAATATTACATAGCGGGTTGACTTAAACTCCAGGCATTCATCTTCGATGGTTGTGGAGGCTGGAGGAAGGCATCTTACTGCTGGTTGGTGGTCTTCTCACCTGCTGCCCATCCTTGGGCCCCTTGGCATTCCCATCACGTGGTGGTGCCTTCTCCTTTCTCTTCTGCATTTCACTGACTAGTAAGAGAATTTAGTGAGGTCATAGGATGCAAAAGGACTTAGCGTGACTCAACCGTGAGGCAGTGTGTTAGCAACACCCAAAAGAATCTAAATGTAAAATTAAAAAATGATTTAACAAAACAACAACACTGTATATTTTAGATAAATTTTTCTAACCAAGAATGTACAAGACAATATGAAGAATGTTTTCTTAATTTTATTAAAGGGCATAACCTATATTTAAGGCAGTCCCATTCAATCCCTTGGCTGGATTGTTTGGGGAACTCAATAGAACCATTCAAAATCTACTCCAACATGTACATACAATCCACACAAACAGCTGAGTCCAGTGTGATGAGAGAACTGCCACCGTGGTGGCACACCTAAGAGGTTTATGCCGTATGACACAGCCAGACAAGTAAAAGTGGTTAAAGTCACAAATGCTGCGTGGCCCTGGCCAAGGAACTGGCTGCAGAGACTCAGAAGAGAACGGGGACTGGCTGAGGGCCCTGCACCTGGAGTGTAGACAGAAACGGCTGATGGACATGAGACAAGTTCTCACCTTCAATGCACATCACCAGATGGGCCAAAAAGGAGGACAGAAAAGCCAAGGATCAGCGACACTGAGGAGCAAACAGAACTTTCCTATGGTGCTAGTGAGGTTATAAAATGGGTCAAAGATCTCAAAAATGGTGATGCCTCCTAAAGCTGTACATATTCTTCCCCTATGACGCAACAGTTCCACCTCTAGGAGTATGAGCAACAGAAAGTCTCACATACATTCATCAAAAGACACAGAGAAGAACGTCCAGCACTGCTACTCATGGTGGAGTCAAAAAACAGAAACTGCCCTATTGCCTGTCAGCAGCAGAATTGGTAAATAAATCATGGTCTGACATCCCAATGGACCATTCAACAGCAATGAGGAGGAATCCACAACCAGCGGATGGATTGCTCAGACCTAACGTTGAACCAGGCAAGCCGGGCTCGGGGGCGTATGGCTCCACATGTCCACTCTACAGACAGCCAAGCCCAGTCCACTGAGCCAGAAGTCAGCAAAGCTGTCAACTTGCTGTAGGAGTGAGTGGAAAAGGACAGAGCGGGTGGGAGTGCTGCTGTTTCTTGAGCAGGGGGCAAGTTAACAGGTTTGTTAAACTGTAAGCATTTGTGCACTTGTGATATGTGTTCATTCTTTCATGAATTAAAAGTTTACAGAAGAAGCAGGAGGTGGTGAAACGATGGGCTGCTGGTAGGTGGTGGTGGGAAACCAGCTCCCTGCCTGGAGATGGAGGAACCTGAAGCCCTGTCCGTCCACACGTGCAGAGGCTAATGCAGGCAGACCGGCGTGCAGATATGCACGGCTAAGCTACGGAACGTAGAGAGGAAAGCGTGTGTTGCAAGGAGGGCTGGTGCCACTTTATTTAAAGGTCCCCCAAAGCATAAGTCACAAGAAGGGAACAGTCTAATGAATCTGGCTACTCAAAATTAACCATTTCTGGAGCTCCTAGTGAGTGAGGGCCCAGCACTGGACACCCTGCCACTCCCGCAGAACAGGACTAGACATCCTGGACCAAAGGCAGGGAGAGCCACTGAAGGGCCAGGGGCCCCAGCAGCAGGAGCACTGGACCAGGAGCTGCGTTCTAGGAGCACAGTTCCAGGGAGTGCTCCACCCATCTCCTCTGATCTCCTCTGGCCTGGACGCAGAGGCAGCCCGACACCCAGAGCTGAGCTAGGGACCGACGGAGGGCACCCAGACAGTGGGAAAGAGGGGCCCAATGGGCAGGAGAGAGGGGGAGAACCCCCACCCCTTTTTCCTTTATATCACCCCCCACCCAGCCCCAGGCACGGCAATGGGGCCAGCGATGAGCTGATAGCCAAGCAGCACTGGCTCCTCCAAGGGAGGAGAAGCTCCTCTCTGGCTACCTAAAGTCTAATCCCAAGCACATGGGGAACACCCACATTTCCCTGACTCTCTCTGTGTCAGGAATCAAGGTGAAACACAGTCATTCCTGGAGGAGAACAGTCTAAGAGCATTCACTGCCGGCAGACCTGCTCTACAAGAGGTACTAAAGGAAGTGCTTCAGGCGCAAGAGGACTAATACCAGAGAGCGCGAGAGGGCAGCAGAAGTCGTGAAAACCTTGCAAGTATAATAGTCCGTTTTCCTCTTCAATTATTCAAAATGTGTGTGACAGTTGAATGAACAAGTATCATGTTGTCCCAGCAGGGTTTAAGCAGGCATACACGCCCTGGGTCGAGTGACCTGGGTGGAGGAGCCGAACGTGGACAGCCCTGGAAGGTAAATTTTGGACATTCCAGGGGAAGCGGCACCATATTCATTCTAAGTAGAACATGAAATGCTAAGTTCTCCTTTTGTAATCCTAGAGCACACCAAACCAGAACCACATTTAAAAGCGCAGTAGAAAAATTAAAATAGAAGACAAAATAGTCAAATTAATTAAATGCAAGTGGTCTAAACACATCAATTTAAAGATAGACATTGCCAGAGTGAAGCCCTCTGTGGCGGGTTAGGAGTAACTACCTGTCGTCTCCAAGAACTCACTTTGAACATAATGGTACAGGCAGGTTGAGAGTAAAAGAATGGGAAATGTATGCCATGCAATAATTATCAAAAGAAATCTGGAATGTCTACATTCATAGAAAACAAAGTAGACTTCAAAGAAAAGAAAATTACCTGAGGATGAAAGGATCATTGCCTAATGATGAAACAGTCAACTAATCAAAAGCGTGACATGTTTAAATGTGTGTGTACCTAATGGCAGAGCTTCGCCTTCCACAAAGCTGAACCTGCAAGGATAGAAATGAAAAGAAAAAGGAACAGTCAAAAAGACAGTTGGCAACGGTGACACTTCCCTCTCAGGAAGCAGTAAGACAAGCAGGCAGAAAACCAGCGAGCACAGAAAGGAGGGAGCGTTATCAAGTAACTGGATATGACTGATATGTTAATGCACATTTTTCTTAAATGCATTCACCAGCAGAAATTATTTTCTGGGTCATAAAACTAACCTGAATAAAGTTGAACAAATTGAGATAATTCACATATATTCCCTGACCATAATGGAATTAAGCTAGGAATTAATAACAGAAAGCTAAATGGAAAATCTCCAAATACATGGACATTAAACAACCCACTTAAAATTGCCCAGAATTAAAAGAAGAAACTTCAAGGGAAATTTTTTAATTCTTTGACTTAAGCAAAAATAAAAATGCAACAAAGCACAAACAATGCAGTATTTGGAGGGAAATGTATAGCATTGTATGCTTATAATATAAAAGAAAAGAAAGTCTCAAACAAAAAATGAAAGTTGCTGCATTAATAAAACTAGAAAATGAACAGTAAAATAATGCAAATCAAGCAGAAGTAAAGAAATAAGGTTAATAGTAGGAATCAATGAAATTAGAAAAATAAAAATAGAGAAAACCAATAAAACCTAATTGTTTGAAAGAGCAATAGAACTGATGTGAAAATCCTCAAAAAAAGAAAGAAAGAACTGAAAAGCTTACTAGTGAGGCAGTTAGTATAGGGAACGAGGGAAGACGAGGGAAGATGCCCTGTCACAGCTGGGACCCCGCAGAGAACGTGGCCATGAGACCCCCGAGGGACGGCCGCTGCTGTGAACAAAGCCCCAAAGACCCCTCCGAGACCCTGGCCACGCGGCCCCATGGAACTCCCAGACTCAAGGGGAAGCCGCAGGTACCTCCAAACAGCAAGTCCTCCCCACTGGTCCCCTGAGAGCCAGCAGGTGAGGATAAATGCAACCAATCAGAAGAGCACACAGCGGGGCCCCTCCCCACCGTTGGGGAGGGGAAGGGGAGAGGACCAGGTTTGGTAAAGGCAGCTCCACCCAGGTGTGCTCCCTGCCTGCAGGTCACCCGTATCCATGTCTTAGGTGTACTTTTATTTTTTTAAAGATCTATTTTTTATTTTTTTCTCCCCCCTTCCTCCCCCAACCCCCCCATTTTCTGTTCTCTGTGTCCATTCGCCATGTGTTCTTCTGTGACTGCTTTTATCCTTATCAGCAGCACTGGGAATCTGTGTCTTTTTGTTGCATCATCTTGCTGTGTCAGCTCTCCGTGTGTGCGGTGCCATTCTTGGGCAGGCTGCACTTTCTTTTGTGCTGGGTGGCTCTCCTTATGGGGCGCACTCCTTGCGCGTGGGGCTCCCCTATGCAGGGACACCCCTGCATGGCACAGCACTCCTTGCATGCATCGGCACTGCGCATGGGCCAGCTGCACACGGGTCAAGGAGGCCCAGGGTTTGAACCGTGGACCTCCCATGTGGTAGACAGATGCCCTAACCACTGGGCCAAGTCCGCTTCCTTTGGGTGTACTTTTCTCTCTCCTTTCATTTCTCAGACTTTTTACTGGCCTAATTAAACTGGCTCAACTCTGAATTCCTTCTCGTGAGGTAGACAAGAACCTAGAAAGCCCAGCATGTTCTGATAGTGCTAGAGAGACCAAAAGAGAGAAGAGAGCTTTACCAGAAACGAAAGAGAGCTCAGGCCTGCGGGACACAAAGATAGCCACACAACAAGGGAATGTTATGAAAAATATACACAAATAAATATTAAAAACCTTACATGCACAGATTCAGCCGTTTAGATGAAAAAGGCACATTCAAGCTGCAAACTACCAAAATTCACCAAGAAGAAATGACAACCTGGATTGCAAGTTATCTATTAAAGATATATTATTTGTAGTGAAAGATCTTTCAGGAAACAGACTTCAAGAATGGTTGACCCAGCAAATTCTACCAAACATTTAAAGAAGAAAGAACAAGTCTCTACAATCTCTTCTGAAAAATATAAGGGGGGAGGGGCACATTTCCCAGCTTATTTGAGGAGTCTTGCTTTGCCAGGATGCCAGGACGACACAAAGACGGTATGAGGGAAACAATAAAACCATAGACAAATATCTCTCATGACCATAGATGAAAAATCCTCAATAAAATCTATAACAGCCAGAAATCAAATCAAGCAATATATAAAGTGCATACTGCCTCATGACCCAGGGGATTTTATATTAGGAAAGCAAAGCTACTTCAACATTTGAAAATAAATCAATGCAATCCACTATATTAACAGACTAAAGAATGAAAACAAAGACAAAGAAATCATATCAATAAATGCCAAAAAAGCATTAAATACTCAACATGCATTCATATTTAAAAAACACACAGCAAACCAGGACTAGAAGCACTTGTACCTCACCTTGGTAGGAATCATCTGCAAAAGTCCTAGAGCCAGCTGCTCACTTTGGTCACTTAATGACCAAAGACCAAATGTTTTCCCCAGTCTGGGGGCAGAAAACAATGTCACTCTTATCACTTTCACTCAACATCTTACTGGAAGTTGTAGCCAATTAAAGAGTGCGTGGGGAAAAATAAATAAATACATACAGATTAGGAAGAAAAAAAGCATTTTCCTACGTACACTTAATATTACTATCCATGTAAGAAACAACATGGAATCTAACAAAAAAAAAATCTTAGAACTAATGTGTGAGATTAGCAATGTTGCAGGATGCAGGAACAATGCAAAAAGAAAGTATATTTTTACATGCTGTCATTAAACAACTGGAAACAGAAATTTAAAAAAAATACAATTTATGAGTGCCACAAAAAATAAGTATCCAGGTATAAAACTAACAAAATGTGTGCAGCATCTGTACATTTAAAACTTCAATACACTAATGAAAGAAAGCAAAGAAGGCCTAAATAAAAGGAGAGAAATACCAAGTCCATGAATTTGAAGAGTTTAATATATTTAAGATATAAATTCTCCCAAAATTGACATATAGATTTAGAAAATTTTTGTCAAAATCCTGGCAAGAATTTTTGTTGATAAAAACAAGCTGTTTCTAAAATTTACATGGGAAGGCCAAAGAATTAGAATAGGCAAAACAGTATTGAAAAGGAAAAACAGGGCTCTAGAACTCATGACATCTGATTTTAAGAATTATGATAAATCTACAATGGTCAAAACAGTGTGAAATGGGGAAGACATAGATAAATGATACTGAACAGAGAATTCAAAAATAAGTCCATGCAAGTATGGCCAAAGATTTTGACCACTTACAATGGAAAAAAGACAGCCTTTTCAACAAATTAGACATCCAAAGTCTAAAAAGTGAAGCTCATCGCACCTTAAATCTCACACCTTAGAGAAAATGAACTAAACATGGATCACAAATCTATATGTAAAACTATAAGCTTTTATAAGAAAACAAAGAAGAAATTCTTCATACGTGGATTTAGGCAAAGAGAATTTAGCACTATCTGTAAAAGAGCAAACTGATAACTCAGAATTCATCCAAATAAAATCTTTCCTTTGAGAAACACACTGTTAAGAGAATACAAAGACAAGTTATGGAATGGAAGGACATATTTGCAAACCAGGTGTGGCAGTTGGATATTACGGATGAATTCCTAGAGGAAATATGCTGGTAAACTGGTCTTTTCTACTGGACATGATGCCATTTGATTGTATTTGATCCAGAGGTTTCACTTTTACTTGATTAAATTAAGATTAGGCTTCGATATGGTCAGTAGGAAGTTGAGTCCCCACCCTCTGCTGGGTGGACACTCAACAGAGCACGACACGGCAGAGGAGAGAGCAAATTTTGATGCTGGAGCCCTGGGGACAGAGCCGAGTCGTTCACCCGATAGTGCACGGCTGGCCTTGTGGAGAGGGCGGAGCAGCTGAGCCCGGTAGGAGGCGAGGCCCAGGAAGAGAGACGAGCCTGACGCCAGCCACAGCTGAGACGGGAAGAAGCTGGGAGCACGGGGCCTTAAGAGGAAGAGGAAGGCTGGCCCCTCGCAGAGAGCAGCCATCTTGCTCCAACACGTGGCAGCAAACTTTGGTGAGGGAAGGAACTTACTCTTTATGGCCTTGGGACTTGAAACTTCTACCCCAATTAAATACCCTTTATAAAAGCCAACCAATTTCTGGTACTTTGTAACAGCACCCCTTTGGCTGACTAATACACCATGTATCTGATGCAAAATATATAGCTGGCGTGCAAAATTCCAGAGTAAGTTCAATTTTTAAAATGGGCAAAGAAATTAAACAGACACTTCACTCACCAAAGCCAAAAGCAAATGAGCACATGGAAAGGTGTTCAACATCAACGACCATTAGGGAAATGCAAATTCAGCCCGACAATGGGCTATCCACATACCTCTGAGAATTTTTTAAAAGGCAGGGGTAGCTGCAGGAACTGGCAAGGGTGTGGAACAGCTGGAATTTTCCTCCATTTTTCTGGTAGGGTGCAAAAGTGTACAGCCACCCTGAAAAAGAGTTGGCTTCTTCTCAAAAGAAGGAGTCACTCACCACATGACGCGGGAATCTCACCCATATGTAGTTTACCCTAGAGAGGTGACAAAAAGCTTATGTTCACACCGACATCTGCACGTGCATGTTTACAGCAGCTCTAGCTTATGTTCACACCGACATCTGCACGTGCATGTTTATAGCAGCTCTAGCTGTTCATGACCAGTTACACCCGAAGCAGCATAGTTATCCTAGGTGGGTGAACGCACAAAACATGCTGTGCGTCCGCTCAGTGGAGGGCCAGGGTGGCAGAGGAACGAGCCTGCAGGGCCTTCCACCAAGTGGAGGGAAGAAACGTCTCCCTGAGTGGGAGGACCTTCTCAAAAGTCAAAACTGTAGTGATGGAGAGCAGTTGGTGGCGTCAGGGGCTAAGGCATGGCAGAGTTTGATCACCAAGACGCAGCCCAAGGGAGGTTTGGATGTGTCCTGATTGAAGTGGTGACATGACTGTGTGTGTATTAAACTTATCCTGCTGTACAAGAGAAAAGAGAGAGAGAGAAATGCAATGCAAAATGCCCTAGCCCAAATCACAGGCAGGTTACATACTTGGGAAATAAAGTTGCACAATCTGAAACAGATGGGATTAACATACATTGTTTCAATAAATTTAAAAGAATTTAAATTGTCAAGAGTATTCATTAACTGAAACGTAACTAAATTACAGATCAATTACTAAAAGATAGGAAAATTTCCAAACACTTTACATTTTAAAAACACTGCTAAATAACCAATGGGTTAAAGAAGAAATCATATGGAAAATTAAGAAATAGTGTAAACACAATGAAAATCAAAATGAAATGTAAAAATGTGTCATATTCTGTTGAACAGTAACTAAAGAAATCTATAGCTTTAAAGTTCATATTAAAAATGAAAAGTGGTTTGGAAGCAATGGCTTAAGACAGCACAACAAAAAGAGAAAAAAAGAGAAAACAAATGAAATCAAATAAGTAGGAGGAAAACCATGATAAAGATAGGAAGAGGAATCAATGAAATTGAAACTATTCAATCAACAGAGAGGATCAATGGAACCAAACCTCTAGCAGATACAACAGAAACCAACGAGCACGACGTAAATCATAAATCAAGAAGGACGGACTACATCACGGGCACAGTAGCAATGAGAGAAGCACAGGAAAGCATGGGCATGAGTTAGGCAATAACAGACAACATAGAGAAAAGAGAAATTTCTCAAAAAAACACAAATTATCAACATTGACCCAAAAAATAGAAAATCTGAGGAGACATGGAATTCATCATTTAATGCTTCCCTCCAAGGAAACTCCAGGCCTAGATGAATTCACTGATGACATTCCACCAAACATTTAAGGAAGAAACAACACCTGTCCTGAACAAACTTTCAGAAAACAGAGGAGGGAAACTTCCCACCTTCTTTCATGTGCCCTGCATTCCCATTATCCTGAGAGTAAAAAAGGATGATGTGACTTTAAAATATCATGAACATAAATGCAAAGACACTTCACAAATTATTAGCAAATTGAATCTATCTAGCCCCCCACATACACACATTATGCCAGGAAGTTAAGCTTGAGTTTACCTTAAAAAATCAATCAAGACAGCACCCTATAGTATGATATAGTAACAGAAAAAAAGGAGAAAATACATGATTATTTCAATAGTTTGCAGAAAGGCATTTGACACCCCCCAAAACTCATTGACAGACAAAAAAGAATCAGCATGCAATTTGAAAAGAAATGAAATTATTTGTATTTGAAGGTGAAATGAGCATGCATGCAGAAAATCCACTGAATCTACAAAAAAGCTACACGAATAAATGAGTTCTGCAAGATCACGAAGTTCAAGGTCAATTTTAAAAAATCAACTATATTTCTAAATACTAGCAATGAACAATTGGAAAATTTAATTTGAAATATCATTTAGAGCAGTATGGAAAAAACACAAAATATTTAGAGAAATTTAACAAACTATAATATGTGTAAGAACTGTACACTTAAAACCACAAAAATAGCTGAGAAAAAGGTTGAATGAAAGACACTAATAAATAGAGGAGTATATCATGGTCATAAACTAGAAGAAACAACACTGTTAGGATGACAATTTGCTCCAATTTTACTCAGACAATACGATCTCAAAAATCTAAGCAGTCTCTTTAGTAGATATAAGTAAGTTGATTCTAACATTTATATGTAAAATAGCTAAAATAATTTTGTAAAAAGAACAAAATTGAAGAATAAAACAACTTTTTGAGGTGCCTAATTTAGCCAAAATACACATCAAACAGTACTTAAAACAGGTGCTTTTTATTGTATTGAAAACTACCTCAGTAAAGATGATTTTAACAGTGAGAAAGAAAACACCTGCTCTGGCTGGGCTGCTGGGAGCCACTGCACCTGCTGAGCTTAGGGCAGATGCACCTGGCCAAGCTTAGGGCAGATGCACCTGCTGAGCTTACAGCAGATGCACCTGCTGAGCTTAGGGCAGATGCACCTGCTGAGCTTAGGGCAGATGCACCTGCTGAGCTTAGGGCAGGTGCGAAGCTGGGAGGTTGCAGGACGCAGAGGCCTCGTCCCATGAACGATGTCACAGGCTGCCTTTGGTGCGTGGCCTCTGTCCCTGCTTAGGGCGTGGGAAACGAGTGAGCGTCATGCTTCAGGGGACAGTCTATGCTTGCCGGTGGCAGCAAGGGGAGCTCCTGCATACACGCGGGCCCAGGGGGATGGCGCAGCCGAGCCCCCGGGTGGAAGAGCAGGCGTGTGCGCCCAGCCCGGGGCCCCGCCAAGCTGCCGGCTCCTCGCTTCTGGAAGTTTAGCTTTAAAGGGTCTTTCCTTCTGAGTGCCTGGAGCCCGTCTGGCAGGTGGGCTGTACCCTTGCCCAGGCAGGGCCTGTGTGGCCCCCGGTGCAGGGAGCTCCACGTTGCTGGATGCTGGGGCTAGAAACCACTCACAGTAGGGCTAGATTTGGGGCAATGTGTCTGGGCCAGTGGGACCCTGGATTCTGGGGACAGTGGAGAAGACAGCTTTGTTCAATTCCCAGCACGTGCACGGGAGCGCCCCTGGGTTCACTCAGCCTGCACCTGCTGAGAGCTTCCCAGGTGCTATCCTCCAGAGAGCTGGGCTTAGCGCAAAGAAAAGAGAAACCACGCCCAGGAAAAATGGGTCCATGATTTTCTCCTCCTGGAACGGCTACCGCTGGAGAGGGGGGCCTTTCCTGGGGGCCCTTGGAGAGGGGGAGCCCCCCCAGCTGGGGATCCTGAGAGCCCCAACAAGGCAGGAGCAGGGGAGCTCATGCCCACCTGGAGAGGAAAGGGGGAGAGCGGCAGGTGAGGGTGGGGGTGGGCAGGCGAGAGAGTAGGGCAGGTGAGGGCGTGTTAGGTGGGGGGTGTGGGGGGATGGGCCGAGAAAGGTGGAGGACAGGTGAGGTGAAGGGCAGGTGAGGTCGTGGTCAAGCAAGGGAGGATGAGCCGAGGAGGGCTGAGGGCAGGTGAGGGGGCTGAAAGGTGGGAGTCGCTCCAGCACGTCCCTGTGCCCTGCATGTGGGTGTCCTGTGTAGCTTACCGCAGACATCACCTCGTAGCACATCCCTGCCCTGTGGGGTGGGATCGTGGCGCAGGCCTGGCAGCGCTCAGGAGAGGGGCCCCACCAGGAAGTGGGCGCTGGGGTCTGCAAAGAGTGGGGGTGAACTGGGAAAACCTCTCTGCCCAGCTGCCAGGGCGTCCGGCACGTGGAGAAGGGAGGGCTGGAGAGCGGTCCCAGCTCTGGGGAGACGCTCGAGGGACCCCAGCGCTCCCGGGGCGGAAGGTGGGGGATCAGGTGGGGGCAGGGAAGGGGGTGGGCAAAGGTTCTGCTCGGGGCCAGCCGAGTGGAAGCCCCCTTCAGGCAGAGGGCTGCAGAGCTGGAGCTCTTGGAAGAAACCCTGGGAGCAGCAGGTGAGGGAACAGGGCAAGGCAAGACCCCTGGGCCCCCCTGCCCATGGAGCGGCCAAGGAGAAGCAGCCCGTGGGGGAGCAGAGCGCGGGGTGCGGGCTGGCAAGGCAGACAGACAATGGCTCCGGCGAAGACGAGCAGCGGGGCCAGCTCTGCTCACAGGTGCTGAGGAGGAAAGGGGGTTCAGCAGTGGCCTGGGGGGTAAGAAGGCCACCTAGGGGAGAGAGGGCGGGAGGGAAGCCATTTTAGCAGATTGATCAATGTTTGCCATGTAAATAAACAGGTAAGTAGAGGCAGGAACCAGCTTCCCAGGCATTGGACAGGTGGTCAAACTCAGAATGCTCCCCGTAGCATTCACATTTGAGCACCCCCAGTTTGCCAGGTACCTGCTCTGCGCGGCAGCAGGCGCACCCGGACCTCTTATAGTAGGCTTGGAAGCAGGACACGCTCACACCCTCCCCAGTCTCTAGTCCCAGCCCAGGGCGAAATGGCATCCGCCCTGGAGACAGGAATGGGGGTGGGTGGGTGAGGGGGTGCAGAGTTTGGGAGCAGAGGGAAAGCAGCAGGAGTCGCCCTTTGGCTGTTGAGGCCCCAGGTGAGAAGGCTGGCTTCAAAATATGTCCTCAGACCAGCAGAATATCTCAGTCTACATATAATACCAGGTGTTAAAAAGGCTTCTTGACCTGAATCAAGGGGGAAATGGAAAGGACAAATGAGTGTATATGGCTATGAGTCTCCAAAAAGAGCCGGGAGGTTATCAGAGGGGTTGCCCTTATGCACACTTGAGCAGAGTCCCAGAGACAGATGAAAGTAGATACAACCCCGGGTATTGGTTCTTCTGAGGGCTGCAGAGACCCACGGGTTCTATGGTCATGGCAGATGGAGTTCAGTGCCATGTCAGTTGGCCCTATTTTGGAGTTTGTGTTTCTGTGTGATGGAGCTGAACTCAGATGTGATCTTTGTTCACAAGCCTCTCCTGTTACTTTTACCAGAACTGTAGTTGGTGCTGGGGTTTAATATATACCCAGGGGACCTGAATCTCTGGACTGACCATGTGAGCCCTGAGCCCCAACAGACTTCAGCTCCTACACTCTGGTTTATTGGACTTACCCCACTCAGCTAACATGGAGTCAAAGAAGGTCAACCACCACACCAGAGAGCTAAAAGTGGCAACAACTGAAAGCAGGAGGATTGCATCCAGCATCTATATGGAATCTAAGCTCCCTCTTGATATAGATGTGGAGTGGACACAACCATTCCAAGGTCCACAGGATGGAAGAATAGAGTATGGATTAGAGTGGACTTACTGATATTCTATTCATGAACTATTATGATTATTAATCGAAGAAAATGTGGCATTGGTGTGGAGAAAGTGGTCATGGTGGCTGCTGGGGGTAGGGAGTGGGAGGAAGAGATGAGATGTGGAGGCATTTTCAGGACTTGGAGTTGTCCTGGGTGGTGCTGCAGGGACAGTTACCGGACATTGTATGTCCTCTCATGGCCCACTGGGTGGAACGTGGGAGAGTGTGGGCTGTGGTGTGGACCATTGACCATGAGGTGCAGCGGTGCTCAGAGATGTATTCACCAAATGCAATGAATGTGTCATGATGATGGAGGAGATTGTTGCTATGGGGGGAAGAGTGGGGTGAAGGGGGTGGGGGGTATATGGGGCCTCATATTTTTTGAATGTGATATTAAGAAATAAAGACAAAAAAAAACCTTAATGAATAAACAAAGTCTGATATTTTAAAAAAAAGTGTCCTCAGAATGGAGGAATAAAATATGAACTAGAGTGGACTTCCTGGTGTTCTACTATAGAAACATCGTGACTCTAGCAATGGAAGAAATTATATCATTGATGTGGAGACAGTGGCCACGGGAGTTGTTAAAGGCAGGGAGAGGGAAGAAGGTGTGATATGGGGGCATTTTCGGGACTTCGAGTTGTCCTAAATGATACTGCAGGGACAGATGCTGGACATTATATATCCTGCCATAACCCACTGAATGGACTGGAAGAGAGTGTAAACTGCAATGTAAACTATAATCCATGCAGTGCAGCAGTGCTCCAAAATGTATTCACCAAATGCAATGAATGTGCCACACTGATGAAAGAGGTTGTTGATGTGGGAGGAGTGAGGGTGTGAGGATTGGGGTATATGGGGACTTCATATATATATATAACATATATATATATATGTTATTTTTGGCAGAGCTGAGATTTTTTTATTTTGAGATGTATTAGTATACATTTTGAGACTGGACATTTGCCCAAGAATTTTTCAGGTTAGACGTTAGAACATTGTTTTTCTTTTTTCTTTTATTTTTTAATTACCTTTTTTTTTTTAAGTTAAAAGATGACACAAAACATTACATTAAAAAACATAAGAGGTTCCCATATACCCCATCCCCACCCCCACCCCCATTAATTTTTTAATTGTATTCTTTTGAAGATGCATAGATGACAAAAAATGTTACATTCAAAAAATATAACAGGTTCCTATATACCCTGCACACTTCCTCACCTCACTTCTCTCTGGGATGGTGATGTCCACTCCACCTCTATATCGAGAGGGTGCTTAGATTTCACATGGGTGATGGATGTGATTCTCCTGCTTGCAGTTGTAGACACTCTCAGTTTCCTGGTGTGGTGGTTGACATTCTTCACTTCCCTGTTAGCTGACCTTGGTAAGTCCAACAAACCAGAGGGTAGGAGTTGCAACTCTGCTGAGGTTCAGGATCAGCTGGCACATGGACAGTCCAGAGATTCAGTTCTCCTGAGTATATACCAACCCCAGTGCCAACTACAAGTTCAGTAAAAGTGACAGAAGAGGCATGTGTAGAACTAAGCCTAGAGCTGCAGGGTGCCTAAGAGTTACCTCCTGAGAGCCTCCATGTTGCTCAAACGTGACCACTTTCCAAGCCAAACTCAGCTTTTAAATGCATTACCTTCCTCCCAGCATGGGACATGACTCCCAGGGACGAGCCTCCCTAGCACTGAGGGATTACTACCAGTCACCAGCTAGTAATGCAACTAGAAAAAGACCTTGAATAAAAGGTTCAACTCAGATCAGCAGACTCTCTCAGCCTACATGTTTTAAAAACTGCTTTTTGACCTTGAATAAAAGGGGAAAATGGCAAAGACAAATGAGTTTATATAGCTAAGAGTCTTCAAAACAGAGTCAGGAGGTCATCAGAAGGGTCACGCTTATGCAGCCT
Source organism: Dasypus novemcinctus (assembly GCF_030445035.2). Taxonomy (NCBI): domain Eukaryota; kingdom Metazoa; phylum Chordata; class Mammalia; order Cingulata; family Dasypodidae; genus Dasypus; species Dasypus novemcinctus. The sequence continues at coordinate 110,036,226 of NC_080684.1, read as the reverse complement.
CAGCAGAACCCCAGATACAGCCAAAGTAGATACAATCCCAGGTACTGGTGCTCCTGAGGGCTACGGAGACACACAGGTTCTATAGTCATGGCAGATGGCTCTGGAGTTCAGTGCTGTGTCAGTGGGCCCTACTGTGAAATTTGTGTTCCCGAGTGTGATGGAGTTGGACTCAGATGTGACCTTTCTACACATACCTCTTATATTTTTTAATGTAACATTTTGTGTGATCCATATCTTTTTAATAAAAAGATAAAAAAATTAAAAAACAAAAACAAAAACAAAGCCAGTACCTGTGTCCCTGAGGCCCTTCCAGGAGCAGTGGCAGGAAGCGGGGCAGGCCTGGGCGTGTGTGCAGAGAGGTGTGTGCAGAGCCTCATGCGCAGCCTGAATGCACAGGGGCTGCATCACACAGGGTGCGCAGCATAATGGTGGAAATTTTGCCTGAAATTATGCATCAGGTGGCAATGCACGACCCTGCTCAGATATTAGAGACATTTAAGCAGTCTGTTTTTCCATCTCAAGCACACATTCAATTTTATAAGCATACCTGCTTGGGAAAAATGAATTCCAACAAAAGAGCTTTTTCGTTATGTCAGCTGATTGGCCTCTGAACAAGCATTTTAGATGATAATTCAAAATGCATTGGCAGCCTGGCAGAGGGGGTGTGTGGGCTGGAGGCTCCAGCTGCTCAGCCAAGGAGCCAGATTCCAAGGGCCGCCTCGGTGGCCTCAGCTGGGCTGCCCCAGGCCCTTTGCACAGTCCTGGCCCTGACATTTCACCCACCACCTGGTTGTCAAGGCTGAGGATGTGTTGTTCACTTCTCTTTTGTATCCTCAGCAGAAAGCAGGAGGTCTGGAAGTCCCTCTCCAGAAGGAGAAGCCCCCTGGCACAGGCTCTGCTTCAGTGACCAGAGAATCACCTGTGTGGTACAGAAAGCAATGCTGCAGGGATGGCGCTTAGAGTCCAGAAGTATTTTGTAGGACGATGAGAGAACGGGAGAGAAACACAGTGGGCGATGTGGTTCGCGCTCCTAGGAGCTCGGCTGGGGGAGGAGAAGGCCCTGGCCAAGGCACACAACGGGGGTGGGTGGTCTACTGGGAGATTCCGGGGGCGGGGACTGAGTCAGGCCTGTGAGGGGGAGGAAGAGAAGGGTATCCTGGCAGGGGAGCAGCAGAGCAGAGCCCCGGGGGAGAGACGGCCCAGGGCCTTGGCAAGCAATAGTATAGTAAAAGATGAGAACGAAAAAACCTATTTTTGTAAAAAGACTGTTATTCAGATTTGGGTTATGACTACATGTACCAGGAAGGGGAGGGGAGGGCAGAGGGGAGGGGTAAAGAAACAGTGGCCAATACAAGAGGGAAGGCATCTCCTCTCTCCTGTAAAACGGCAGCTGGTCCCTCCCGGGGGCTCTAGAATCATCTGGCGCTGGGGCAGTCCTGCTGCTATGCCGCCCACACTGCATTTGTCTCAGGGTCCAACACGGCTGCTTGAGCTCCAGCCCCCATATCTGCTTTCCCGGAAGAAGGAAGGACAAAAGAATAGCAGACACCTTCCTTTAGGAGGCTGCCCAGAGTCGCCTGGGACACACCCCGCTGGCCAGAACCTCATCACCTGGCCATGCCTGTGTGCGAAGCCTTTTAGACATGTGGGTCGCCATCCTAAACAAACCACGGCTCTCCAGAAAGGAAGGAAAAACAGCCACTGGGAACCAAGTGGTGGTCTCTCCAAGAGGCCGCAGGGCGGCAGCTAAGAAGACAAGTCTTCTGAGCTTCATCAGGGTCCGTCAGCAAAGATTTTTGAGCAAGGAGGTAATGTGGGAACCAATTTTTTAGACCAAGAGCTCTGTGATAATTTGAATTACGTACCCCAGGGGAAAAAGACATGTTTTTCATTCTGATCCACTCCTGTGGGTGATGACCGGGTGCAAATGAGACCTTCTGAAGATGTTGTTTTTGTTAAGATGTGGCCTCCTGAATCAAACTGCGTCCTGATCCTATTACTGGAGGAGTTATAGAGGAGGCCACGGGGAGAGCAGAGGCTGGAAGCAAGGGGAGCCTGGAGAAAGGGGAGACACTGCCACGGGCATCGAGTGGCCAAGGGCCTCCCGCGTCCAGCCCAGGCGCCCCGGCCTTCGGGGAGAAAGCACGGCCTGGCGGACCTCCCCTGCCTTAGGACCGGGAGCCGAGAGTCCCTGCCTCCCTGCCGTGTCAGCCAAGCCGCTGCAGGGTACTCGCTTCAGCACCTGGGCGAGTGCGGCAAGGCCTGCGGCCAAGGCGAAGAAGGCCGCGTGGGGCTGAGGCTTCCCCTTCCAGGGAGGATGCTGAGCACGAGCTGGTGCTGGTGGTCCAAAGAGGCGTTCAAAGTTCCCCACAAAAATTATCTCTAAATTTTCCTTCCTGGAGCTCGAGGCTTATTATGATCCTCTCCTGCAGCC